>NC_045600.1:134112928-134432544 GCF_009762305.2 Zalophus californianus
GCCAAAGATGAATCTAACCCAAGTTTTCTGGCCTCTGGCCCACCGCCCCATGTGACAGCTCTTTGCACCTAGTTGACTAAACCTCATCAGTTAGCTGTCCCAACAGGGCCTGCTTCAGGACAGGAAAGAGAAGTTCTCACATATCTCTCATTGCATCTATGCTGGTTCCTTTTGCACCTGGGATCTCCTTGGGGGCCTCTTAATCGAAGTCTGACTAAGCCTGACCTTGCCTTGGTTTACGAGGGTAATGAAATCACAGCCCCAGGTGGGAAGGCTGCAGGTGCACTTGCTCGACCATTCGGAGCCTTGTTATTTCTGTAATTTGTCACATGCTGTCTCCTGCTCGGGGTTGTACTTTACAACTTAATGAATGCGTTCTCTTATTAAGACAAATCTTGTCCATGCCAATCCAATTAAATCTATAAAATTAGCCTGGAAATTTTAGAGAAGTGGGCTGCGATATAGCTGTTTTTCTTTTCTTTTCTGTCTTTCTTTTTCTTTTTTTTTTTCCTGTTGTAAGTTATTGGGCCAAGGCTCATTATGATTTGGGAAGCAAAAAAGGTGGTGGAAAGAACAACTAGTTAGATCTCAGAAGACCTAAGTTTTAGTCCAGTTCTGCTATGTGATCTTGAGCAAATTCCTTGTCCTCATGGGTGTTGGTCCCTTGACAATAAAATTAATGGTTTGGGCACTTTTTTGGGATAATATCTTTTCATTTATTTAGTTACCTGACTGCGTTCCAGACATCTGCATAAAAACTCTGCTGGATGGATGCAATGTTGTCAACTGTGCAAATACAATCACTAGACTTCGGTGGTTCACCCAAGACCAGACAGTGAAGATGGGGATATGGCTCCAAAACCCATCCATACACTTCCCAAATTGATAACCTATTCTCTTTATAGACTGAATCTTCAGGGGAATATCTGGAAGTAGCTGAGTTCATATCACATCACAAGACTGACTTCTATCAGTAGCTCAGTTACTAACTCAGAGGTCCTAGACCAGTTTATTGTCTCATTGCCAACCACCATCCCAGCTAATCTTTCATTCTTACTCAGTTCTCAGAGAATTCAGGTTAATTCTTCTAAAACACAGACACAAGAAAAACTAAAATAAAGCAAATTTTGTTATCCTTTTATCTAAAAGTAGAGGTGAAAAATAATTCATTTCTCCGGACACAATAGGTAAATGCTGGTCCCAAACAAGAACCTCACACTATTGTTTATAGTATCCACCAAGCACTAGGCTTCACCAATTGAAGCAATTTATTCAGTGAAAAATGTGATCATAAATAAATTGAGGTGGGAATGTGAATGGGTGCAGCCATGGTGGAGGATCATCAAAAAATTAAACATAGAACTGCCATATGACCCAACAACCCCACTTCTGGGAATATATCCAAAGATTACAAAAACACTAATCCAAAAAGATACTTGCACTCCCACGTTCATAACAGCATTATTTACAATAGCTAACACACGGAAACAACCGAAGTGCCATCAATGGATATATGGACAAATGGATCAATCCATAAATCAATGGATATATGGATAAAAAAGTTGTGAGAGATATATGTCTCACAAATTTTTTATATATATAGATATCTATATAATATTTATCACTATATGTCTCACTTTTTTATCCATATATATGTATCTATATCTAGTATATATATTTATATATTATTATTCAACCATAAAAATATAGGTCATCCTACCACTTTTGACAACATGGATAGACCTTGAAGGCATTATGCTAAGCGAAATAAGTCAGAGGACAAATAATGTGTGATTCCACTTAAATGGGGAATGTGAAACAAACAACCAAACTCACAGAAAAAGAGATCAGACTAGTGGTTACCAGATACAGATGGTGGGGAGGACAGGGAATTGGAGAAAGGAGGTGAAAAGAAAATAATATCCAGTTATAAGATGAGTCAGTGCTAGGGCTGTTAACATGTTACGTGATGACTATAGGATAGGATATACAGGGAGGTTGTTGAGAGAGCAAATCCTAGGAATTCTCATCAGGAGAATTTTTTTTCCTTTATTCTTCTTTCTTTCCTTTTTATTTTATCAACATGAGAAGATGGATATTGGTTGAACCTGTTGTGGTAATCATTTCACAATATATATGTAAATCAAACCACCATGCTGTATATCTTAAACTTGTTCAGTGATGTGTGTCAATTATCTCTCAACAAAACTAGAAAAAAAACCCAATTGTTGATTAATTGAATCAAGAAGGTGTATACTCTGAGCAAAAGACAGCCATGATTTTTTTAATATTTGCAGTTACATAGGAAATTATTCTTTCCTAATATATAAAATATAAATTCTTTAGTCTACATATAGTGCCACAGATTACTTTCCTTTCAAAAACTATGAACTATGATCACTTTGTTTTGTAAAATGTGGGTGGATAAATCTGATAAAGATAATCTTCCTGTGGGACTTTAGATAATCAATATCTTGTATAAAGTCTGCGTATCTGAACTAATAAACTGAAATACCAATAAAATGTCAACCAAAATCTCACAATGTACATAATAAAACTTTGCTAAATTGGGATATGTTACTTTGGTCTCTGTGCAAATTAAACAGGACTGAAAAGGCATTTAGCTTTGTTTTTGTTTTTGTTTTTTTAAAGATTTATTTATTTGAGAGAGAGAGAGAGAATGAGAGCACGAGAGAGAAGAGGGTCAGAGGGAGAAGCAGACTCCCCGCCGGGCAGGGAGCCCGATGCCGGACTCGATCCCGGGACTCCAGGACCATGACCCGAGCCGAAGGCAGTCACCCAACCAACTGAGCCACCCAGGTGCCCGGCATTTAGCTTTTTTTTACAGTTTGCTAACCAAAGGTGTAATATAAACAAAATTTCAGAGGGAAATGTTTAACCAACTTAAGAGAACTATTTTCAAGTATTATAATAGATTTCATTTACATAAAAATAATTAAATCCCGATTAAGAAAGAATCTTCTTTATTCATTAAATCAAGGATGCATTGTTAGGATTTAGGATTATTATTACTGTATTTTTGTAAAGGATTAAAACTGTATTTCTTTTGAATATCCTATAATTCTGATTATTCACTAATTTACATAGAGAACCTTCCAGGTCATCCAAAATAGTGATGTGGAATGATAATAGGTGGACCATGTTTTGCAAAACTAATTTGACAGTGAAAAATGTACTAATTGAAATTATTAGGCTGTATTGTTTCAGACTATTTCTGTTGAATTTTTCCACCAAGGTAAACATACTTTCTAATGTTAAATAATATTTTTAGTCATTTACAAGGTGACACTCATCACTAATATTTTGACTTTAGGCATGAATTTTCACTATTTAGATTTTCTTAAAATAATTCAGACGTGCTTATAAGGTAGGAAGGAGGGGCACCTGGGTGGCTCAGTAGGTTAGGCATCTGCCTTCAGCTCAGGTCATGATTCCAGGGTCCCAGGATGGAGCCCTGTGTTGGGCTTCCTGCTCAGGGAAAAATCTGCTTCTCCCTCTCCCTCTTCCTGCCCCCCCAACACTCGTGCCCTCTCGCTCTCTCAAATAAATAAATAAAATAATTTTCTTAAAAAAGAAAGAAGAAAGGAAAAAAGGAAGGGAAAGAAGAGAGAGCTGAGGGGAAGGAGTGAGGGAGGAAAGAAGAAAAAAAGGGAAAAGAGTGAGCACATGGTGAACTTAGCCTATATTCTTAATGAAAAATACATTTTCCTGGTGGGTTCCCAATAGCAAATTAAAATTCAATTCAATATCTAATAAAATTATGAAAGTCTTTGCTAATGTAGAGACAAAATCATTTTCAGAGAGATAAAAAATGAATATTTCAGTAATTATTTGTTCAAGAATTTAATTCAAACAGTAAGTTATCATTACTTGGAGAAAAAAAAGAAAACTATTCTTGGTAAGGCACTTGTCATCTTACATAAAAAATTAATAAGTAAAAAGAAAAACATCAAAATTTATTTCTTTACTATGATGAAAAAATAAAACAGAGAAAAATGCACCAAAAAAAAAAAAAATCCAGATCAGTGATATATAAAACCAGCACCCAGATCAAGAAATAGAATGTTACCAGCACCACAGAAGCCCCCCATATACCAAATCCCAATAAATGCCCAATATGTATATTCTCCAATGATAACTAATATCTTTAACTTTTTTTTAAGTAACACTTGTGTTTCTTTATAGTTTACCACCCAAAGCATACGGTTGCCTGTTTTATGAACTTCATCTTAATGGCCTCATATAGTAGGAGCCCGAGTAGCTCAGTTGGTTGAGAATCTGCCCTCAGCCCAGGTCATGATCCCAGGGTCCTGGGATCGAGTCCCATGTAGGGCTCCCTGCAGAGCCCTCTCCCTCTGCCCCTCCCCCCACTCGTTCTCTCTCTCTCTCTCTCTCTCTCTCAAATAAATAAAATCTTTTTAAAAATGGGCTCATATAATATATATTCTTCTGTACTTAACTTCTTTAATAAAAATTTTATTTGTTTTTATTCATATTGTATGAAGCTGTATTTTGTTTATTTTCATTACTCTGTAATATTACATTTTATGCATATATGGTATGTATAGAATTATACCATGATTTACCACCCTACTGTTGATGAACATTAATTGGAGTCATCTGCACATTTGGGCTTTTACAATAATATTGCAATAAATATTTTTTTATGTGTCTCTTGTGTACCTAGGCATGCATTTATATTCTAGAATATATCTTGGAGTAGAATTGCTGAATTAGAGGATTTGCCTATCCTAACTCTAATAAATAGTGGTACAGTGTTTTCCAAAATGGTTATACCAATCTAACTCTTACCAACAATACATGAGAGTTCCGCTTGCTCCATGTCCTTTCTAATACTTGGTGTTACCTGCCTTTTACATGTTCACTGTTCTAGAGGCTGGGTAATGGTATCCTATGCTTTTAATGAGTGTTTTCCTGATAACTAATGCTATTAAGAAGCTTTTCACACATTTACTGGCCATTTGGAAGTCTACAGTCCACCTGGAATTAATTTTTGTATATGCCCTAAGATAGGAATCACATTTCATTTCCTCCAATATGGACATCTGATTACTTTGACAACATTTATTGAAAAGACCATCCTTTCTCCACTGTTCCGAAGTGCTATTTTTATCATGAATCATTTATCATATATATATGGGTCTCCTTTTTATACTATTAATGGTGTCGGCCAAACAGTGATCTTTGCACCTATATATTAATCTCTTAATTACCATATATTACAATAATCCTCCCACTCATTTTTCTTCTTAAAGTGTGTTTTAGCCCTTTGAAAGAATTGGCTTGTCAAGTTACACTGAAAAACAAAACAAAATAAAGCCTAGTAAGATTTTAAGTGTGATTGCCTTGATCTAGGATCAATGATCCACACAGTTTAGGGACTATTAGAAGCTGAGCTATTGTGAAGACCTGGCAAATTCCAGTTCATCACTCTAAATTCTCTCAAAAGTGTCTCATTGTTGTGCAGAAATCCTGAACATCATGTTTTGGGTTTATTCCAACATACTTAATCTTTTAATACATATAGATTATGTCTTGTAATAATTATTTTTCATTTTCTGTTTGTTGCTATAATATAGAAATGTAATTTCTGTATTGACTTTCCATTTAGCAGATGCACTAAACTCATTATTAATCTTATTAAATCCTATCACTTATCCCAGCAAGGTTGTCAAAACGCTAAGGAGCCTCCTAGCTGCTCTTCTGAGAGGGGTCTCAAAGGATGAGCTCAGCTCTCTGGGCTTCAGCCCCTGAGGCTCTGGCCCTCACTCTCCTGTCAACTCCTTCAAGCAAACGTTTTTTTAAAGAATTATGCAGCTTTTTTTCTTGCCCTCAGTAAAATGTTTGGTTTCAATTACCTAATCCTCCATTACTAAAATTAACCTCCAAGTTTCTTTATTTGACAAAATGTAATTCAAATGTAAAGGCAGAAAGATTCTTCCCACTAAACTACTCTTAGAGTTAAGCTCTCCCTTAGGTCTAAAAACTTTATTAAATTAGGAGATGGGGTGGAGGAGAATGAAGAATATTGTCAAAACATTCTTTTAAAAGTAATTTCTATAACATTTGTAATTGGTTAAAAGGAAAAATCCCTTTATAAATAAAAGAAAATTATTTTTCCTCTTTTGTGACATAGGCATTATTTTAATTAATAAAAACAAAACTATTGCGCTCATGAAAACAGAAAAGTCAATTAATGAGTGACTATTTATTCTTATTTAAAGCTGCTATGCATATATTTAGGTGTAGGTGCCAATGATTCAATAGCTATGTTTTAGGTTTTGGTTTTGATTTTGGTTTGTTTGTCTATTTACCACCTTAGGCATGGAATTTGGTCTGCTTTTATTTCTTAAAAATATTTGTTTTTATTGCTTAGAGTTATACCAAATGACACATTGCTATTATATTAACAGCAGAATAGTCCAATAATATGCATAAACACACTCAAGAGATTAAGAGGAATCCTGCCGTATTTATTTTCCTTCATGGCCTGGGTCATTTAATTCAGATTTTCAATACCAGAAGGTCAATTCAATTTATGTGATTATTTCTGAGAAAGACAGTAATTACACAGCCAGATTTTACTGGAGAAAATTTGTAGAAAATTCAATATTACTAGCTTTATCTAGATACATCTTGAAATGTTCAAAACACAGCTGGACCCTTTAGATAAAGCAAGGAGAGTAAACAGCTGTTTTTAAGGGACACTTCTTTATAAAGAAAGTAAGAAATTTTCCAAAAATCATATTTTTGCCCTACCCTACTATTATAGAATGTGCCAAAGCTCTGAAATTAATTTTCAAAAGAGTCATAATATAAACATTGACAAATAGGAATCCAGTGGGCCTTTTTTTTAAAGCCAAAGAAATGTTAATCAATGGCTTTAAGTGAAAGGAGCTGAAGAAATAAATATAAGTTGCATTAGGAATAAATAAATAAATAATAAATGTATTAGGAATAACTAAATAAATAAAGCAGGATCAATAATTAGGAGAAGGTAGAGGTATACAAGGACCGGGAATCCTGATGTGTCTGAAGAATGGCTATAGCCGGGAGGTTGAACAAGACACCGAGCTAAAGGAAGTTTCGGGCAGATAATGGGATCACTGAATCAGAGCTCACATGATGACCTGTGCCAAGATGTGATAAGGGGTGGAGATATAACCCTGGTGTTGAGGAGGTCAAAGTAATGAGAGATCACGGTGTGACTTATCCATGTGGAAACTGAAATCCCCCAGGATCATGGCAGGGATGTGGGGAGAGAGAAATATTTGGAGTCAGGTGCCAAAATCTTTGATAAACAAGGAAGGACAACAACAGAGCCAGAAAACAAACAAAAACAGGAAAGCTAGAAAGAGGGTATAGCCTAAGCCTCAAGAAAGAGGGAGTTAAGGTTTCCTCTGCATTTTTCCATAAAGGTGAAGAGTGATGGTCTAGAGTGGAAAGATATTTTCCCAATAAAATAAAAAGTATCTCAAATCTAGACAATACTTCTCAAAGTGAGTACTCCTCGAGGAAGTGCTATCTGGTCAAAAACAGTTCCTTCAACAATAAGGTGGTAGAAAAGACCCTTATTTAAACCACCTACTGACTTTAAAGAAAGCTATAAAAGCTACCCAAAGACCAACAGCAACCAGGTCAATTGTACCAGGTTACCTCTTGTGTCAGCAATAACGCAAAAGAACAAATTTGTTGTCACCTCACATATTTGCTAAATTAGGTTTGCACATGTCTGTTAGAGTCAGAGATCTATAAGCAGAAGTATTATCTATGGAAACAGACTGTGTGTCCAGATGGGCCCTCACAGGGCAGAACTGCCTTGGCAACATCATCCTTCTTTCGGCAATATTTATTAAATACTCATCACATGCCTGGCACTGGGCTAGGCTTCGGGGATCCAAATGTGTTGACACTCTAGTGGTGTCGGGGGTAGTTCTTTGCTTTGCTGGAAGTCAATATTTCCAGTACTTTTTCGGTCTCTCAGTAGGATATACCAACTTACTATTTAGTAATAAAAGGAAAGTTAATGAGCACAGAAGCAGAACAAAAAGAAGTGAGAGTAGTAAGGAGTCTTTCCTCTAACGCAGAAGTCAGCAAACTACGCCTCATCTGTCTGTGTATGGCCAGCAATAAGATAAATGGATTCGCCTTCCAAGAAGAGTTGCTTGTCTTTGCCTCTTGGCCTGAGAAGCCTAAAATGCTTACTATCTTGATCTTATAGAATAATTTTACCTACCCCTGATCTACACCATAGCAAAACCTGATGAAATATACATGTTCCATCCCTCTTGATTTCAGTGTCGTGAACTTGGACAAGATAAGGGTGTCAATAAATTCTGGATGTGGTGATTTCCTTCACTAGTGTACCAGAAACAAATTTTTGCTCCTTACCTGTCACCTAGTTATTCTTCAGCTGTAATAATGTCATGAACCGTCATTTTTCTTTGGCAATTTAGCCTTCATTATATTTTCAGGCCAACTCCATCAGATCTTTTGAACTTAAATATATATCCTGTTCTTTCGGAGGACTTCTGTAGATTCTGCTTCTCATGGATCATGAGTACTATAGTCTAACTTAGGGATTGATGAATATTTTGTGTAAAAGAGCTAAATAGTAAACATTTTTGGCTTTTCAGGCTTGATGATGTCCTTTGAAACCTCTCAACTCTGCCCAAACTACTGAACTCTGTCACTGTAATGTGAAAGCAGATATAGAAAATTTGAAAATGAATGGGACAAGTGTGTTTCAGTAAAATTTTATTTATAGAAATAAGAGGTGAGTTGGATTATGCCTGTGGGCCATAGTTTGTCAAACACTGGTCTGATTTGTTCTTTTATATTCCAACTCAAATTTTATAAATATCTATTTATTTTCATTTGCTATTATATCCACTTTCAAAATGAAGAAAGTGTCTTACCTCTGAATAAACTATGTATTAGATAATCCAATCAATCAGCCAGTATAATTTTGGGGAGAAAAACAACCCATAAATTGGCAGATGTAAGTTGAACCCCAGAACTGCTTTTGAATTTGGAATTTGGAATTTTTCCAGTGACTACAGTAGCTTTAAATTTAATCCCAAAGAGTTACAATGTTCAGTTACAGCTTTCAAGCAAGCAACTCCTCATACCGGTATTTCCTGTTAGACTCTGACTGTATCCATCTTGAAAGGAAGTCCTTGAGACTAGCTCATGTTTTTGGCTTTTGGCTATTGTCTTTGAGTAGTGCTTCACCTTGCCAATCCTGGAAACCAGGGCTGGTCAGAATGTCCCTGAATGCTCTTCCTTTTGGGTGACAATTCTAAATGTTTAAACAAATGGGTCACCCGACTAAAAATGAGGTCAATAAAATCTTCTAAGGCACGTTCCTTTTTGATGAATGAACTAAAGTGAAAACCATTTCAGAGTCTACTTCAGCAGAATAATGAATTCTGTGTTTCCAATCATTAAAGTTGAAATTATAACAGATAGCATTCTGCCCCACTGTTCATGAGATTTAACTCTTCAGAGGTCATAATAGATACACCCTATTAAATAATGCAAGCCAGACAACACTGACTTAATAGAAGTGAAATGTCACTTTGGGTTTGAATTGATTTTCTTACTTGAGGACCTTTTAGGCTTGCAAATCAGAATTGCCTTGTATTAGCACGTCTGAAGGAGGTTGGCTTTCCTAGGGTTAGCTTAAAAAATGCAGATTGATGGGAAAGGTTTGTGTTGGGTCAGTATGGAATAGCCTTCTCTCGGGGGCTTGAATTATTCATGAGCATCCATGTGTTTTGTGTTTCTTGCTTAACACTGTGGAAGGTGGGGGCAGGAGGAGAATGTAACCAGCTGCACACAGAGATTCCTTCTTGAATAAGGTTAGCAGTTAGAGAAGGCTGGGGGTGGACAAGGGTGGAGACTGGATCTAATTTTATAGGAATTTGAACCAATAAACCTTGAAACGAAACAACTGGCCAACAGCTGAGGATATCCAAGTTTTATGTTACCTATGGTTCACTTTTGACCAGCTGTGTGCTCTTCAAGCAAAGGCAAAAAAAGGCCATAAACCCAACTGTCTCTCTTCAGATTGTGCCTATGGTATAGCTATATGGGGCTGCCTCGGACTTTGCAGTGGGCTGGCTGCTGTAGATGGATATGTGCGCACCTGGCATGTGGACTTAAAACTCAAAAGAGCTCCCCTTCCTCTTAGGTCTGTAGCTCTGAGTATGTCACCCAGTATTTCTGAGCACAGAAGCTGAACAAAAAGAAGTATGCCAGGTTCTACTTCTATAAAATGAAGCACTTCTGGCTTCTGAAGTGGTTTTCAAGTTTGGGGAGATACAGAGAAGAGGCTGAGCTTTCCACTTTTCCCAACTTGGTAGAATTGGTCTAGGTATTTCCCCTTGATCCCATTCCTCCAAATATCAAGGCTGAAAAGTCAGGAAAAAGGCAAAGCTCACCCTTCCTTCAACTCCCCCTTCAACACTCCTTCTCCCAGCCCCTTGTCCTTCCACCCATGGTTTCCCAACTTTAGGTCTTAATCCAATTTCTCAGCTGACAAACTGGGAGTGTGCTTGTCTTCAGAGGAGGCCCAGAGCGAACCAAAATGAAAAGGCTCTATTTTCAGGGGCCACCTCCTGACTTGAGAGGAATCCTGCACATGTACACTGTTTTTGAGAGCAGTGAGAGAAGGAGGGAATGAAGAGTAGTAAAAAAAATGAAGAGAAGGAAAGATTCTTAGATTAATGCTATCGTGTTGGACCTGGAGGGCCACTGCTAAAACTCGGGTTTTAATTTGGAGGCAAAACCAGACACATAGGGTAACACCAACATCTGAGGGCCTGAAGCAAAGTTCCAGTACCTATTGTTTCCTCACCAAATAAATGCTTGTAAGGAACCAGATGGCGCCCCTATAGCTAATAGTCACCTTATTAGCAGAGAAATGTATTCTTGTGTCAAGGAGGAGTTGTCCTTTGTCATCTGGGCTTTTATTTTGCTTTAAGCCCTGGACAATAACACAGTTATATATATGTTTTTCTGACAAAAACAAAATATGCTACCTTTTACCACTTCTTACAGAGAAGTGGTCCAAGAAAAATATCCAGGGAAAAACCCTGCTTTGGCCTCAAAAATCTGTGACCTTAATGCTATATGCAAAAAGGTGATTTTAAAACCAGAAAAGGAATGTCCAGAGTTCAATTCATTTTTTTTTCTTGCTGTTAATTAAGGAAGGCAATGAGGACAGTGACCTTAAAAGTGTAACATTCCTTGAAGCAGGGCAAGAAATAATGACTGCCCTCAAGATAGCCACTGAATGGACAGAGTATGCGTTGATTATGCATGCAATTACCCAAAAGTTTGTTATTTTACAAAATTGAATTCTTTCCTGCTGAAGTCCAATGCTGAGTAATTAAATACAGACAGTACTTAATTTTGTCACAGAACGAATAGCAAAGGTTATGGAAAGTGTTATGGCTCCATAGTCATTAATATTCCACTGGTGTTGGAATAGATTAGCAAGTGAAGAACACAGCAGGTTAGGATTATATGAATCTATTCAAACCCCACATAATGAATGTGAGGAGTGATTTGAATGTTTAATATCAGTCACTCAGCAGAAAGAGACAAATTCTCATGCTCATTCCCAAGGCTTTTTGAAAGGGCTGTTTATTTCGTAAATTTTCACTCACCTATTATAATCAGACCTACTGAAATAAATTGCTAATGATTGTCAAGCTAAATGAACTCAGTTTTTTTTTTATCTCTAGAAAATTTCTAAACTTCCCAAGCTGTCACAAGAATTCATATTCTGTAGCTCTTTCAAAGACAAGGATTCCAAGCAGTCAGCAGCCAGGGGAGGCGGGTCGGGGGGCACAAATGGGCTTCCATTTTGTTCTAGTGGGGCCGACAATCTTCCCTCCCTCTTGAAATCAATAACCGGATGTGTTTACTTTCACTTTCTAGTGGAGATGACTGAAGTGCCCAACCATTTTTGTTGCTCTTATACTGACTTTTTTAGGTAAAAGTAATCAGAGGAGGAGTTGCCCACAAATTAAAGGATGAAAGAGAAATTTCCCGATTCTAAGGTGAAAGGGCAATATCTATCTGAGACCCTCGATGGTGGGGGTAGGGAATCAAACAATAAAAGGTGGGGAAAGAGATCAGCAGAAAATAGCAAGTTTAATCATGAGCTTTTGTGGAGAGGGAGAAAGGAAAATGAAATGTTAAAGAATCGAAGGACCAACAGGAGGAAGCTGCAACTATATGAAGACCCCATAGCATCTCGCTTGCAATGTCAGGAGACAGTCTTTCAAAGAATATGGTGGCGCCATACAAGGAACTCTATTCCTTATAAAGCCTCCGTCTGCCACCAATGGTTCCTAGCAGTTCCGAGGGGATGTCTCCCAAGTGCTCAGGTCCACGTCCATCAGCATCCATGGAACATCTCTGCTAGGTACCCTGCTACTGCCATCCGTTGAACACTACCAGTGGTTGAATCTGCTACACTTGACCATGCTGCCACTGCTAAGAAATCCCTGCCATCTTCCTCCACATATTCTAGAATTCCATCAGAGGTAGCTACAACTTCTGTCACCTCCCTCCCAATACCACTCCAGCGCATCAGACCCTTATGGTGCCTACACTGGGTAGAGGTCTAGGGGAAAATCGTTACCTTTCCCCTTCATATTCTGATATGACAATATTGGCTTACCTTGACTCACACATTTTTGGTGAAATAACATTGTCAGTTTTTATTTTGAACGTTGTTGTTCTTCTTATGATGAAAACAGGAGTCCTTCCTTGTGGCTGAGCTGGACTCTAACTGAAATGTTATTCATCACTCCCCTCCAACTGTATGGTTGTGCCTGACTCCGACCTTCCTTGAAATAAGTTCTTAACTAGGAGACTCTCATACAAACAGATTCCTGATGGACCTGCCTCACAAGCCCAACCGATCTGCCCAGCCAGACTCAGATGTAGAGACAATGTAGACCCAACCAGAGATCCCACTACAAATACCAGGAAAACATCCCCACAACCATTTGGCATGTTTACCTTTAAAAAAAAATATGTTCACATTATTCTTTCTTAATCCTCTTCCATTAAAAAATAGCACAGAGTTGCAGTCATGGGAACATTCTTCTTCTACAGACCTAGCCTCTTAGAATGTTTCTGGACACCAATTCTACTGGCAAATAGAATTGAGTGCCAAAGCAAGAATTAATCGCCAACCTTGGGCTTTTAAAATGCAGCTCATAGTCAGTTGTTAGATCATCATTCTATTGCTACTGAAGGAGATTTCTCTCTTTTTTTTTCCTGCAGGGTATTAACATTAAAATCCTCATCCAATTTGGCCATAGAATGGCTAACAGCAAAGAGAGAAAAACTCTGAACTCCCGAGACATATTGTTGTTACCCTATCACCATACACATCCCACTGCATTATAATTTCTTTCTGACTCATCTTGGTTCCCCACCAGCTCAAGGCTCATGTCTCTCTCACTGATATGGTATCCTCAACACCTACCCAAACCTGACACACAGGATAGTTACAGTAAATATTTTTGAATTGAATGACTTTAATATCTTCTGAGTTAGAGTTATAAGAATCTTATCTATTTTTGTTTTGTCTTTACCCTCTTCCTTCTGTCCAAAACTTAGAAAAAGTGGGTGTTAAATAAATAATTGATCATTGAATTTTGTTTAATTCTCTGGATAGGACACAAGTTACGAAGGAAAAAAAATGGCTTACTTTCCATTGGCTTGACAATATAAAGGCACTCATCACCTTACATAGGGAGCTACAGTTCCTCAACAAGATATACTTTTGGAATTTGGGAACAAGATTAGTTACCAGAACTTCAATATTTAATATTAAGTCTGAAATATAAAATGCATAAGTTTTGCCATAATCAAAAAGATTGATAGTTACTGAGTATGTTAAGCTAGGACCAGGTTGTTGCTCAACACTTTGTTGACAAAAATCAAAGTGATACACTAATCTAATTATGGGGTGCTTTCAGAAAAATATGACCGATTAGGATAAAGCTATAAAATTCATCAAGGAAAAAAATCATCAAAGAGGAAATGTCCTTTGCAAATTAGCAGGATGGCTAATTTGCCAGGTGAATGTTCACAGTATGAATCAGTCTCTGGAATCCAATTCCCCTGAGTAGCCTCTGCAAAGTGTATAGGTCATCAATGAAGGTGCCATTCCACCATGATTCCCAGAAACAGTGGTTGGCCCCTCCTCATATCTTTGCACAGTCAAAACTGTTGTCTACTCTTAGCAATGCCTTGTGCCTTTCTGTATCTCAAGAGTAAGACCTGAGGCCACATTCATCTCTGACACCTCAATTTCTTCATTAAAGAATACTACTGGCACTCAAATTCTCCCCCTTATAACCCAAACTTATGACACTGCATTAAATCTGTCCTCAGAAAATCTCTTCCTTGGCTCCATTAGTCAAGTGTGACTCTATAATTCTGATTTCTTCCAATATTGAAATGAATGTCCTATCAGAGCAGCCTCTGCAAATGTGTCGCCCATATCTGTCAAACCTACCATTTCATTTGTCTTGGTGAGCTCTGAATGCCAGTTTTGAAATCTCTGGGGCTGCAGGTGCTGCTGCCTAGGTGCACCAGGGAACTGACATCCTACAGGAACACCCAAGACCCATGACTCACAGTTGGTGTATAAATTCCCGGCCTGCTTGTCCTTAGATTGGGTTAATTTCACACCTTGTATTCTACACCACTTTCCAGACTTTGTTTTCAGAGTTGAATACTAGTTGCCCACTGTGGCAGCTGGCTTACGAGGGCACACGCCCTTCCCTGTGTCACTACCCAATGCTGCACAGCCCAGATGGACTACTTGTACTGAAATCTGCTCTCAGGGCTTCTAGGGAAATCCGAACTAAGACACACATAGGTATTAAAGTAAATTGAAAGTATTGCTTCAAGGATTTGGGTCTGTTTATGTTTTCTCTCTTCTTTCAACATCCAGAGAATAGATGGATGAATTATCAATATCTTGGCAGGTGTCTGCATGAATCGGATGTTATTACTTGGCGGCCTTCCCTGCAGAGTAAACAGCTCAATATTGCCAGTGTGTAAAACTTTATAACCCTGTGGCCGTCTCATGCACACAGCAAAATGTTCTGTATATATTCACATCACAGTGTACTGCACAATTCAAGAAGCCCTCAGAAGAGCCACAGTTTGTGACTCACACAGCAAAGGTAGCCCTTAAAGTTCCCAAACAGTTGGGAAGATATACAAAGCAAAGAGAAATGTCCAGAAGTTAAAGGTAATGAAAGAAAACATCCTTTAATTTTGTGAAAATAAAAATCTCGGGACCCTAAGTCATAGTTGATTTATAATTTATGCTTACAGAATTTATATATTTAGTCAAGATGGTATAGATCTGCATTGTCCAATATAGTACCACCCAAATACCAGCCACCTGTGGAGTTTGAGCCCTTGTACTATAACTGGTTTGAAATAAGATGAATTACAGCTAAATACATCTGGTTTTAAAAGACTCAGTATGATAGGGATGCCTGAGTGACTCAGTCAGTTAAGTGTCTGTCTTCGGCTTAGGTCATGATCCCAGGGTCCTGCGGATTGAGTCCCGCATGGGGCTCCTTGCTCAGCTGGGAGCCTGCTTCTCCCTCTGCCTGCAGCTCCCCCTGCTTGTGCTCCTGGCCATGCTCTCTCTCTGACAAATAAAGAAAATCTTTAAAAAATTAAATAAATAAAAAATAAAGACTCAGTATGATAAAAAAAAATCTCATTAGTGATTTTTTACATTAATTACATGTTCAAAGTATAATATTTTGAAAATGTTGGGGTAAATAAAATATATTATAATTAGTTTCATCTATTTACTTTCACTTTTTAATGTGGCTACTAAATAGTTTACAATTACCTATGTGGCTCACATTCTATTTCTAGTATACCATACTGGTCCAAATGAGGCTTAGATAACAGCTAAACTCTGAATTTTTGGTAGTAAATATTATAAGAAGTCACCTTCTTATTCATGGTTCATATCCAAAAATGACACCACATGATGCACATACAAACCCAGTGGGGGGAAGGGGCTGTACTCCCCACAGTCTCTCAGGGACCCAGGCTGTTGGAGGGACTGTCCTTTTGCTCACAGACATAAAGATGAGATTTTTCTCTTTTGCCCAGAAGGGAGAGAGAGTTCTGGGGGATCTTGCCCTAGCACGAAATGTTTGGGATCAGAAGAGACATACATCATAAAAAATTAAAAAAAAAAAAAAAAAAAAAAAAAAAAAAAAAATATGGTGATTAACATAACAATAAAAAATTAAAAAAAAAAAAAAAAAAAAAAAAAAAAAAGAAGAGACATACATCACTCCACTCACAGCCCACTGTCAGAACTTGTCATAAGACGCCAACTGCAGAGGAGATCAGGGAAATGTCATCCTCTCATGCACCAGAATATGAGTCAGAGTGGATATGAAGAAACACCAGAAGTGTCTCCCACAACACACATAGCTTGGTGATGTCTGAATTTCCAACATCGTTCACTCCAGTCTAGAGTACATCAGCATGTAGATGGCAAGATGGATGGTGCTCTCGGTCACTTACACCTTGATGAGAACGACCTGTTGCATGCCCAGGTAAGGAAAAGGACTCGAGACTGAGGAACTGGGCACAGAACAGATACATTAGAAGTACAGAAAACAAACCTGCCTTGCTGTCTAATTTCTCCTAGCAGTGGCCTGTGCTTTGATGTATATCTCAAGTGAATAAAGTAAGATCAAATGTCACCTAAGGCAGGCCAGACAGCTGCTCAGAAAGAACATGCAGAATGAACTCACCAAGGTCAAAAATCTAATGATCAGGGAGGCTTTGTTGGAACACCGAAAGCAGGTCTGTCTCTCAGGAACAAGGTTATATTTTTTTAATGATTTTATTTATTTATTTGACACAGAGAGAGCACAAGCAGGTGGAGTGGCAGACAGAGGGAGAGGGAGAAGCAAGTTTCTCGCCGAGCAGAGAGCCCGACAGGGGGCTTGATCCCAGGATCCCGGGATCATGACCTGAGCTGAAGGCAGATGCTTCACCGACTGAGTCACCCAAGCGCCCCAGAAACAAGGCCATATTTAAACAGAATTCCAGGGGCACATGGGTGGCTCAGTCAGTTGAGAGTCCAACTCTTGATTTGGCTCAGGTCATGATCTCAGGGTGGTGGGATCGAGCCCCAAGTCGGGCTCTATGCTCAGCACAGAGTCTGCTTGTCCCTCTCCCTCTGCTCTTCCCCCTGCTTGTGCTCACTCTCTCATTCTCTAGCTCTAAAATAAATAAATAAAATCTTTAAAAGATACATCTTTAAAAATAAATACATAAACAGAATTCCAACATATTAATTTAAGATGGAAACACCGCCATTCTCAGATGATAAGACTCAGAAACTCATTCCCTTATTACAAGGAGAAAATACGAAATGGAAAATCATTGTTAGTCAGTAAATAGGAAACTCAAGCAGAGAATATCAGCTTCTCTCAACAATTGCTTCTCAGGTAAGGAGGCTTGAGGGAGCCCCACATTTGGTAGGAATAATGCAGCCAAAACGAGCATGACACATCAGTCTGCTTAGCCAAGAACAGCTATCTATTGGTGCAGACCTACAACGCTGCCCACGATCTGGTACTCTTTATTTTATGCTTCTGTAACTGTGAACCATGTATTTTCCATGAGCTTTCTCCAAACAGAGGAAGCACGAGTAATGAGATTTCAGATGGCTGAGTTTCTTTGGCATCCGTTCCATACTACCTCTCTGAGATAACTTCCAGAAAGCCTTAATTACAGTTTTAGATGTTCCCACATCCTTTCAGCACATATTCACTCATAGTATTGCACATCTCCTCGCTTAGGATGTGCAGATTTTTGCGATCGTAACCCTCAGACAGCTCTCTCATTCTCACATTTATTCATCCTCCAGAATACTTCTTTGTGGCCCCCATGAAATAAAATGCTGTTCTGATTTGGATTAGTACAGCGACTTTATTTTCTATGGCAAATTATGCGGCATTGGGCATACTCAAACTGGAAAAGGAGAGTTGAAAATTAGTCTCAATAACTCTAGGTGATAGGAAAGATCTAATCAAGCCAATGATCAGCCTTTTACTTAATAATAATAATAAATAAGGATGGCTTTGCCTTTCAAGGCTTTTATTCAAATGCTAATTCATTTTCATGGAATATAGAACAAATTTATCAAATGTTTCATCAGAAACATCTGTCATTCAGATGAATGGATAAAGAAGATGTGGTATATATACACAATGGAATATTATGCAGCCATTAAAAGGAATGAGATCTTGCCATTTGCAATAACGTGGATGGAACTGGAAGGTGTTATGCTGAGTGAAATAAGTCAATCAGAGAAAGACATGTATCATATGACCTCACTGATATGAGGAATTCTTAATCTCAGGAAACAAACTGAGGGTTGCTGGAGTGGGGGTGGAGTGGGAGGGATGGGGTGGCTGGGTGATAGACATTGGGGAGGGTATGTGCTATGGTGAGCACTGTGAATTGTGCAAGACTGTTGAATCACAGATCTGTACTTCTGAAACAAATAATGCAGTATATGTTAAGAAAAAAAAAAAGAAGAAGATAGCAGGAAGGGAAGAATGAAGGGGGGGAATCGGAGGGGGAGACGAACCATGAGAGACGATGGACTCTGAAAAACAAACTGAGGGTTCTAGAGGGGGATGGGTTAGCCTGGTGATGGGTACTAAAGAGGGCATGTTCTGCGTGGAGCACTGGGTGTTATGCACAAACAATGAATCATGGAACTCTACATCAAAAACTAATGATGTAATGTATGGTGATTAACATAACAATAAAATAATTTAAAGGAAAAAAAGAAACATCTGTCATTCATACATCTACAAGCACTTAAAAACAAACAAAAAGAATTTAAATTAAAAAAATTTTTAAAACATGTATAGAGACAAATCTGTACTAGGGAGAAACTTTCAACACGATACTGAGAGCAGGTCAGCATAATCCTCCATTGCATTGGCTCTGGGTATGTTTGGAAAGACAGTTATACAAAGGACAAGTAGGGTCAATACAATTTATGTTTATAGGTAAAACAGATGGTTAATTACACTGCATGATTCCAAAAATGATAAATAGCCTTCCTAAAAACCAAATACACCCTTGGCTGAAGTACAGCCATACCTGATATTCCATTCTTGTAATATTTGTGGAAGACTACAGGTGAAGTTATCTTAGGGGTCTAATTCCACATTCAACTTTTTGAGTTAAGCGTTACCTTTTATAGGCTTTCCAATCTAAAAATGCAAATGATACCAAGACCAGTAGCAAATCAAGAAAATAGTTTTCTAATGTCAATTAGTGAACATCTAAGACCAAAAAACCAAAGTTGCATAAAGTTACTAATGCCTCAGGAAAGACACAGCCAATGCAATCCAGAAGGGGAAACAAGAACAATGATGAGACACAAAAAGGATTTGGATAGGCTTTATAATTTTATTCAGTGTTTGTCCTAAGCAAAATATAACTACAGATAAGTTTTAAGACCCTTAAGAGAGAAGTTATACTTTTATACTTATTTATGTTCCCCTTAACCTCTCATAGTATGCTATAAAAATGGGAGACAAAAATAAAAATAAAGTTGTTCATTCAACAACTACCACTTTTTTATAGTGCCAACTATATGCTCACTGCTGTACCAGTTTATAAATGTATATCACAAACCAAAAAGATTTTCTGCCTTCAAAGGGTTTATGGTCTATGAGAGACGATGGACTCTGAAAAACAGAGGGTTCTAGAGGGGAGGGGGTGGGAGGATGGGTTAGCCTGGTGATGGGTACTAAA
Source organism: Zalophus californianus (assembly GCF_009762305.2). Classification (NCBI taxonomy): domain Eukaryota; kingdom Metazoa; phylum Chordata; class Mammalia; order Carnivora; family Otariidae; genus Zalophus; species Zalophus californianus. The sequence continues at coordinate 134,132,846 of NC_045600.1, forward strand.
GAGGGCACGTTCTGCGTGGAGCACTGGGTGTTATATGCAAACAATGAATCATGGAACACTACATCAAAAACTAATGATGAAATGTATGGTGATTAACATAACAATAAAAAATTTTTTAAAAAGGGTTTATGGTCTATATAGGGTTTCCAAACAATAAAATATGGCATTAGAATTCATTATAGAGGGGCGCATTGGTGGCTCAGTTGGTTAAGCATCTGCCTTCGGCTCAGGTCATGATCCAGGAGTCCCAGGATCAAGCTCCACATCAGGCTCCCTGCTCAGCAGGGAGGCTGCTTCTCCCTCTGTCCCTACCCCTGCTCATGCTGGCTCTCTCTCTCTCTCTCTCTCTCAAATAAATAAATGAAATCTTAAAAAAAAAAGAATTCACTATAGATACAAGAGCAAAATTCAAAAATCAAGTATATTTCTATACACTGGCAATAAATAATCTAAAACTAAAGAAAAAATTCAATTCACAATATTATCAAAAACAATAAAATACTTAGGAATAAATTTATCCAAAGAAGCATAGAATTCATACTCTGAAAATTATAAAACATCATTGGAAGAAGTTAAAGAGCTAAATAAATAGAAAGATGCCCCATGTTCATGAATCAAATAACTTAGATTGACCAAATGACCAAGATGGCAATACTACTCAGATTTATCTACAGATTCACCATAATCCCTATCACAGATGAATTCTTTGCAGAAATTGACAAGCTGATACTAAAACTAACTCAGAAATTTAAAGTGTACAAAATGGCCAAAACAATCTTGAAAAAGAAAAACAAAGTTGGAGGACTCACACTTTCTGATTTCAGAACTTACTACAAAGCCATAGGAATCAAGCAAGTATGGTGCTGGCACAAAGTAGACGTATAAATCAAAGGAACAGAACTGAAAGTCCAGAAATAAAACCTCTCATTTATAGTCAATATATTTTTGACAAGTTTGGCTATTTAATGAGGTAAAGAAGAGCTAGATATCTATGTGTAAAAGAATGGTGTTGAACCCCTAACTCACACCTCCCCCCATAGAAAAATTAATACAAAATGGATCATAGATATAAATGTCATACCTAAAAACGTAGGACTCTTAGAAGAAAACATAGGAGCATATCTTCATGATCTCGGCTTAGGTAATGAATTCTTAGAAAGGACACCAAAAGGCCAAGCAACCACAATAACTACATATAGATTATATATTATAAATTATAAAATTTATAAAGCACATAAAATCATATATGTTTATATATATTTATGTATAACTATGTATGTTACATACTAACATAATATATATGAACATATATTTTATATGTAAAATAATGGATTTCATCCTATTTTTAAAAATTATACTTTAATGAACACCATGAGAAAGTAAAAATACAACCTACAAAATGGGAGGCTACATGTAAGAATATATTTGCAAATTTTATATCTGATAAGGGATTTGTACCTAGAATATATAAAGAACTCCTACAACTCAACAACAGAAAGACAAATACTGTACTAAAAATGGGTAAAGATTTGAATAACCATTTCTCCAAACAAGATATACACATGGCCAATAAACATACAAAAAGATACTTAATGTCAATAGCCATTAAAGCAATGCAAATACAGGGATGCCTGGGTGGCTCAGTCAGTTAAATGTGTGACTTCAGCTCAAGGTCATGATCCAGGATCCTGGGATTGAGCCCCAGGTCAGGTTCTGCACTCAGTAGGGAATCTGCTTGAGGATTTGATCTCTTCCTCTGCATCTGCCCCTCCCCCCACTCTCTCTTTCTAAAGTAAATAAATAAATCTTAAAAAAAAATAAAGAAGCAGTCTGAAAGATTTCCAAAAGTGAACTTTCTACCATCCTCAGTGATGTGTTATCTTCCCAACACCAATATATTACAATGTACATGAAGTATTGCCAGTCAAGGAAGGTCACCCAGCTTTAGAGTCCAGACCTTCTGTTGAAGCTTCACTGTGTAGGCATGATTTACTGAATCATGGTCCACATGGTTGTAGTCAATTTCCAGGCCTTCTTCCTTGCCCAAAGGTCGGGCTGATGATATCAGGTAATTCAAAGCCCCAATCCTCTTCTCACTTGGTTGGTCCTTCTGGCATGACCAAGTGTCATCTCCTTAGCATAACTTAGCATCTCCCTTAGCATAAACTACCATATGTGATCCAAGTGACCTACCTTGATTAACAAAGATACTCTTACCCTTGGGGAAATTAAAAGAGATTCTAAATTACCTGCCAGAATTCCCAGGACAAAATTCAGACTTCTCTTTAGGAGAGGACAAATTTCTTACTACACAGAATAGCATCTCAATAAAGCTGCTGTTAGAGAAAGAAGAAAGAAAGGAAAGAAAGAAAGGAAGGAAGAAGAAAGAAGAAAGAAAGAAAGAAAGAAAGAAAGAAAGAAAGAAAGAAAGAGAAAGAAAGAAAGAAGAAAGAAGAAAGAAAGAAAGAAAGAAAGAAAGAAAGAAAGAAAGAAAGAAAGAAAGAAGAAAAAGAAAGAAAAAGAAAGAAAAAAGAAAGAAAGAAAGAAAGAAAGAAAAAGAGAAAAAAAAGAAAGAAAGAAAGAAAAGGAAAGAAGGAAAGAAAGAAAGAAAGAGAAAAAGAAAGAGGCATTGAATTCCAATCCATGACAGTTATAGCCTATAAAATGAATATAGAAATTTAATTCATATTAAATAATTTTAGCAAGATTACTAAAAGGGTAATATATGTATATTACTGCTAATAAAATACATCCAAATTAAGGAAATTTTAAATGACTGGCAATAAAAAAAATTACTGTGGAAGTGCTGTTATGGGATAAACAAAGACAACTGTGGAACAAGAGATGCACGCCCTGCAGGAAGAATATCAAGAAAGGCTACTAGCAAAGCAATGGCTTCAGGAAGTTTCCATGGGGTCAAGTGGTGAATTGTCAACAATAATCACAGGAAAGTAATGGAATCCTTGAAGATCCTATAACCAGACTAGACCTCAAAGTCAAGAAATATAGTGGAAAATATAACTTACTTCTGGGGTCTGGAGTGATGAGCTAAAGCAGTGTAAATGTCCACACCTTCCAGAGGATTTGCCCCAGAGTCTAGGTAGGACCATCTCTTCAGCTAAAGACCAAGTGGCCCCAGATAATCAAAGAAAAGAGAATGCAAAGGGCAAAGCTCAGCGTTAACATGAAACCTGGATTCACAATGAATCCATTTGGAACAATTATCTGGCCCCAAAGGCATTGATTTTTTTTAAAGATTTTATTTATTTATTTGAGAGAGAGAGGGTGGGGGAGAGGGACAAGCAGACTCTGCGTTGAGCACAGAGCCCAACACAAGGCTCCATCTCACGACCCTGAGATCGATGCCTGAGCCAAAATTAAGCGTCAGATGCTTAACCGACTAAGCCACCCATGCATTCCTCAAAGGCATTGATTTTAATCCTTGTTTCTCCTCACAAATAAGCTATGTGTGGAGAATCCTGTGGACTGTGGCTCAGAGTAGACTTTTCTCAAGGACAGAACTCTGAAGACAGATTCCAGTTAGGAAATTGGGAGCCATGTCAACCTCATGCATGGCCAGGAACCAAAAGGAGCTGAGGAACACCTGGGCCCAGTGGCATCAATACCTTTCACCTACTTCTAAATGGAATTCACATCTAGTTGAGAAGTCTTGTTTGGTTTTACAAGTTAACATCCAGAGGCAAATTAGTTTCTAACAGAACCCTATTTTTAATGGAATGACAAAGCATGGGTTGTAATTTTTTCTAAAAAGCTTATCTGAATAAATTTGTTATAATAAAATTCACTTACTGATTGATCATTTCACTCATCCAAAATATACCTTCGAACACCTACTGATCATGTATTTATCCATACAACAGGTATTTGTGTATTTACTAAGATCAAGCATCATTTTAGGCCCTAGTGATTCAGAAATAAATCAAATAGAGCTTTGCATTCAGAGATCTTATATCTTAGAAGGAACACAGGTAATAAATACACAAAAATACATATAAGAACATAGATATGTATGTAAGAAAGATAATTCATACAGTGGCAAGTGCACAAAAGAAAAAAAAGAAGGAAATAAGATTAAGAATGCATGCAGAGGAGCACATCTCTAGTTTTGATGTGTGAGATCGGAGAATGTCTTGCTAAGAGAGTGACATTTGGATGACATTTTGCATGGAAGACAGCCAGGCAAAATCTGGAGGAAGAGAGATTCAGGGCAGAGAAAACTTCAAGTATAACAGGCCAGGAATAGAAATATGCTGGGGATTTTGAAAAACAGAAAAAGAGATGGCATGGGAAATAGACATCAATCCACAAAGCACCTCATAGGCCACAGGGAGTGGGGTTGATTTGATCTAAAATTTGCACCCTGGGCCATGTGGATGACACAGTCACTCTGTCTTCCCTCCTGAGTTTTCCAGTCTGGACCATGAAGCACAAACACTAAACACATAACCACAAAAGTAAAGATCAAACTACAGATTGGGACACACTGCAGAGAAAGACTTTGGCCCACTGTGGGGTTTTATAATCAGAGAGCCTGATTTAATGGGGGCCAGGGAGGACTTCTTGGAGAAAATAACTTTTAAGGTGAAATTTGAAGGGGAGTCGTATAAGTATAACGAGTTATATTAAATCTATTATTTTAAGCATATGTGAATAAATAAAGAGATGGAGAGAGAAAAGAGACAGAGAGGGAGATGATAGATATATTCATAGGATTCATTCACTTTAATTAAAATTATAAAAATAGTGACCCTAATGAGGCTTCTGATGAAAAGAATGACAAATTTTCAGTCAAACAGAATGTATCCCATCAGACATGAAAATTTTATTATCTTTGCAATGACAGATTATTCACTATACAGGACTTCATAATATTTGAAATTAGGAACGTGGCATTAAAGTTCACGAACTGATTACTGTAATTACAGTTCATTTGATCTTGATTGGTTTTGTAGGGACTCCTGATTAAATCTGTCTGCCCTTGTGATTCTTAATGCGTGTTTCTCGCAAAGCTAAAAATTCCTGGGGATAATAATTCAGTGTTTCCCTTTCAACCCTTTCTTTCTTCCCACACCATATGGTGACAGTTGTTTCAATCATAAATATACATTTTTGAAAACTCTGACTTGTTACAGTCCTCCATGGTTTACAGAGATTTTCACTCACAGTATTCAGAGCTTGAAACAACTTGGGGAAAGTAAGCATTAACTAACTCTCGTTACAGATGAGGAGATTGAAGAGCACCAAGGTGAAGTGAACTGGCCTAACCCATATAACCCCTTCTGTGTTATTTTCTCTTCTTCAAATTGCCAGAAAGCTCTAGAATGTGAGACCGACATGAGTAGGAAGCCATCCATGCATTCTTCTTCACCAACTGGGAGATGCATGCTAGAGTTATCTCACTTCTTTAGCAAAGGACAGCAGAGAGGATATAATGAAGCAGAAAAACAGAGGACAAGTTCCCACTGAAATGCATCTTTTGTTCACACACACACACACACACACACACACACACATTTATGAGCTTTCATCCTACATCTTAGACCTAAGATCCTGATAGCAAAAGTATAGTATCTACTCCCTGAGTTAAGGAAAGAGGCGAGGGAGTGGGGAGACTTTATCTTCCACAGACATTAACCTCTGAAGAAGATTTCTGTAGATCTAGAGCCCCAGCCCTTTACAAAATGATTTGGCCAAGAGCATTCAGTTGGTTGAGTGGGCTTAACAGAATTCCCAGGAAACCAAGGCCACCAGTGAGGGGGTACTGGATGGGATCTGCTATTTTGGAACACTTGGCCATGGGAAGCTAAAGCCTGGGACTCCAGGAGACTGGGAATGCAGGGACAAATCCAGAAAAGGGAAGAGTGAGCATTAATTGGGCACCAAAGACCTGTCAAAAGGGTTGGCATCTCGGAAGAGAAACTTCCATCCCAGACAAGACCATTGGATGAAAACTCAGTCCAAGGGAGACTGCTGACCTGGTAGAACACAGTGATTGGCTGAAAGAAGCACAGCCATTGGCTGAGACTCAAAGGTAAACTGAAGGCCAAGGAACTCTCCCAAAGGACCAGCTCCAAGCCTTCTATCAATAGATGCCTGAGAGAGAGGGAGGAAATAAGAGTCCCCTTAAAATTCATGCGTGGAGGTCTTAAGCCCAGGACCTCAGAATGTGACTGTATTTGGAGGCAAGGCCTTTAGAGATGTGATTAAATTAATGAAAATGGACCATTTCCTTACACCACACACAAAAATAGACTCCAAATGGTTGAAAGACCTAAACGTGAGACAGGAGTTCATCAAAATCCTAAAGGAGAACACAGGCAGCAACCTCTTCGAACTCAGCCACAGCAACTTCGTCCTAGAAACATTGCCAGGGGCAAGGGAAGCAAGGGCAAAAATGAACTATTGGGATTTCATCAAGATAAAAAGCTTTTGCACAGCAAAAGAAACAGTCCACAAAATCAAAAGACAACCGACATAATGGAAGAAAATATTTGCAAATGACATATCAGATAAAGGGCTAGTATCCAAAATCTATAAAGAACTTAACAAACTCAACACCCAAAGAACAAATAATCCAATGAAGAAATGGGCAGAAGACATGAACAGACATTTTTCCAAAGAAGACATCCAAATGGCCAACAGACACATGAAAAAGTGCTCAACATCGCTCGGCATCAGGGAAATCCAAATCAAAACCTCCATGAGATACCACCTCACACCCGTCAGAATGGCTAAAATTAACAAGTCAGGAAACGACAGATGTTGGCGGGGATGTGGAGAAAGGGGAACCCTCCTACACTGTTGGTGGGAATGCAAGCTGGTGCAGCCACTCTGGAAAAACAGTATGGAGGTTCCTCAAACAGTTGAAGATAGAGCTACCCTACGATCCAGAAATTGCACTACTGGGTAGTTACCACAAAGATACAAATGTAGGGATCCGAAGGGGTACGTGCACCCCAATGTTTATAGCAGCAATGTCCACCATAGCCACACTGTGGAAAGAGCCAAGATGTCCATCGACAGATGAATGGATAAAGAAGAAGTGGTATATATACACAGTGGAATATTATGCAGCCATCAAAAGGAATGAGATCTTGCCATTGGCAACGACGTGGATGGAACTGGAGGGTGTTATGCTGAGTGAAATAAGTCAATCAGAGAAAGACATGTATCATATGACCTCACTGATGTGAGGAATTCTTAATCTCAGGAAACAAACTGAGTGTTGCTGAGTGGTGGGGGGTGGGAGGGATGGGGTGGCTGGGTGATAGACATTGGGGAGGGTATGTGCTATGGTGAGTGCTGTGAATTGTGCAAGACTGTTGAATCACAGATCTGTACCTCTGAAACAAATAATGCAATATATGTTAAGGAAAAAAAAAAGAAGATAGCAGGAGGGGAAGAAGGAAGGGGAGTAAATCGGAGGGGGAGACGAACCATGAGAGACGATGGACTGTGAAAAACAAACTGAGGGTTCTAGAGGGGAGGGGGTGGGGGGATGGGTTAGCCTGGTATTGGGTATTAAAGAGGGCACGTTCTGCATAGAGCACTGGGTGTTACGCACAAACAATGAATCATGAAACACTACATCAAAAACTAATGATGTAATGTATGGTGATTAACATAACAAAAAGATTTTTTTTAAAGATGTGATTAAATTAAAATGAGGTCATAGGGGTGGGCCTTCATCAATAGGACTGGTGTCCTTATAAGAAGAGGCTATTTGGACACAGATAGATAGGAGGGAAAACCATGTGAAGACACATTAGGAAGATGGCCCTCCACAAGCCAAGGGGAGAGGCCTCAGGAGAAACCAGCTCTGCCCACACTTTGATCTCTGACTCAAAGCCTCCAGAACTGTGAGAAAAGAAATGTCTGTTGTGTCAGCCACCCAGTCTGTAGCACTTTGCTAAAGCAGCCTCAGAAAACTAATACGGGTATGTCTGTGTTTTCTTCTAAGCTCCCACTTCTCTGTGGGGAAGGGAGGGTGTCATCATAACACATCCAAGCGTGATGACATTGACAGGGAAAGTGAGGGAGTGGGGTCTGTGGGAGGAGGGGATGTCAGCAGACCCACCTGGGGGAGATAAGAAAGAGAGCTTCTGGAAAATGAGGAAGGGGATGCTATTTTCCTCTGTTCCTACAAATGAGCCTCGCAGTGAAAAAGGCCTTTCCCTCCTCCTTCACAACAGTAAACACAGAGGATCACCCCGCCTTCAGAGTGAAACATCTCGTTGGAATTGATGGAATAAAAGAGTCAAGGTGTTCGAGCCTTTACAAAAATCCTTGACACAGATTGGGAAGAATCTAGAAGAAAATCAAGATGTATGGGTGAGTCTTTTCAATAGTTTCATTCTTGACATTCTGCTATTTTTTTTTTCTTTTGTATTCAGAATTGCAGCCACTGTGGTTATACAGTTCCCAACTTGCTTTGGCTATACTTTACTTTTTTTTTAAGATTTTATTCATTTCTTTTATTTGAGAGAGAGAGAAGGAGAAGTAGAAGGAGAGGGTCAAGCAGACTCCACGCTAGGCACAGAGCCTAACACAGGGCTCCATCCCAGGACCGTGAGATCATGACCTGAGCCAAAACCAAGAGTCCGACGCTCAACCGACTGAGCCATCGAGGTGTCCCTATACTTTACTCTTTAAAAAAGCAAAGAAGGCATTCAAGTGAGACATGGTGAGTGCACGGCCCAGAACCCAGGCTGTGGTGCATTGCAGCAACACTAAAGTCAAAAGCACCCCCATGCTCAGTGCTCCACGTGGAGCAAACATCAGGGTGAGTGGCCAGGTGGGGTCCTTGTCTCCAAGTCTCCCTAAAGACATCCTCAGCCAAGCAGGCAGGCAGGCAGCCACAGAGGGGTACTTTCCCTCTGGGAAGGTAGGAGTCCTTCTCATGTCCTTGACCAGATGATCTTAATCATTTTGAACCTGAGAAATCAGCAAGTTCTATCACTTGGAGATTTAATCATCTTTTCTCTACTCAAATCTGATAATGAATGATTTCAGGTTATTAATTTTTCATTCCAGAATGAGCACATGAAGGCTACCTAGTATGGAGTTCTATTGCCTTTGAAAAATTCCATTCATGCCTTGGGTCTGTGTTGTGAATGGACTGTACATTCTCCTGATTAACACACTGAATTGCACTGAATCTTACTGACAAGGGTTTAAGGTGAGGTCATACTAGTATGCACCTAAATCTGTTCACTGCAGTATTGCCAAGTCTATCCTGGCTTCAACCAGAGGTGAAGAGCGTGGGGCACTACAGAGCCCTTCTAACCAGAACCTGCTGCAAGTCCCTCATATCTAACATCTGTCCATCCGCCACTACTGTGGCATTTCCCCCTGCCTCTGCCTCAATTCAGGATTTGTCAGCTTTCACTTGGATACCATTAGCCTTCATCTTCCTCTTCCAGCTCATCTATGTGCATTCGACCACACCAAAATACCTGCACTTCTTCGGATGTACCTCCGTGGAATTCCGTTTATTGTTTGCCCTTGGCCAGGAATGCCCTCCTGTATTTGCTCCACTAGTCTGACTTCTACTCTTCCTTCAAGAAGCAGTCCGGGGGCGCCTGGGTGGCTCAGTCTGTTGAGCAACTGACTCTTGATTTTGGCTCAGGTCATGATCTCAGAGTCATAGGATTGAACCCCATGTTGGGCTCCACGCTTACCCTGGAGTCTACTTGTCCCTCTCCTTCTGCTCCTCCCCTTGCTCTCTCTCTCTTTCTATCTCTTACTCACTCTCTCAAATAAATAAAATCTTAAAAAAAAAAGGAACAGTCCAAGGGTCATGTTCCCTGAGAAACCCTCCTACCTTCCCACAGGCATCACTGCCTCTTTTGGACTGGACTATTCCTTATACAGAATGATTCAAAAAGAATTGGACACTTCTAAAAACATATTACTCAATAATTAGGTTATATATAAGAATATACAGTACACATGAGCACCTGGATGGCTCAGCCAGCTAAGCATCTGCCTTTGGCTCAGGTCATGATTCCAAAGTCCTGGGATCAAGTCCTGCATTGGGAATCCCTGCTCAGCAGGGAGTCTGCTTCTCCCTCTGCCCTTCACCTGCTCATTCTCTCTCTCTCTCTCTCTTTCTCTCTCTGTCTCTCAAATAAATAAATAAAATCTTTTTTAAAAAGAACATACAGTACACACCAAATTTTGATTACGCTGATATTTTGTCAATTTTCTTAATGATGATAGCACTCAATTGCCTCAGGAGTGGTGTTAGATCAGACAAGAGGGTCCCCTGTTGTGTGGTCTGTTCTTCAGAGGGATCCACATATTACAAACACACCAAAAAATGTATTTATTAAAAAATACATATGTATGTCTGTCACTGTGGATCTGGTGTATAGTATTTGCATAGAAAGACTCACAACCCTAATTAGCTTGCTTATATGCCTATCATCATTTGGGCCCAGAAGAATGCTCTTCCACATCGCTTGCCCTGTGCCCAGACAAGAAGAACTGCATTCAAATTCTGTAGAGTTTTTGGGTTATGTCACTTCTCAAGTTGGAGATGGGCTGCTTTGGAGTGTAAAGAAGATTTGACAAGCAAGAAGCCTGGGTAAGAGGAAAGACAAAACAACTAGTCTCATCTGTCTCCCCACATAGAAATACAATGGGACCTGCGGTGCCTGAGGGGCTCAGTTGGTTAAGCATCTGACTCTTGATTTTGGTTCGGGTCATGATCTCAGGGTCATGAGATCGAGCGCAGCCTTGGGCTCCACACTCAGTGGGGAGTCTGCTTGAGATTCTCTCCCTCTCCCTCTGTCCCTCCCCCCACAATCTATTTATCTCTTCCTCTCTCTCTCTCAAAATAAATAAATAAAATATTTTTTAAAAAGAAACACAATGAACCCTAATGAAATGAATGAAATGCATTCTCTTTTGCCACTAGTGTTGAGCATCCAATTTCTTGCTTCTTTTTGGTTTTAATTTTTTATTTCAGAGATTTTTATGAATTAATGCAGCATACACAATAACTGTGTAAATTTGCAGAGGAACAACAAGAGCCAAACTGTGGAAAGAGCCAAGATGTCCATCAACAGATGAATGGATAAAGAAGATGTGGTATATATACACAATGGAATATTATGCAGCCATCAAAAGGAATGAGATCTTGCCATTTGCAACGACGTGGATGGAACTGGAGGGTGTTATGCTGAGTGAAATAAGTCAATCAGAGAAAGACATGTATCATATGACCTCATTGATATGAGGAATTCTTAATCTCAGGAACAAACTGAGTGTTACTGGAGTGGTTGGGGGTGGGAGGGATGGGGTGGCTGGGTGATAGACATTGGGGAGCGTATGTGCTACGGTGAGCGCTGTAAATTGTGCAAGACTGTTGAATCACGGATCTGTACTTCTGAAACAAATAACGCAACATACTTTAAGAAAAAAGAAAAAGAAGAAGATAGCAGGAGGGGAAGAATGAAGGGGAGTAAGTCAGAGGGGGAGACGAACCATGAGAGACGATGGACTCTGAAAAACAAACTGAGGGTTCTAGAGGGGAGGGGGTTGGGGGGTTGAGTTAGCCTGGTGATGGGTATTAAAGAGGGCACATTCTGCGTGGAGCACTGGGTGTTATGAACAAACAATGAATCATGGAACACTGCATCAAAAACTAATGATGTAATGTATGGTGATTAACATAACAATAAAAAAATTTTAAAAAAAATTTGCAGAGGAACATTTTGCACAATAAAAGTTGTTTATGTAAACATCACTGGCTCTTCAAAACAACACCCAAACATACAACAATGAAGTTCAGTTGTTTGATACTTCGTTGACTTTGAGTCAAATAAAAACATACCTGTACACATATTTTATCACAGTGAAGGCATATTTGTCAAATTTGTTAGTGTGATATACAACTTCCCCATAAGTCGATACATGGATTGTGGGATTTCACTTATTCTCTTGCCCTAAGTGTTTAGAAAAGACTCTACCTTGATTCACAGATAGCCTGCACCACCAACTTCTTGTGGAGAAAGATCAGGATTCTTAAGTCTGGACCATTTGCTCTTCACCGCCCTGAGGACATGAACAAGCACTTCATGATGCTGTTGATTACGGTATGCTCTAAAAGACCTCTGATACGCTAGGAAAGACAAATTAGCCTTCCATATTAATGTGCATAATTTCATTATGAGCAGGGTGCAATGAGCGTTTATAATACTATACAAATAGGCAAGATTGCTTCCATGGTTGTGACAACATGTCCACATAAAACCCAGTTCCAGTGGTAATCTTTGAGAGCGTTCAATTCTTCCCAAATCTCCTGTGCGCAGCTCTCACTAGTTCTTCTTGCAATTATGCATTTACATAGCCGGATTCACTCCTAGAAGACAGGAACCGGATCATACTCTTCTTGGACATGCAAAACCAATTGTGTGTGCCTGTTTTTAAAGGAATTTCTGACTATTTTCAACCCCACCCAACCAAAGAATGGAAACATTTGTCAAAGGAAGGTTCCTGAAGCTAATCAAGGCCTCTTCGGCAACCCAAAACTGCTCCTTATTTGTTTTCATGTTATGGTTGGTGCTCCATAAATGCACATGAAATGAAGAAAGCATGCCTTAGGAGCAGCTCCCTACTCTTGTAGACACGGCGTTGCTACGAGTGATGTGTTTCCCACCTCGGCCTCAGTTACTCTTGATCATATCAAGGTCTTCTTTTTTAATAGCATCTTATCATTTCCATTTCTTTAGTTAAATGTTTACTGCTTTACTGTTTTTCTTTTTCAGTAGAATCTAAACTCCTCAGAAGTTGAGACCTATGTGTCTTACTCGCTATAGTATCTTCAGCATCTGGAAGACAGTAGGTGCCGCATGGTTGACTATGTAAACGTGCATCTATATTATCAACAACTGAGATTCTTAGGTGTTTTTTTTTTCCCTCCCCCTAGTGCTTTCTCCTTTATTCAAACAACAGCAAGGTCGTATATACTTGTTTTCAAACAATCCAAAAGGATAGTTGAGAAGGGCTCCTCAGTTAACCAATTCTTGATGGTGATTGAGGGACTGACATTTTTGGTTTTTTCACTTTTCATTTCTGTCCTGAATCACTCTTGATTCTAATGCACACTATACATTTACAGGTGCTTCTGTAGCAGGTGCTGGAAGAGCTCCTGGTGTGATACCATAAAGCCTCTTTTCCACCAAGATTACAAGGTTTTTTTCACTCAGATTTCCCTTGCTTGGGATAAATCTTATAAACAATTAAATCTGCCTTTCTGATCCTGGTGCCCAGAGCATTTGAAGAGCTATCAAAGGGACACTGCCGGTGTCTTATATACCACAGTAAGCCCTTGATAGTAGCCATTAATGGGTTGTATGATGGGGAAAGTCGTCTAAAGATAAAAATAGGTAGGCTGGCAGGAATCAACTCGATCGACTTAATTTCACACATGTACAGCCACTGATACGTCCGCAATGAGATTAGGCAATGCCTTTGTTGTTGACAAACTTATTAAAACTTTTCTAAAATAACGAATCTCTGGAGTTTGTGCCACTAAGTAGAAGAAGGAAGAACAAATATTAGTTGATCATAAAGGAGCCCTCTTGTTTAAAAAAAAGCTCACCTATGGAGAGGCCAAATGGCAGGTAGAAGTGTGTCCAGAAGGATTTACTATTTTAAAATAGTTGGAGGTATAGATAAGCAGAACAGTCTGAAAGCTGTTGTCAGACCCTTTCTCTTTTCTGCCTTCACAGCTGTCTTATATTTGTCACAGACTCTCTATTAAACCGTAATATATTTTTCCTGCACAATGTTTAGGCTTTAGCAGATCACTTGGAGCATTTCTTTGAAATGAGCAAGGCCCACTTAGGCAGGAAGCTCTGTATAAAAATAGCTCTGTTAGATACCACCTGTGATTCCAATGATATGTCAAAACCAAGATGCAGAGAGACCAACGTCAAAAACACCCTGTGACCACAAGCAGAATATACTCCTGCTTCTAGTCAAAACAAAAGGTCGGGGGAGCCCACGGTGGGTGAATCCGTCAGATTTCTGGGAACTGATGTCTTATCGCAAGTTTGTTTGTGCAGGAGATGGAAACAAAAGACAGGACCTATTGGGCATATTTAAGATGCATCCCAAATGCAGTTCTCAGAATTCTGTTCAAGGAGAGAATGATTATATGGAACCAGGATGCATGGGGGACGGGGAAAGACAAGGGTTGAGGCTGAGAACACTTCCATCTTGTCACAAGTGGGCAGGTGCACATCCAAGAGTTCACAGGCATTTCTGCACTGATACTGTGAAATGTGTGCTTTTCTCTGATATAGTAAAAGGAAAAGTAGGTCCTGAAAAGTATAGTAATTTTAGTGTTTTAATACTGGAATGATTGAATAGGGTGTATTTGCGAATTTAATCCTAAGTATTTGTTGCATGCCCCCTCATTAAGCCAAAGGAAATTGCAAGCAGATACAGCAGGGGTATAGGGAAAAATTTCTTCCATTTGTGACAGGCCTGCTTTTACCAATGCCTGAATTCCGAGTTAGCCGAGATTATCTCTGTGTCTAATGGGAAAGGTACTGTGAATTCTGAATGTTGCATTATCTTGCTTTATAACTGTTGCCTAATAACAGAAAGAAGGCTTTGGGCCATAATTAATAGCCATTCTTACAGATCTTTTAACTCTGCAATCTCCAAGGAGCTTACTTTCCGTTAACATTTCCAGAAATAGCTTACTTTACATTATTAAAGTGCTGCAAGAGATAGTTTCCAAATTATTCTTAAGCTAATTATTAAAAAGGTGATTACTCAAAAAGCTTTCCCCACTTTAAATTATACCTTTAAGCGCCTTGTAGTAAATATGAAGATAGAACCATAGCCACTGGAAGAATCTCTGCTTGTGATATAGCCAAGTCCATTAACTCAATCTCTAGTGCACTCTAAAATGTGTTTTCATTACAAGTTATGGTGCTAAATACCAGGGGAAAAGATATGCAAATCAGCAATATTAACTATGCCAGTAAAGACGAGCCAAACTAACCTAATGAAGGGGGTATAGCTCCTATAAAGCTATGTTTTGCTTTTTTTTAAAGGTTAATTAAGCTGCCTAATTATCCCAGACTGAGAGCATATTATTCTCTTGGAAAAGCAAGCGTAATTAACTTAGAGAGTCTTCCCCCACAAGCAAACACAAGTAAATAGAAAAACTCCAATCCAAAGTGCTTTGCTTCCACTTGGTTTGAAATCCAAAAGGTGGCTTGATGTTCATGTAAATAGCAGATGCACACGCACAAACACACACACACACTCACACACGCCCATCTATCGTGATACGGAAGAGCTAATGGTAAATAAGTATCTATAACTTATAACCTGTATAAAAGATGCTTCTCAAGAAGATGAAATGGAAAGTATTCTTAGGGAAGATTGTTATTAGATATTTGCTGCTTTGGGCTGCCTAGCAGTAATCCCCTTTTCTGTTGGTAAGGTTGAATTTTCCTTCTGGAAAATTACCTGTTGCACCTACAGTGCAATTCAACCTCTCTCTTGCCCAATCTTATATCCCTCACTCCCTCACAGGTAATATTCCTTAGCAAACTATCCAATAAACCATCTGCACATAGATGTTCATTTCAAAGCCTCCGAGAAGACTTTCCCAGGGGAGCCGATATGTGGCATTGCTGCCAGGATGGGTCCTGGGAAACAGAAACTAAAATGGGGTTTTTGGAGTTACAGAGCTTTCCTGCTGGCTGGTAATGAGGGTAACATCACTGGGGGTTGGAATGGAACTAGTAGTCTCTTCTCTCTGTTTGTTGTCATGAGATGACTGTTAAAACCTTCACTGCGGGTGAGCCAGGATAGAATGCAGGCAGAAGCAAATGTACTGGTGTCCATGGTAAATGTAAGGTCGGTACAGTATCACAGGTGTTTGAGGATTTCTGAGAGATAGCAATTATAAACAATGAAACTTGATGATTGTTGCTGGGGCTCTTGATGAACCTGAGAAAGACAAGAAAAAGCTGATGGTAATTACTAATTTAAGACAAAGAATGAAAGATAGAAGACCTCCTTGGCAGCATATAAAAAAATGCACCACTCCTGTAGCCAGGTGGCAGAAAAGCCTGAGGATCAAGCTCAAGAATTAACTATAATTACAGTGGAGCTCCAATGAGGGTTGAAATTCCTTTCATTCATAGTAACTGAAATTGACACATTCTGAGTGTAGGTTTACCCTTCTGACTGCAGGGTCTAGTAGCTCCAATACATGATGATTTAAAAAAAAAAAATGTTTGATCTACTGATTCAGGATCCTCCTCAACATTTCATGAGACCAAAGGTCTGACTTTACAGCAGAGGAGGTGAGGCAGGGACGCCTTGGTGGCTCAGTCAATTAAGCATTTGCCTTCGGCTCAGGTCATGATCCTAGGGTCCTGAGATCTAGTCCTGCATCAGTCTCCCTGCTCAGCGGGGAGCCTACTTCTCCCTCTGCCTGCCACTCCTTTTGCTTCCTCCCTCTCTCTCTCTCTCTCTCTCACAAATAAATAAAATTTTTTAAAAAGGGGGGGTGAAACAGTTGACATGAAATCATAGGATCCGTCTATCTTATACCACACCACCGAGAAACTGCAGGCATAATAGAGCCATGGGACAACCCTCTGAAGACACAACTAAGGTGCTGGCTTGAAGATGATACACTCAAAGATGGGTACCACCCTCCAAGACCTCATATATGCCCTACATCCATGGTTTGGTTCTGTGCTCCAATAGGCAGAATATATAAGTCTGAGAACTAAGGAGTAAAAGTAGGAGCAAATCTACTTCCTTTCACTTCCAGTGAGCCACTTGAGGAGTTTTTCTCTCTCATCCACACAAATGTAGCTCTTGAGTCTAGAAGATCTGATTCCCACAGGGAGGATGCTTCTACCAGGAGATGCAGTGAGAGTCCCATTCAACAGTAAGCTCTGGCTGCTGCCCTATCACTTCAGGTTCCTTGTGCTGAGAGACCAGGTTGCAAGGAAAGTTCATTATGCTAAAGGAATAATTGACCCTGATCTTCAGGAGGATGTTGGACTATTGTTACACAATGGAGGTAGGAGGAAGTATGCCGGAAACCTAGCTGATCCACTGGAGTTTTTAATGATCTCCTGTCCAACTGTAATGCTAAATGGGCAAGAGAAGCATTCATGGCCTGTGAAGAACATAGTAATCATGGCTCAGAACCCTCAGGGATGAGTGTCTGGGTCACCTTATCAGGGAGGCCATGATAGAGGAGGTTCTAGAAGAGAACAAGGGGGGTCACAATGGACCATGCAGGAGGAAGATGAAGAGCGTTAGTTGTAGCCCCAAGCACCATCGTAGCCATGGGGGCTGTAATTTGTGCCATCAATGTTACCTTCAGAAATTTCCCCACAAAAGGAGATCAACCAGAATCCTAGAGAAGCTGTTCCCAGATAGGCTGAACTTACATACAGCAAATGGATCCAAGCAGTGGAGGTGGATTGTAGTTGTTGCTGGGGTGTAGCACCAGGATACCCTCGTTAAGACTGAGTTACACTTTCTCCCAGCTGCCAAGGTACATTTCCTAATGTCAGCTGAAGTGTGAATTCTCCAGGAATTACTCTCAGCCAGTGAGAGCTTGCTCATTCAAGGTTATGCCCCATCTCAAGTATAGACTTCACCCAACAACTACTTACTGTTGGGGTATTGTTATTGTAGGGTTCACTCCGGCTTCAGAGTGCCATCAACAATCACAAGACCATGCGAAGCAAGAACACCTTTCTGACATTTACACATTTCATTCAACATGGTACTCTCCAAGTGAGGACTCCTTCTAAGGTATATGAGCTATCATAAAATAAATTTGATTTTCCCATATTTAATCAAAGGATCTGCCACAGGATACATACCTTTAAGTGGGCTTCCATGTTCTACGAAGAAATATTTATAAGCTATGCCAATATAAGGCTAGAGCAATCTATTTCCCTGGAAGGAGGTTTTATAGAGGCCTTACCTTTATCTGTTTGTATCCATGCAAAGCTTTGGCAATTAAAGAAAAAAGAGGAGGAGAAGGAAGAAGAGGGAGAAGTGAGGGAGAAAAGAGGAAGAGAAGAAGGAAAATTTCAAGATCCTAAATTTAGCAGTATATAAGAAGGCTATTCAAAATGACCTGTTCTCATTTGCTATTAATATATCCCTTTCAACAATCTGTCATACAATCCCTCACACTCCACCCCTACAGTCCTTGGCTTCTTAATAAGTTACAAGGAGTAGATAAACACTGAAGTTAATTCTAATGCCCCAGGTTCTCCATTTATCTACCTCTAATCAGGAGAACTATGTGACTCTTGTCCCTGCCTGTTAGGAGTCTGAAATAGTCTTATTGGTTAAGGGTCACTGCTTTCTAATTGTAAACACGACATTGGCTTTGGGTGCTGGGATGTTTGCAAAGATACAAATGTTAACACAGCTCAACAAGCCTAGAAAAGGATCTGAGGGAAGTCAGAGCAGTGGGGTGAACTCTGAGACTTGGTTTCTTCACCTGACAGAAGAGTTGATTCTACTGGGCTTTCTATCTGTTCCTTTCCAGACGGACTTCACTCACTAAGGTGACATGCATCATCCCAGAGAGAGGTGTTCATTCCTCCTAGCCAGGGTGCAAAAGCTCTGTTCCTTTCTAGTCTCTACCTCGAGCCAGCAAGGTGCCGTTCTCAGCATCTTTGCCACCTCTCACATGGACCTGGAAGTATTAACAATTTTCCAAGGTCAACACTCAGCCCCTCTTCTTTCCTCGGCAGAGCGCCATTTTCAATTTGGGAGAATTTTCAACTTCACGTGGAGCAGCTTGCTCTCTGCTTCTTGTCTCCTTCGAGACCACCTCCCTGGCCCTAATTCTTTGCCTCAGTAAACTAGGAACTACATCAGAAATTGAACAAATTGCAATGGCCATTTCCACTGCCAGAGGTCGGAAACTTCTCAAGGCCAAATGTTACAGGGGTATTTGAGGCTGAGAAAAAGCAATTTACTTCTCACAACATTTTATCAAGGAGACAAGTAGAGTCACCCCATTAAACAAGTCATCTCTTACATTTCCCCTCATCGAGTAGATTCCCTGAGTGGGGAGAGTGAACAATGCCCTCCTGCTCAAATGAAGTGGACACAGCCTTGCTTTACACCAGCGGTTCCCACACAAATTAAAACACAAATCATGGCCCCACCTCTGAGGTTCTGATGTGCTCGCTTGGGGTGGGGCTTAAAGATTTGTGTTTCTAACAGACAACAGGTGATGCTGCCCTTGCTGGCCCAGGGCCCCCACTTTGGGGACTGCTATTCCCCACCATACTGAGTCCCTGCCATGGGGGTTGGGACAGCAGGTGACCCCAACCCAATGGCTCATCAGTAAGTCTGCATGGGATAGAGATTTCGATTTAAATAGACCACAGAGGCGAAAATCAATGAGCCAATTTCCAAAGGAGGCGCTGGTGGCAAAGAAAACCTTCAATTAGCACATCTGCAACAGAGATCTTTGTCTGAATATTTTTTTTTCTCCTTTTGGTTTCAATAATCTTATCAGCCAGGCACCGGAAGTCCAGCCAGTGAAAGGCTTGAAATTGTTTTTATTCACCCTGAAAACTAAATGCTGGTTCAGAAGAGAATTCAATTGATTTGCAAACAGTGTTTACTCCTTTCCCTGTCACCCCACAGACAGCCAATTAATGACATTAAAGATTAATTAACGGGAAAGCTTGGCCCTACCTGCCAAAGAGATGATTAAACTGGGACTTCTATGTTTCTTCCCAGAGAGGAAAATAACCCTCAATAATGAAAGGTTCAGAGGCAGCTTTTGTCCTAGGTACAGTGTCCATCCAGGGCTGGGTGAGAAAGGTTGCTTAAAGAGCCAAGTGGGTCGGCTCGAGCTGCAGCTTAGTCCCCCGGGGGGCACCACGCCGCGTGCATCAGCATGTGAGCCAGCAAGTAACTCCACCTTACCAGGTGAGCAGGAGTCATGGCATAGCACCCCCCCCCAACCCCACTCCCGCCTCCGTGTGCCTTCCCTCCAGATGGAGCAGCCACAACCCCCACCTGGCTCTCCATTCCTGCCCCTTGCCGGCCCTCAGGATCACATCCATTCCCCTAGAACATCCTCTGAATCTAAAACCATCTTTTCTCACATGACCATGCAGAGGCTGTTCATCCTTCTCTCAAAGAAGCAGGTAGCAAAGGTAAGGTTTGATCATTCTAAAAATGTGTAATTAAACAGAAATGACGCTGAGATCTGAAGAAGGGCACGAACTCACCCGAACACTCTGGAGTGCTACCAGTAGCCCACACTGGAGAGTATTTCCCTGTTCATAGTGTGTCTTTCATGTGCATTTTATCCCATTAAATACTCCCCACAGCGTTGAGAGGTGGCCTTTATTGTGTTTTTTCACACCTGAGGAAACTGAGCCAATGTGGTGTGCAGTGTCTAGAGCAAGGGGGTGTCAAAACTCCCCCCACCAAGGATGCTGATGTATCCATAGATGTGGGCTTCTCTCACCGACAAGGCTAAATAAGGGGCTTGGCTCTACCACCCAGAATGACTAAAGCAGTTAGTCATGAAAATCTGACACGGAGAGAAAATATGAAATGACATAACTTCTAACTTTAAGCTGCCAACCAATTAAACAATACACATTATGCAAAGGCTCTTGCATTAGTAATAACACCATATGGTGCAGCTCCAATCTAGGACACTTTTGAGAATGACAGGGGACAAACAGAATGCTAGTCACCTCATGACTAGTAAACTGCTTTAAAAATGAATTCCTATGATTATCAACTTTCAGGTACTAGTCTTATGAGCACAGTTACTGTGGCTGCCCTTGAGACACATACTGTAATAGTTAAAATGTATGATGTGTTTAGCCTAGATGGATTCCCTATATACTCTTGCCTAGAAAGGATTCTTCAATGAAAAGCCTTTTCTTTTTAATTATTGGGAAAAAAAAGGAAGAGCTATATAATCATAAGGGAAGGAGACAATAACTCCATTTGAAGCACTGAAGAAATTTTTATGGAGGACATGATGTTTAACTATAAAAGACCAGTAAGCAATCTATAGTAAGATAAGGAAAAAGAGCATTTTGAGGCTGAGGGAATTGCTTGCACAAATAATAAAGCAAGGCAATGTTATGGAAGTAGAAAATGCCATGTTATGCATGGAGAACAGTGAGTAGTCCTGACTTTAAGGGCAATTTTTAAGTTTTTTTAATTTAATTATTTTTCTCTCCAAGAGGAAATGAGCACAGATTCCACAGTAAGTTTATTAACACACAATGTTATCTTATTTAGTGCGGACAAGTCTCCCAAGAGGTTAAATATTTATGAAGTTGCATTTTCTTTCAGATAAAAGATAAAATCTGCTTTAAGTTATATTCAATATAAGAATTATAATGCTGATTAAAAAGACTCTTGGTTACCATGCTGGATAACATTTGATATAATTATTGCCAAAGTTCCCGAGTCAGCAGAAGACCCTGCAAATAAGTAAAAGCCTAGAATTGGAAATGGCTCGGACGTGATAACAACAGAGCTGGGAACAATGAAAGAGCAAATATATCTATTCAAATCAACAGATCACAATGGCTTTCTTGTGCAGTTACGTGTTAAATTTGCCATATTTAATTCCCTGCTCAAGTTCATGGGCCGGTAGATAGTCATGATGAGATAAGCAGCCTGGGTTTCAATGCCTTTGTGATTACCTGATGTTAAGAAAGCATCCCAGAAGTGCTGACCTCACAGGAGCAAAGAAGAACTTAGGAGAATCTTGTTCACTTAATACATTCACTTAATGCATAGTGAACGAATACAGAAATTAGTGAATCAAACACAGGCAGAAGGAGATCGTAGATTGTGAGGCTCTGAGTAGCAGGAAGAGTGGAGATTACCACTGTAAAAGTAAGAGCAGAAATAATTCAATTTTGCAATAGCAAGAAGAGCAGAGAAACCATATACTACTCATTCATTCGACAAATTTTTCTTGTACACACTATGTGCCAAGAGGTTCCCGGGATCTAACAATAAATAAAGCTCCTGCCCTCTTGGAAAAAGACAATAAAAATACATACATCAATCAATTTCAGCAGCGATAAATACTATGAGGAAAAACAGCAGGCTAGGAGTACAGACTGGCAGCCGTGCTAATTTAGATGAGAGAAAGTGCCTCTTATATTTCAGTCATTTTCCAGTTTACAAAGCACTTCCATAGACCTGGTTATTTTATTTAACTCTGACATCAGTCTGTAATTTAGATATGATTCCCACTTTTGCAGATGGCAGGATCTAAAGAAATTGACTGAATCGCCCCACAAAGTGTGGTCATAGATAAGAAAGGTAACATTTGTTGTTCACCTGGGTATCAAACACCTGTCAAATGTAATCTTCTGTAGTCCTCTTATGATGTTTGGTGTTTCTGCTTCTCTTAAAAATCCCTACTGTAGCTTTGAAGTTGTTGCCCAAGGTAAAAAGTCAGTGAATGGCAGGCAGTCAAGCGCAGTGTGGTGGAATCCAAATCCTGTTCCCATCCTACTGCATGGGGCTTTCTTCCTCATGGGTCAGGATCTTTAAAAAAAAATAAAAAAAAAATATATATATATATATACACATATATATATGCAGGTTGTTATATATATATATATATATATATATATATATATATATATATGCAGATTGCCTATTCCTTCCCCAGTGGAGAAGAAGAATAGTATAAGTAGGTGGTTGGGGAGCAGAATAGAGCAGTGTTATATATTTGTAAATTCTTTATAACATGATAATCACCTTATTTTCATATTCTTCCTTTGTTGAGAACTACTAAATATTCACTAAAAGAATCAGGTTAGAGTCTAAATTCCCAGTACTACAAGCGTTTACATTTACCCCAGTCTGGTTTCTATAATATAAATGATAAAGAGGTTTGTTTTTCTTGCTAAGTTCTATAATATTGGTGTCTCTTTCCTAATCACCATGGGTTCTTTGTATCTGTCTTCTTCATTGAAAGGCCATTCCTACTGAAATAACTTTCCTGTCCTTCCTCTAAAAAAAAGATTTTATTTATTTATTTGGGGCTGGGGGAGAGAAAGCTAACGAGGGGAGAAGAGGGGGAGGGAGAGGGACAAGCAGACTCTGTGCTGAGCATGGAGCCTGACCCAGGGCTTGATCCCAGGACCCTGAGATCGTGACCTGAGCAGAAGCCAAGAATCAGAAGCTCAACCAACTGAGCCATCCAGGCACCCCATCCTTCCTTTCTATAGGAAGGGATGATGGGGGTGGGGGAGAATGTGGCGAGTAGGGGAAGACAGCACACAAAAGAAAACCAAGTTTCCCAGCTACTCAGAATGAGTTGACACATCTGAATTACAAAATAAACCAGATATACAAGATAACATGTCTAACAGAAACCACCAATGAAAATGAACAAATTCAAAGTGACACCAATGTTGTAAAACCATCTGCCAAAGAGTTTAAAATAAGTTAATTTTCGTTTGCTCCCAGAGACAAATGAAGGGATAATATCCATTAGCAAACAAATTACTAAACAAACACAGATTTTAAAAAGATTATATAAAGTCATTATCAATCTTTGAATAAAAGATATAGTAATTAAACTAAAAACCAAAACCAAAAACAAACAAAACAAGAACACCTCCATAGACAGCTACTAAAAAGGCCATAATCGTGTCCAAAAGAACTCTTGTTCTGTTGTTGCCAAAGTGCTTCTGACAACTGCTAAATGTATCATTCAGCATGAGCCTTTGCTCTTTAACGCCTACAAACTGAGGAGACAACCTAACGGGAGAGTAAAAACCACAAGCAAACTGACAATTGAAGGAGAAAACCCAAATCATCAGTAAATACTTAAAAACTTGCTTAATCTCACTCTTCCAGAGGAAATGCAATTTGAAACACTAACAGGACCTTGTTTCCCACAAATCAGAGCAGAAAAATTAAAACATCTAACAGAAACAGGTATTGGTGAAAATGTAACACTGGCAAGTGCCACTGTCTACATGGACTTAGCAAGCTGATGGAGTGTCTATACCAGGCTGATGGAGCATAAATTGGTGCATCTGTTTGGAGAGCACTTGGAAATATCTAGAAAAATTGAAGGTCCAGATACTTTTCAATCCAACATTTCCATTTCTAGATATCTACCCTGGAAAAAGCTCATGTAAACATAAGGAGAATTTTCAATACGGCATCAGTTATAATAACAAGCAAAAGTTTAAAGCACAGCAATTAGTTATTAGAAAGAAAAAAGATAAACAATAAATCAATGCTACGATATGTTTATTCATTACAGTATATATAGAAGTTAAAATTTAAATGAATCAAAGTTTCGTATATCAGCATGGCTATGTCTCAAAACATTATATGGAAATGAGCTAACAAGTCACAAAAGGATATGCCCCACATGATCCCACTTATAAAAATTTAAAAGCATACAAAATAATATGATATGTCTTTATGGATACGTACGTGAGCGGTAAAAATATCAACACCTATTTGAAGGAAGTTCAGGATCATGGATACCTCTGGAAAGAAGGAGTAAAAAATAGGTTTAATATGGAAACATGAGATTTTAAGGGTCTCTGTGATATTTTATTTCTTCAAAACAACTGGTGGGAGACAAATAGAATAATGGAAGAAAAGAGAGTTCCCCCAAACCAGCACAGCTTTAGATGGTCACCGGACTTAGTACAGAGGAGACGTTTCAGTGCTATGGGAGTAGGGTGGTCTTTTCTCTACAAGATACGTACTGCATGAATTGATAGCCATATGGGACCAAGTGAATCTTGAACTCCATGTGATACTAGAAACAATATCAACTCTAGATATATTATAGGCCTAAAGGTAAAACAAAAATAATAGAACTTTAAGAGGAAGACATAGGAAATATGCTTATGACCATATGGTAGGCTAATATTCCTAAATATGATATCAAAAAAAACTCTAATCATAGAAAAAATGACACACTGGACTAAGAATTTATGTTTATAACACTCTATCATGAGAGTGAAAAGGCAAGCCACAGAAACACTACTGGAATGTACCCATTTGCATATATCAAAATGCACGTGTGTATATACAAAGGACTCCTATCCAGAAAATAAAAAGAACTACAGTAAAACAATTTTTTAAAAGACAGATGACCTCACAGAAGAAAAAGGGGGAGGACAATGAAACTTAACAGGAGATTCACAAAAGAAAATATCCAAGTGCCAAAAAAAAAATAAAAGTAAAAAGGACTCATGTTTATTAATCATCAGGGAAACACCAACTAAAAGCACAAGGCAATAGTATTTCACACACACCCAAATGGCTACAACAAAATAGAGACCATACCAAGTGCTGCCAATGTTGTGAGGGGGGCAGGAACTTTCATACACTGCTGATGAGAATGCAAATCAGTTCACTTTGGAAACTCTTTAGTAGGACTGATTCAAGCTAACTCCTCCAGGACCTAAGAATTCCACTCCTAGGTATATTCTTAGCCATTCACTGAAAGACACGTCCAGGAATATTCACAGCTACTTTATTCACGACAGCCCCAGTGGAAGCAACCCAGATATGCATCCACAGCAGGATATTAGATAAACCTTACATATCGATGCAGCTGCGTTCCATATGGCAATGAGAAGGTGCTACACACAACCCCACAAGGACACACCGAGACAGAGATGAATCTCACAAACATAATGAGCAGGAGAAGTCACATAGAAAACAGTTCCTACTCTACGAGTCTAATTATACCAAGTTCAAACACTGGGAAAACTAAGCTTTTGTGCCACAGGTCAGTCCAGGATGTAGTCAGGAAGCTGTTGGGAGGGGAAGGGCCCCAGCGAGTGCTACACTGGTCCTCCGAAAGGCTCTCTCTTGGTCTGGGTGTGGATTACACGGATGAGGTCACTTTGTGAAAATTTAACAAGTTGATTCCATGTCAAAAAGTTTTCAAAGTCTTCAGAAAAGCAAAGACAAGGGTAAAGCTTGTGGAAACAAAAGAAGGAATGCAGGCTGGATCCCATGAGGACTGAAGCAAAGAGAAAGGGCCAGCAGCCTTGGGAAAAGGGCAGGAAACTTCTACTTTTCTCCTAGGCGCCTTCATCCAAGCCATGAGGATGCTGGCTCTAGCTCTTGGAGTGCCCAGCAGACGGAAAGAACACTTTAAGTTCATCATGAGAACTAAAAGATTTTAAGGTGCATGTGTCTCTAAAGTACACTCGATCTTTTTATTTGATTCAGACAAAGTCTATACAGTGGAAGCTCTTAGCAGGCTCTTCACCAAGGCCTGTGATTTTTTTCTATTGATATTGAAATGTGGCCTTGGCTCCGTTTGGCTCTTAAAGGAGATGTTTTAAATTGTTCAGGGGCAAAATGGAAAACTCTCCAGGCTGAGTTGTTAAAGCTCTGTTTGGGATGAACCAGAGAAGCCTATTCTCTGTGCAGTTCTCCGAAGCTGATCCTCTGCCACGTGGTTCTGTTTGTATGTCGGTTTAAGCAAAGCACTAAATCCAAAGTTCTTTCTGCAGCTTCTTTGCTCTCTTTGCAAAGGATCCTGAAACAATCTACTGGACCCCCAGGTCCACTGCAAGGGATTTGAAAAACCATAGCGTAGATCAACCACAAGTCTTTTACAGATTCAGACACTTACTTGCTATTACACCAAACACCTACTGGATGGCTCCTGTGCTGGATTATCTCCCACGGGCCTGGCTGAGGAGAGATTTGGGTAGAAAACTCCGTGGCATACAGGAAGGGGGCCACAGCACCCTTCCCAGAAGGGTTGTTTCCGGTACCACTGCCTTACCTCTCCTCCACGCCTCTGAAATTTAGGGTACCTTCTTAAGTAACTTAAAATTATTAAGCACAAAGGAAAGTTCAGGAAAAGACTCCTCATCTAGTTGCCGAAATGACAAAGATTTGGACAAGACAGGAGTAAGATGTGGCAGGGAGGATTTTTTTTCTTCTTTCACAACTGGGAGAAGGTGAAAAAAACAAAAGCTGTTTTTCTACCATTCCTCACTTCCAACATACAGGTCAGATCTGCATGATTGGCACCAGGAAAAAAAATCAAAGAGACATATGGTCCTTTCAAAAGAAAGATAAATAGGAAGGCCATAATATTAAATGTTCGCTCTCTTAGACTTACCTTTCTCCAAACAAGACAAATGTGGTTTCCAATCAACAGCCAAGTTCCTGCAAGGCAGTCTCACGTGTTATACTAGATAATTAGAATGTCAGAGATGCTCTGGGCAGAAAGGACATTGTCACCTTGGAGGACCTTCCTATCACAGAACATTCTCTCCATAGTACACTGGACAAGTGATCGTGCCATTGTTGAACAAAATTTCTTTCACAGAAGTTCTCTATTAAATTAAGCCAAAATGTCCCTCCCTGTAATTTTTGTCCTCATTCTGAAATTTTGCCTTTGGGAGAAGTATATTACAAGTGTAATTCCTATTTACTTTGACAGTTCTTTAAGGATTTAAAAACCACAAATGTATTACTTACCCCTAGCTGTCTCTTGTCAAAATTAGAACCTGATCCCTATGATTATGTTTCACTTGCCAGTCAGTATAATCTTTTTTCAATGACCAGTTAAGTGATAAGACCTAACTTTTATTTTTGGATTATAAAATCAGTAAATGTTCACTGTAAAAATTATCTTAAAATCCACATAAACATGAAGACATAATAAAAATCACCAGTAACTCTATTACTCTAAAAAAGCTACTATTTTGTTATGTATTTCTTTGAACGAGTTTCTATGCATATTTGTGAGTAGAACCTGCCTATTTTAAAATAGGCCCATATCATACATGTTGTCTCCAACCTTAAAAGTTCACTTATTACATAATGAACATTTTTTCTTATCAAAAGTGGTACATTGGATAGACTTCAGTTCTGGGAAAAGATGACATAAGACTCAGTTTTCCTTGTTCTCAGTTCATCTTAATACCCTGGAAATTATTCAGCAGACAATGATAAAAGGACTTTGAAAACTGGAAAGAAGAAGGTGGACTGGCTTGCAGTCCTAAGAATGAGGAACAAAAAGGTGGTGAGTTCACTGGGTTATAGTCTTGTCTCCCAAATACCCCAGTGTGGGCTCTGAAGGACCACAACCGAGAACCACACAGACAAAGAGAAAAACAAACAAACAAACTGGTAAAGAGAAGCCCTTCTCCATCTCTCTCTAAACCAGCAAGTGGGTCTGACCCATGTGAACCAGAGCGGAGAATCCCAGGCCATCCCAATTCCCACCCACAACGAGGCACTGGCGAGCAGATGACAGCAGCATCAGCATAGAAGCCTGTGTCTCCCTGATCTCCACCCAGTGACATCGGACACTCAGATCCAGTGGTTTCTGCCCTCCCCCCCCACCACATACACACAGAAGGTGGCCCAGTGACTCGGGTAATTCAGGTAAATGCCTTTCCCCCCCTGCACATGTCCCCAGCTGGGATTGAATCAGAAGACCCATCAGTGCCAGGAAAAGAAGGAGGAGGAGGAGAGGAGGGGGGAGGAGTGAGAAGAAGGGGGAAGTGGGAGGGGGAGGAGGCGTGAGAAGAAGGGGAAGTGGGAGGGGGGAGGAGGCGTGAGAAGAAGGGGGAAGTGGGAGGGGGAGGAGGCGTGAGAAGAAGGGGAAGTGGGAGGGGGGGAGGAGGCGTGAGAAGAAGGGGAAAGTGGGAGGGGGGAGGAGGAGTGAGAAGAAGGGGAAAGTGGGAGGGGGGAGGAGTGAGAAGAAGGGGAAAGTGGGAGGGGGAGGAGGAGTGAGAAGAAGGGGGAAGTGGGGGGGGAGGAGGCGTGAGAAGAAGGGGAAAGTGGGAGGGGGGAGGAGGAGTGAGAAGAAGGGGGAGTGAGAGGGGGGGAGGAGGCGTGAGAAGAAGGGGAAAGTGGGAGAGGGAGGAGGAGTGAGAAGAAGGGGAAAGTGGGAGGGGGAGGAGGAGTGAGAAGAAGGGGGAAGTGGGAGGGGGGAGGAGGCGTGAGAAGAAGGGGAAAGTGGGAGGGGGAGGAGGAGTGAGAAGAAGGGGAAAGTGGGAGGGGGAGGAGGCGTGAGAAGAAGGGGAAGTGGGGGGGGGAGGAGGCGTGAGAAGAAGGGGGAAGTGAGAGGGGGGAGGAGGCGTGAGAAGAAGGGGAAAGTGGGAGGGGGGAGGAGGAGTGAGAAGAAGGGGAAAGTGAGAGGGGGGAGGAGGCGTGAGAAGAAGGGGAAAGTGGGAGGGGGGAGGAGGAGTGAGAAGAAGGGGAAGTGGGAGGGGGGAGGAGGCGTGAGAAGAAGGGGAAAGTGGGAGGGGGGAGGAGGCGTGAGAAGAAGGGGGAAGTGGGAGGGGGGAGGAGGAGTGAGAAGAAGGGGGAAGTGGGAGGGGGGAGGAGGAGTGAGAAGAAGGGGAAAGTGGGAGGGGGGAGGAGGCGTGAGAAGAAGGGGAAGTGGGAGGGGGGAAGAGGCGTGAGAAGAAGGGGAAGTGGGAGGGGGGAGGAGGAGTGAGAAGAAGGGGGAAGTGAGAGGGGGGAGGAGGAGTGAGAAGAAGGGGAAAGTGGGAGGGGGAGGAGGCGTGAGAAGAAGGGGAAGTGGGGGGGGAGGAGGCGTGAGAAGAAGGGGGAAGTGGGAGGGGGGAGGAGGCGTGAGAAGAAGGGGAAGTGGGGGGGAGGAGGAGTGAGAAGAAGGGGGAAGTGGGAGGGGGGAGGAGGCGTGAGAAGAAGGGGAAGTGGGGGGGGAGGAGGAGTGAGAAGAAGGGGGAAGTGGGAGGGGGGGAAGAGTGAGAAGAAGGGGGAAGTGGGAGGGGGGGAGGAGGAGTGAGAAGAAGGGGAAGTGGGAGGGGGGAGGAGGCGTGAGAAGAAGGGGAAAGTGGGAGGGGGGAGGAGGAGTGAGAAGAAGGGGGAAGTGGGAGGGGGGGGGAGGCGTGAGAAGAAGGGGGAAGTGGGAGGGGGGAGGAGGAGTGAGAAGAAGGGGGAAGTGGGAGGGGGGGAGGAGTGAGAAGAAGGGGAAAGTGGGAGGGGGAGGAGGAGTGAGAAGAAGGGGGAAGTGGGGGGGGAGGAGGCGTGAGAAGAAGGGGAAAGTGGGAGGGGGGAGGAGGAGTGAGAAGAAGGGGAAGTGAGAGGGGGGAGGAGGCGTGAGAAGAAGGGGAAAGTGGGAGGGGGAGGAGGAGTGAGAAGAAGGGGAAAGTGGGAGGGGGGAGGAGGAGTGAGAAGAAGGGGGAAGTGGGAGGGGGGAGGAGGCGTGAGAAGAAGGGGAAAGTGGGAGGGGGGAGGAGGAGTGAGAAGAAGGGGAAAGTGGGAGGGGGAGGAGGCGTGAGAAGAAGGGGAAGTGGGGGGGGAGGAGGCGTGAGAAGAAGGGGGAAGTGAGAGGGGGGAGGAGGGCGTGAGAAGAAGGGGAAAGTGGGAGGGGGGAGGAGGAGTGAGAAGAAGGGGAAAGTGAGAGGGGGGAGGAGGCGTGAGAAGAAGGGGAAAGTGGGAGGGGGGAGGAGGAGTGAGAAGAAGGGGGAAGTGGGAGGGGGGAGGAGGCGTGAGAAGAAGGGGAAAGTGGGGGGGGGAGGAGGCGTGAGAAGAAGGGGGAAGTGGGAGGGGGGAGGAGGAGTGAGAAGAAGGGGGAAGTGGGAGGGGGGAGGAGGAGTGAGAAGAAGGGGAAAGTGGGGGGGGAGGAGGCGTGAGAAGAAGGGGAAGTGGGAGGGGGGAAGAGGCGTGAGAAGAAGGGGAAAGTGGGAGGGGGGAGGAGGAGTGAGAAGAAGGGGAAGTGAGAGGGGGGAGGAGAGTGAGAAGAAGGGGAAAGTGGGAGGGGGGAGGAGGCGTGAGAAGAAGGGGAAGTGGGGGGAGGAGGGGTGAGAAGAAGGGGAAAGGGAGGGGGGGGAGGAGGCGTGAGAAGAAGGGGAAGTGGGGGGGAGGAGGAGTGAGAAGAAGGGGGAAGTGGGAGGGGGGAGGAGGCGTGAGAAGAAGGGGAAGTGGGGGGGGAGGAGGAGTGAGAAGAAGGGGAAGTGGGAGGGGGGAGGAGGAGTGAGAAGAAGGGGAAGTGGGAGGGGGAGGAGGAGTGAGAAGAAGGGGAAGTGGGAGGGGGGAGGAGGCGTGAGAAGAAGGGGAAAGTGGGAGGGGGGAGGAGGAGTGAGAAGAAGGGGAAGTGGGAGGGGGGAGGAGGCGTGAGAAGAAGGGGAAAGGGAGGGGGGAGGAGGCGTGAGAAGAAGGGGGAAGTGGGAGGGGGGAGGAGGCGTGAGAAGAAGGGGAAAGTGGGAGGGGGGAGGAGGAGTGAGAAGAAGGGGAAGTGGGAGGGGGGAGGAGGCGTGAGAAGAAGGGGAAAGTGGGAGGGGGGAGGAGGCGTGAGAAGAAGGGGGGGGGGGGGAGGAGGCGTGAGAAGAAGGGGGAAGTGGGAGGGGGGAGGAGGCGTGAGAAGAAGGGGAAGTGGGAGGGGGGAGGAGGCGTGAGAAGAAGGGGGAAGTGGGAGGGGGGAGGAGGCGTGAGAAGAAGGGGGAAGTGGGAGGGGGGAGGAGGCGTGAGAAGAAGGGGAAAGTGGGAGGGGGGAGGAGGAGTGAGAAGAAGGGGGAAGTGAGAGGGGGGAGGAGGAGTGAGAAGAAGGGGAAAGTGGGAGGGGGAGGAGGCGTGAGAAGAAGGGGAAGTGGGGGGGGAGGAGGCGTGAGAAGAAGGGGGAAGTGGGAGGGGGGAGGAGGCGTGAGAAGAAGGGGAAGTGGGGGGGGGAGGAGGAGTGAGAAGAAGGGGAAAGTGGGAGGGGGGGAGGAGGCGTGAGAAGAAGGGGAAAGTGGGAGGAGGAGGAGGAGTGAGAAGAAGGGGAAAGTGGGAGGGGGGAAGAGTGAGAAGAAGGGGAAGTGGGAGGGGGAGGAGGAGTGAGAAGAAGGGGAAGTGGGAGGGGGGAGGAGGCGTGAGAAGAAGGGGAAGTGGGAGGGGGGAGGAGGCGTGAGAAGAAGGGGAAGTGGGAGGGGGAGGAGGAGTGAGAAGAAGGGGAAGTGGGAGGGGGAGGAGGCGTGAGGAGAAGGGGGAAGTGGGAGGGGGGAGGAGGCGTGAGAAGAAGGGGGAAGTGGGAGGGGGGAGGAGGCGTGAGAAGAAGGGGAAGTGGGGGGGGGAGGACCGACAGAGAAGGAAGATGAGGAGGAGACAACATTGCAAGTGTTCTGAACACTGACGTGTTCGTCACTGGAAATAAAGCTTATAAAAATAGAGTTAGAACTTAAAATAATAAACCTGAACAAAGCTACTGCTGGCTAAAACGGAATATTTAAATAGGATCCAGCATCTCCTAACATAATAACCAAAGTGTCCAGAATAAAACAAAGCATTACCTGTGCACGAAACCAAGAAAATGACAATGTGAATAAAAGAAGACAATCAACGGATACCAACATTGAGATGAATCAGGTGTTAGGATTATCTAAGGATTTTAAAGCAGCTGTCATAAAAATGTTTTAACAGTCAATTACAAATTCTCCTGGAAAAAATAAAGGAAAATATAGCCAATCTCAGCAAAGACAAGAAAACTGTAAAAAGGAATCAAATATGGAAAGATATAACTAAAATAATAAAATAACCAAAATTTAAAATGATCTGGATGGACTTACTAGTAGAGTGAAGATAACAGGGGAAAGAATCAGTGAGCTTGCAAACAGATCAATAGAATGTACTCAATCTGAACAGAGGGCAAAAATAGACTGAAAAAAATGGACAGAGCCTCCGGGACCTCTGGGACAATAACAAAGAAAAAAAATCAAATATTTGTATCAGTGGAATTCCAGGAGGAGGAGTGTGGGATTGGAAAAACACTTAAAAAAATCATGACTTCAAAAGTTTCAAAATTGCCAGAAGACACAAACGTACAGATTCGAGAAGCTCAATGAACTTCACATACGATAAATTCACATGAATAAATTCACATGAAGACACAACATAATTAAATTTCTTAAAACTAAAGACAAAGAAAAAAATCTTAAAAATAACCAGACAGAAGAGACACATTATGCATAATGAAACACCAATTCAAATGACGGTGGATTTCTCCCCTGAAACCATGGAAGTCAGATGATGTGCCTCCACATTCTTGCAGATGTGGAAAGAAAAGTAACTGTCAACCCCGAATTCTGTATCTGGCAACACTATCCTTCAGGAACGAAGGGGGAAGAAAGACATTCTCAGATGAAGGAAAAGTAAGAGAATTTGTTGGCGGTCCCCCTACCCTTCAAGAATGGCTCAAAGAAGCTCTCCGACAGAAAGTTAACAATTACTAAGCAGTCTGGAGCCACCATAAATAAAAGAGGGTTAACAGAATGGGTGAAAATAAAAGTAAACATAAAAGACTATCCTCATCTCATGAATCTTTTCAATCACATTTTATTTTTGTATTATTTATATTATAACAAGATGAGATGTATGCTCAATGTATATAGAGAAAATACTTAAGACAATTTTATTTTAAAAGTAGGGAAGTAAATGGTATATATATATATATATGCACAGATACGTGGTAATACCTAGAGCAATTCGTAAGAAAAGTATGGAAAGTGGTATGTTCACAAATATACAGGTAAATCGAATCTAAGTATTTTTAAGCAGCCCACATGAAAGCATGAAAAAAATACAGAGGAACAGGGACACCTGGGTGGCTCAGCCAGTTAAGTGTCTGACTCTTGATTTCAGTTCTCGTCGTGATCTCACGGGTGGCGGGATTGAGCTTCGCATCAGGCTGTACACTCAGTACGGAGTTTACTTGAGCTTCTCTCTCTCTCTCTGCCCCTCTGCCCACTTGCATACTCTCTCTCTCTCTAAAATAAATAAATAAATAAATCTTTTAAAAAAATACAGAGGAACAGAAAACCAAAGGAACAAAAAGAATACAAATAATAACATGGCAGATCTGAGCCCTAACATATCTATACTTACTTTAGATGGGGAGAAGCTGTTCCAGTTTCAAAAGGGAGAAAGTGTGTTCTGATTAGCTTCATGGTGATTCTGGGTAAAAACTTTATAATTACCTAAGTACATGTCAAGTCAACTCAGTGGAGACAGAGAGCAGGGCATTTGATGGGGTGTAATGGCATAGCCCATTTTGTAAAAACCTACAGACAAGTAAGTATCAAGTTGGTAATTATTAATAACTGTATTTTGGTTATATAAAAATATATAGTAGGAATTAACTAGTTATAAAACTCACTAACTCCAAAGTACTTTATATATTTACCTAATATCTGTATAGGTAAATTAGTAACTAGCGTGTGTAACATTTTTAACATAAAAACTTTCATGTTTACTCTTTTGAGCCTCACATCAAAACTATAAACTAGGTGTTTGTAGTCCTCAACTGAAATTTAAAGAAACCTCTACCTAAGAGCATGCTGCCAGCAAGTTACAGTCCTGAGACCCCCACCAACATCTTCTAAGCCAACATGCCATCATTATTCTACCTTATCATGCACTTACCCCAGAGGTTCCAGGAAATATAGTAACTCTCAGAATTTCTTGCAAGACTCAAAAGACATGAGAAATCCCAGGATATAGAGCTTATGGTGTTATAAACAATAACCCCACAGGTGTAATTAAGCCATAGCTGGAGAATAAAACCTTCCAGTTTTGGAGAAGGACTTTCTTAATATCTTAAGTTCAATGGAGGGGCTTTCACTAGGTCTTCAAAGAGGAATTTTTTCCACTTCTGAGTATCTGGGGGAAAAAAATGGAAACACCAGTTCAAAAAGATATATTCACCCCTATGTTCATTGCAGCATTATTTACGATAGCCAAGATATGAGAGCAACTCAAGTGTCCATCAATAGATGAATGGATAAAGAAGATGTGGCATATATACACAGTGGAATGTTGCTCACCATGAGAAAGAATAAGATCTTGCCATTTGCAACAACATGGACGGACCTTCAGGGCATGATGCTAAATGAGCTAAGTCAGACAGCAAAAGACAAATACCATAGTATTTCACTTATATGTGGAATCTAAAAAACAAAACAAACAAACTGTTGGTACCAAAGTGGGGAAGAATTGGGGGGGGCAGGTAAATTGTGTGAAGAGGATTAAGAGGTACAAATTTCAAGTTATAAAATAAGTCATGAGAATGTAATGTAGAGCAGAGGGAAAACAGTCAACAAGACTGTAATAACCTTGTATGGTGACAGATGGTAACTAGATTTATCATGAGGATCATTTCATAATGTATGCAAATATTGAATCACTATGATGTACACCTGAAACTAATAAGATACTGTATGTCAGGAATACTTTAATAAAAAATTTGAAAATTTAACACACACGTATTGAACGTCTGCATGTCAGGAACTGTGCAGGACACTGTGTGGAAGGACAGAGTTCCTTCCCCCAGGAAGAATGGAAAAGACGAATAAATGCATAGGTTGCTGTAATAGTATCAGTCACGAGATTCAGTCAGGGAAGCAGAGCCACTCTGTGTGCTGTAGGGTGGGGACTGGTTACAGGACTTTGACCTCCACAACTGTGGAGTTGCTGAGGGAAATGAAGATGTGGTAGGGGAGCAGGAGAGTCAGAGGAAAGGTCACTAACCAGCGTGCCTGACGCGCTGGTGTGGATGGACAATTCAGAACAGGAACAGGTGTTTGGGGGCCAGCAAAGGGGGAGCTTCTGGAGAAGGTCTAGGGAGCCGTGACCTCTGCAGATGCACCACCAAGTGTCTGGTGGGAAGCCTGGCATGACCACTAGTCAGCAGCATCAGCAAACAGGAAGATGAGCTGGATGCAGAGCAGTAGTGAGCAAGGATAAGCCGGGACCTGCAGATCATCCTGCCCCCCTCAGCATCATTCTGATAGCTCTATTTAACCAGGTGAAGACATTCAGAGAATACCAGCAGCTGCTTTCCTTCTACCTTCCAATATATTATAAGTTCCTCTTTGGGCCAACTTGAACTTGGAATGAAACAGCAAAGGAGATTCTGGGAAATGTTGGTCCCAGAGTCACTATGTTAACAATAAAAATCCAGTACAACCAGTTAGACCAACAGTGTGCAAGAGCAGGGGTGCAAATAACATATAATAGGAGGAGGGAGAGGGGAGAGAAGCAGGGGCTCAGGAGCCAGGTTTGGGGAAACTCTCGGACTCCACATTTCTTATCTCTTGTCTTTATTAAAATACTTTGCTCTAGTGAGAAAAATGTTAGATCTTTGTTACAGCACTTACTGTATGATGTTGGGTAAGTTACTTAACTTCTATGAGACTCAGCCATGAATGGAGAATAATAAAACATACCTCAAAGAATCACAAAAATCACATGAGAAATCATAAGCAAAGGCTCCTGATACACAGCACCTACTCAACAAACACCACCTTCTCCCCCACTTTACCTTCCACCTCTTGTTTCTCTGCTTCAGAGGCTGACAGTCAACCTTTGGCCATGGGTCAACTCTGGTCTCCACCAATGACCCTGGTGGATACATAGAATCTTGCTAAATGCTCTAATAATTCTTAAATACACCATGCCCTCTGAATTTCCTTTTTATTTCACTTTTTTAAGATTTTATATTTATTTGAGAGAGAGGGAGTGAGCAGGGGGCGGAGCAGAGGGAGAGAGGATCTCCAGCAGACTCTGTGCTGAGCTTGGAAGTCTGACACGGGGCTTGATCTCAGGACCCTGAGATCATGACCTGAGCTGAAACTAAGAGTAGGAGGCTTAACCAACTGAGCCATCCAGGCACCCCTCTGAATTTCCTTTTTAAATAATGGAAACTATGTTTTAAAACATTCCAACCTTCCATTTCTAAAATAATATCTAAAATGTATTAAGCCCTTAGAGGGTGCCAAGATCTGTAGAATACATATGATTATAAAATGCAAGACCCTTAACTGTTCCATTCCAGGTATCTTTGTCAAGCAACGATTTCCCCCATTTATTTCCACATGACCCCTTTGCTCATCACTGAAGTTTTCATTTTTACACTGAGTCTTTGGGAACTCCCCTCCACCTAGTCTTGAGCTATTCAAGATGTCTGGCAAAAAGATTTCCAAGTGTAGGTGTACATAATTAGGATCAGGTGTGTTGTCCTCCTTACTCACCCTTCTTTCCATCTGTTTAGTTCCTTGCTTGTCATCTATCATACCAGATAATTGATTCCAGATTGAAACAGTTTTCTTTTGCATCTCCCCAACCATAGGCTGAACTGAGAAACTAGCTCTCACTGGCTTTTCTCTCTCTCTCTCTCTCTCTCTCTCTCTGTCTCTCTCTCTCTCTCTCTCTCTCTCTGTCTCTCTCTCTCTCTCTCTCTCTCTCTCTCTCTCTCTATATATATATATATATATATATATCCCATTTTATATTATGACCATTATACCCCTTTGGGATAAATCAACTATAATCAAAAATAGGATTTTTTAAAAATGTCAATGGGGAACTTGGGACCAAGGGAGCACATGATGGGAAATATTAGCACATATGCAGCAGACCAGTTGGAGAATATTGCCTAGCACCACTCAGCCAAGTTGAAGGGAATTGATGAAGGGATTCCAACTGGCCAAATTTCTCCTGGAATCCATAAAAATTCAAAATGACATTTTATGCATGAGCAGAGTAATCCACAAGTCAGAGCAAAGGATGGATTTGCAAGCGCAGTTTTTTTGTGGCTGAGGAGTTAATGCTCTCAGAACAATTGTGCAACTCTGGATTTGTTGTGGTGGAAGAAATAAAATGCACAAAGCACTTAGAAGAAGAGATTCTCAAAGCCCTTACCCCACATTTGACACTAAAAATGGAGCTCATACTACCACCCTGATGCAGCAGAGGTTTCAGAGAATTACATGAGTCAATGAATCTAAGAATATTTTAAAATAATAAAACACTCCAAACTCTAAGGCATTTTTAGTAGCACAAGATTTAGGTTATTTACTTATTATTTAAATTATTATTCGATCACTAGTTCTTACTGTCTTTGGAAATGTCAAC
This sequence comes from Zalophus californianus, assembly GCF_009762305.2. Lineage (NCBI taxonomy): Eukaryota > Metazoa > Chordata > Mammalia > Carnivora > Otariidae > Zalophus > Zalophus californianus. The sequence goes on from NC_045600.1 coordinate 134,170,781, forward strand.
ATCAAGTAGCATTTATTTAAACATTGTCTTTTGCATCTCTCCATTATTAAGCTAAAGTCGGGTTGCATATAGGTCTAGTTTCTTCTCTCGAAGATAATACAATCTAAACTGAATCCACTAATGTAGACAAGCATATAATTAGGATCGATAACTGTACAAAGAACTGTGGTTATTCAACTAATAAAGTATTTTCAGATGTGTTTCCATTTTAATACTATGTTCTGAACCAAAGCAACTTGCCAAGTGCCTGCCCTCCACTCTGTCTGCCCCACCTCACCCACATCAGACCCTCAGCCCAAAACTTGCGTGAGGAAATACCATACAGATGAGTTGGCAGTAAGCAACTTAGCTTCTGGGCCCTGCTATATTGTGCTAACATTTTTTTAAGCTGCTACATGACTAAGGAGAGGCTGAAGATAAGCAAAGTAAAACAAATTTAGGTTTCCACTGATGTTTTATTGGCGCAAATCAGCCAATACATTATTTCTCATGACTGCCTCTGTTATGGCCCTGCACCTTTTATAGTTATGCAAACAGGTGTGTAAGTGCCATATTGCCTCCAAACAGTCGGCCCATTGCCCGTGTTCTGCCTTTTTGCAAAATTGGGTTTGGCTGGTCTCATAATTGAAGGGCAGTCATTTCTAGAAGCCCTCAAAAGGCCTTGCTGCTGAGGAAGAGGGGTTCCATATACAGAGTCCAATAGTTCAGTTGGATAAGGAAGCATTTTGTGCTCTACCCTAACCAACCGGTGTTGTCTTTAAAAAAAAATCATAGCAAGACAGCTTTTGCCTTAATAGTCTCTGCTTGTTTTAAGAAAGGTTCAAGGTATTTCAGCAGCATGCTAGACCCTTCTTGACTTGAGTCTTACTATGCTACCTATGTCGTCTCTCCCTATTCTCCACTCTAAGCTGTGGCCCTATTAAACCCGAAATTCACTGGTATGACCTGAATTCTCATGGATTTGCTTATGTCTGGGACACTCTCCCTCTACTTCATCACTTGGAGATTTTCTACTCAACTTTTAAGGCTCTGGACTAGAGAGTGTGCCTGGGCCTTTGTAAGGATTGGAAAAACGTGTCTGATTGCACATTTGGTACTATCTTCTCTCATGACCCTATTTACATTTTGTAGTCACCTGGTTGTTTTTTACACTTCTCTGCCCAGTTCACTATACTGGGAGTTCCCAAAGACCAAGACTTTTGTTATTAATTTGATTTTGCTAAAGCTTGCTCTTTGCCTGGCACATAGTAGATACTCGAGACATATTTATTAAAGGACTGAATTAGTGGATGGGCAGATAGAGAGATGGGTGATACCAAAGCTATAATATCTATTCCCAAGCCAGTCACCACCTGCCTTTCACAGTAAAGAGGTCTTGTGAGGTGCTGTGGGAAACAGGACTGAAATGATCCATCCCCCCACTTTCTCCAGCCATCATGGAGCTGTTGGACACTTTAGTGAAGAGGCATGAAAAATTTGAGAATTTTTGAAATAAAAATCTAAATAAACATCAAAGCAGTGATCTTCTCAGCAGTAGAAAGTTTGCTTCTGTTGTACTGTGATAAGAAGCAACAATCACCACTAATGGTTTAAAATTCAAAATATGTTGTACATATATGTTAATGTTGTTTTGATTTCCTACCTCTGCCCATTTGTGCTTGTGTAATGAAGGTAGAAAGTGACTTCCATTGTTATCATTGAACATCTTCCTTGAAAAAGAATGCCAGACACCTTGGGACATCTCCCCTCACTCTTTCTGTGACAGATGGACTTACTCTACAGGCATATATTTCAAGATACAGCTATGTTAACTTGTAGAAAAAATTCCCCCGTCATCCAAAGGATGATTTCATTCCAGTTAATATTTTGGCATAGCTAAACCAATGAGAATCTTTATTTTGAAAAATGGAGTGAAAGAATGTTAACACTAGAAGTTACATACACAGTGTAGTACAGTTTTTAAGGACGCTGAATTCATGATCTAACCTTTGCAGGTAATCCAAGATCTTTGAGCTCTGGTGTCCTCCTCTAAAGAACTAGAAATAATAACGATAATGGGGTCCTAGGGTGATTTTGAAATTGAACGAGACTATGTGTGTATAAATGGAGGGCATTTTGGTTGTTCCTGGCACATAGCAAGCATTGACTTAATTCTAATAGTTAAGAAAAGGAGAGGGCAGTATTATACCTTCATTATAAAGGCAAGAATATGAGTTAAGAAATAGTGAAATTACTCAAGTTTACAATGGAATTTATCTTAAATTTCCCATGGTTATCTCTATCATAGACAGTACTTATTCATGAGCTTGCAGATTTTTAAAGCAAAACAAATAACAACGAAGAACTATGGTCATTGTATTAAAACTGAGAACTGGATGAATTTGAAGCCCACTTTAGACCCTATCAGAATCAGCATGGCTGCAAAGCCCAACCAAACATGAAAGAGAATATCACACAGAAAAAGCAAGATTAGAAAACCTTTCCAAATGCCCAGCGTGCACTCTATAATAGTTCTTCTATCTAATTGAAGAAGGTAAGAATAAAAGAGGCAAATCTGAAATTTCAGAGGACAGTTCTGTAAACACACACTTAAATGGGGTTATTGTCATGTTCTGATGCTCTGTTTTCCTCTGACCTCAACTCAGCTACTAATACCTTCTCTGGCCTCGTCACAAAAACTTAGTGCAAGAATCTATACTGTTTCAGTCCAGAGCCCTCCACAGGTCAGCAAAATTGGAGCTTTAATAGTTTTCTTATAAGCTTTCCCACACTCTCTGCCTTGGCTCAAACCTCAATATAGTATCATTTATCATAAGTTAACCATTTGACCTTCAAATTTAAACCAGGACCAGGCAATGCAGCCAAACTACAATGGTCAGGAGAGCTGAGAACCTTGCCTTTCTCTTAAAAAGTCTCGTTTCCAATGGTTTCTTTCTAAGCAGACACAGAAATTGGTTTTAATTTTTACTGGCATTAGATGTCTTCTCCAGAACAATAAATACATTGGCTAAATTCCTGCAGCTGTGTTGTGCTTGCTTGGTATTTCTGCATTTAATAAAAGAGACAGCTTACCCATTTTCCAAATGGGTGATCAGGAAAACTCCAGATTGAGAGATCTGATCCCAGAATTAACACAATATTTATGATGGGTTCTTCCTGGGACAGGAGTAAGAAATGAATAAGGTGGCCTGAGAGCCTGGAGCAGATGCACTTCCTATCTTCCCATCACAGCGAATGGGAGGGGCAACAAGACTGAAAGGAGACCCAGGCCACCTTCCTTGAGGATGGACCCAGGGATGTTAACCCAGGAGCCAGGAAGGAACAAAAGCAACCTTTTCCTAAGCAGCGTGGACTGCTCTGCCAAAGCCCAGAGCTGGAGATCCTGATGCTTGGATATAAATATTTCAAATAATGGTAATGTTTCAAATAGCAGAAATTTCAAGAGCCTCAGGATCACCTATGCTCCGGCAGCTCAAAACAGAGAGGATCTTTGTTAAAAAAACCTTTCTCACAGACTCATCGTTCCTTCCTGTGAGCATCCTGATTGGCTGAGAAGGGCTCAGAAAAATCAGAAACTGACTCCTCATAATTGCTACCTCAAGGGTTGCTGCGAAAATCCAATCAGATACTATATGTTGAGAATCTAGCAGAGCACCTGGCCCAGGGAAACCATGTAACTGTTAGTTCTCCTCCTTGCAAAGATATCTTTGTACATCTGTTGTTATAACATAATGTCCAAAAGATTATAATTCTGGGGGGTTCTTAAACATAAAATTAACACATGGCAAACTCCAAAGATCCTGCTGCAGTTTTAGATGTTTTGTTTTAACTGATGATACCTGCTTTCAAAGAAATAGCTTGTATATATCTATCTTCCATGGTACTAAAGATGTAACTTAGATATCAGTGAATAGTTTTATTTGTTTTCCTTCCCATCATATTGTTACATTTACCAGAACATTCACATTCCCAGAGTAAATAAAGCTAAAAAAAAAATAGAAGTCACAATTAAACTGAATGAAGACAAAAGGAAGCACCTGTTAATGAAACCTAATTTGCATACTGTTCTGTATGGTATTCAGACAACCAGGAGAACAATGGATTTAATAGGAAGATTAGACCAAGGATTGGATTTCACGTGGACCATTTAATATTCTACCTGTGCTGTGAGCAATCATGTTGCATTAGATCAAATTCTGATTTCATTCCATTGCTGAATATCCCATTGTCACATCCTCGCCGTTTGCCTCTTCATTACCAGCGATGTAATGGCAGGATGAACCCCTGAGAGCTTGTTGTTTAACTGCCCGTGTGTGCATATTTCACAATCTGCCATTGTTACAAGGCATTCTGGTTAATAAGCAGATAATGGGATATGCAAATCACGTGTACCTGATGAGGAAGGAAAAGCGTGCCTTCTCACCTCTGCATAAATACTCGCAGACTTTTTTTGTGACCATGGAAGCATCCCAATCTGGGTGATTTATGGAATGTTCTGTCCAGGCAGGAAGAAATGCCCTTTTGCCTTAGGAAATACAGGTAATGGAATAGTTTCCTTGCAATTTACAGAACTTGGAGTATGGGCAACTCAGAAAGGTCTGAGGACAGGAGAATCTTTTTTTAAATGGGTGTATTGAACCATAACATATAACAAGCCCCACACCACATGCTTTCAACCAACCCCAGAAGAGTTGTAAAATACGATGCCAAGGTCTGAACAACCTCAGGGATGTTCACAAGAGGTCAAATTGATATTGCAACTCATTAGAAGCAGAAACAATGATGATTCAAGCCCTGGCACCAAAGAAAATAGGAAGATGATATAGAGATTTTTTTAAACACCAGGAGTTACTTGAGTTTCTGTATTGGTCCCCTTTGGGACAATGCTGCATTGGACATGGCACCATAATGAGCCAGCCCATTGTTGTTCTGAAGCATAATAAAGAGTATGGGGTTTGTAGAGAAAAGATGTGGGCTTGGTGGGTGACCTAACTAACATGTGTCTTTGGCCTCAGTCTCCTCATCTATAAATGGAGTCAATAACTGTATAGCTTTTCCACAGGATCATTCTAAGAGTTCAAAGTTGGGGTAATTATGGAAACTGTATACTGAGTAGCTTCTCTCTGCCCTCTCCACCCTTCTCCAGCCTTATCTCTGCCCCAGGAGACCCACCTGGAGAGATTTCACTGGCCTTGTACCCACCGGCTTCAGGTTGGGTTTTGCAGTGGGGAGCAATACCGGAGAACAGAAGGAGAGTAGGTGTAGAAGTGTATTCCTTTGGCTTTCTCCTGGTAAGGTTACTCAGGCTAGTCATGCCCTTTGACCCAAGGTGGTAGGTAGCACCTACCAGGTCATGGGCTCTACCTAATTTCTGTTCATGGGTTCCAGTAACTCTTTCCTCCCCTTATCTCTTTATGATAGGGGTGGTCATGATGCCCCCTCCTGTTTTACTAGCCCAGAGTCTTGCTTTATCCTTTGTGGGGTTTTTTAATGTCTTACTCATACAATCATAAGAGGTCTTTCATTGAACATTACTCCGGTTATCTTAATTTGAATGCCACCCCCCCCCACTGCTGGGGTCCTTAATAATGCATGCTTTAAAAATATTCTATTGGCTAATACATGTAACAGTTCTAATTTAAAATAATAAAAAGTATTCCAAGGCCAACTGTCAAGTCCTCCATTTTCAATTCCTCATTTATAATTCCTTTTTACACTTAAATAAAGCAGCTACAAAAATGAAAAAAAAAATTGCAAGCCAATAACAATGTATGTAGGAGGAAAAATGAGATGAATCATTTCCATTATCCCCTGGGTTACTCGTTGGCAGGCTGGATGCTAAAACCTGTATGACCAAGGAAACAAAGCACATGCATCTATCTACAATTTACCTGCTATCAAATATTGTCCAGAAAAAAATCCCTATAAAGACCAGGCTGTCTCTGTACAGATCTTTCACGTCTCAGATGAAGACGCCTCAAACTTCTTGTCTCTGTTATGTGATCACCATTCCCTCCACAGGTGTAACAATGACAGTGAGTCGGGTCTTCTCTTTAGACAGTGGCTCTCCCAGCCCCACTGGAAGGCCAGGGTGAACCCCTGTATCTGAATCCATTTTCCCAGGCTCAGCACTGACATAGTGGGCCTTGGTCAGACCTTGTTCCTCTCTCTCCACCTGCCTCTGGCTATAAGAGCACACAGCGGCCTCTTGCCTAAATCTCAAGTTATCAGACACAGGATATTCTCCCAATTGGCTTGAGGGCTCCGAGGCCATGGAAGATGGTAATAACAAATAATGAAACACAGTCGTTTTATCTCCACCATAGATAACACAGGGGACTTTTTTAGTAGTTGTTGTGGAACTAATTTAGAACTTGACTTTCACATACAGAGAACATAAGAATGGAAACACCACCATTACACAGATAAAGACAAACATTTTATTTACTTACTTACTTACTTACTTACTTTTATTTATTTGAGAGAGAGCAGAGCCGGAGAGCAATCACAAGTTGGGGGGAGGGGCAGAGGGAAAGGGAGAAGCAGACTCCCCACTGAGCAGGGAGCCCAGATGCAGATGGGGGCTCTATCCCAGGACTCCAGAATCATGACCTGAGCAGACGCTTAACCGACCCAGGCACCCCTAGACAAAATATTTTAAATGATACAGGGGCAGAACATGCCCAGCGTTTGGAGCATTCCTGAGTTTGAGGCCCCAGTTCTCCCCCTGATTTTTGGTCACTTTAAGCCACCTGTGCCCCTTTTGGAGCCTAGTGTTTTTCAAGTACAGTTTAGACTTGCTAATATCTTTCCCAACAGGATCTTCTTATGGGGGAGCTCATTATTATTAACAAATGCGATCATACAGGATAGCCTTCTGCAAAATCAAGTTGCATGTAAATGCATGACATTGTGGTTATTAATAAAAATGTGAACACATGCATGTACAAATGCATCCAGACTGGAAGAGTCCCCAGGGGCCCGCTCGCAGATAAAAATGTTCCTAGAAGTCAGACCCCTCTAGTGATTCCAGCATTAGGATGGATTAAGGAGAAAGTCACTGAAGGTAAATTTCTTTTTGAGAAGCTGGGAAGGCAGGTGGAGATCAGCAGGAGGGGAGAACAGAGTTGAAGAATCTAGACAACAAAGAACCAAATGAACTGTTTCAAAACTTTCCTTTTGGTGACCCTTCTTTTGTTGGGTGACCAAACTTCACGATTTGCCTGGGTCTGGGGTGTTTTCTGGGACCTGGGACTTTCACTGCTGAAACCAGGAAAGTCCCAGGTAACCAAGACAACGTGGTCACCCTACCAATACCCAAGCGGCTCTCTTGGTCAAATCCCTGTGACTTTCAGTTCTCAGGGGATAGAGGTCCATTTCCACCCACCTGCTCTTTACCTTCTCTGCTTTTAAAGCTCTGTCACCCCTTCATTTGCCTAATTCTTCCACTAAGGAGGCATAAGAAAGAGAGACACTGGGTGACCTCTGTCCCTTAAAAGAATAGTCTGAAGGAACCCATAAGAATACCATTTTTATTTTTTTACTTATTTAACTTTGAACACTCCCTCTCTCCAGTTACTTCCAAACGAGAGCAGCAGAACACACCAGCCCACCTCCAAACAAAAATTTTATAATTTCGGGGGTGGAGCAACATGGTGGAGGAGTAGGAGACCTGGATTTCATCTGGTCCCAGGAATTCAGCTGGACAGGGATCAAACCATTCTGAACACCTACGAACTCGACAGGGGATCGAAGATAAGAATAGTAACAAAACTCTGAACAGAAAAGCGACCACTTTCTGGAAGGTAGGACGTGCGGAGAAGTGAATCCGAGGCAATATTCAGGAGGAGAGACAGCGGGGAGTGGGGGGAGGGGGCCTCCGACGGCCGCTTCTGGCAAGTGCTAGAGCCCCGGAGCACAAAATCGGAACTTTTAGAAGTCGGCTCCGCGGAGGGACGTCGCTCCAGTGGCTAAGCAGGGGGTGGAACCCTCGCGGGACAGTGTGGTCTCAGGACTCTCGGGGTCACAGAAAGACCGGGGGAGCCTGAGTGCGCCAGAGCTCCCAGGTATCGGAGCGGGGAAGCCGGCTGCAGAGACGGAGCTCAGGCGCGGGCTCTCAGCTCGGGGTTGCCATAGACTGCGATCCGCGGCCCAGTCGGGCCACTGCTCCTACAGCAGGGACCCAACAAGCGGCAGATCCGGGGAGACTCCCCTTCCTCCTCTGGGAGGAGCGGCGCGGGAGCACACCGCAGGGATCTGCTGGGTTTGAGACTCCACACGGGGTCAGGTGCCAGAGATACAAATGGTCGATCACAGGCCGGGTGAGCACGGAGTGCGGCCGGAGACGGGGGAGACGGGAGTGACTGCTTTTCTCTGGGGGCGCACTGAGGAGCAGGGCCCCTAGTTCTCAGCTCCTCCGGGTGGAGATTGGGAGGTCACCATTTTCACCCTGGTCCTCCAAAGCTGTACCGAGAGCTTGCAGGGAACAAAAACTCCTGAGAGCAAAACCAAGCAGCTTGCTTAGCCGGGACTCACAAGGGCGGGGCAATTCCGCCTCCGGCAAAGACATTTGGGAACCACAGCAACAGGCCCCTCCCCCAGAAGATCGGCACGAACAGCCAGCAAGCCAAGACCAAGTTTACCCATCAAGGAGAACGGGAGAACTCCAGCGCTAGGGGAATACTGCACATAGAATTCATGGCTTTTTAACCATAATTCATTAGTTTTTCAAAGTTAATTTTTTAAACTTTTTTTTGAATTTTTCTTTTTCCCTTTTTCAAACATCTTATCAATCCCTTTTTAAAAAAATATTTTTTATTTTTCATTTTTAGAGTCATATTTTTATCCCTTCATAGTAGTTACCCTTATTTTTGGCATATATATATATATATATAAGTTGTTCTCTCTTTAAAATTTTGAGATACAATTTCTTCTAACAGATTAAAATATACCCTAGGCGGAGCAAGATGGCGGAGGAGTAGGAGACCTAGATTTTGTCTGGTCTCAGGAATTCAGCTGAATAGGGATCAAACCATTCTGAACACCTACGAACTCAACAGGAGATCGAACAGGAGAGTAGCAACAACTCTCTGAACAGAGAAGCGACCACTTACTGGAAGGTAGGACGTGCGGAGAAGTGAATCCGAGGCGATATTCGGGAGGATAGACAGCGGGGGAGGGGCCTCCGCCGGCCACTTCTGGCAAGTGCTAGAGCCGCGGAGCACAAAATCGGACCTTTTAAAAGTTGGCTCGGCGGAGGGACGTCGCTGCAGTGGCTAAGCGGGGGGTGGAATCCTCCCGGGACAGTGTGGTCTCAGGACCCTTGGGGTCACAGAGAGACCGGGGGTGCCTGAGTGCGGCAGAGCTCCCAGGTGTCGGGGCGGGGAAGCCGGCTGCAGATACGGAGCAGAGTCGCGGGCTCTCAGCTCGGGGTTGCCATAAACTGTGATCTGCGGCCCAGTCGGGGCACGGCTCCCCCAGCAGGGACCCAGCAGGCAGCAGATCCGGGGAGGCTCCCCTTCCTTCCCGGGGAGGAGCGGTGCGGGAGCGCACTGCAGGGATCTGCTGGGTTTGGAGACTCCGAGCGGGGTCGGGTGCCAGAGATAGCAACGCTCGATCACAGGCCGGGTGAGCACGGAGTGCGGCCGGAGACCGGGGACACGGGAGTGACTGCTTTTCTCTGGGGGCGCACTGAGGAGTGGGGCCCTGAGTTCTCGGCTCCTCCGGGCGGAGACTGGGAGGCCGCCATTTTCGCCCTGGTCCTCCAAAGCTGTGCCGAGAGCTTGCAGGGAACAAAAGCTCCTGAGAGCAAACTGGAGCAGCTTCCTTAGCCCGGACCGACAAGGGCGGGGCAATTCCGCCTCCGGCAAAGACATTTGGAAACCACAGCAACAGGCCCCTCCCCCAGAAGATCAACACAAACAGCCAGCAAGCCAAGACCAAGTTGATCGATCAAGGAGAATAGGAGAACTCCAGCGCTAGGGGAATACTGCACATAGATTCATGGCTTTTTTTTTTTTTTTTTTTTTTTTTTTTACCATGATTCATTATTTCATCAAAGTTAATTTTTGTTGACTTTTTTTTATTTTTCTTTTTCCCTTTTTCAACCAACATCTTATAAATCCCTTTTTTTTAAAAAAAAAAACATTTTTTTTTTTCATTTTTAGAGTCATATTTTATCCCTTCATAGTAGTTATCCTTGTTTTTGGCATATATATATAAGTTGTTCTCTCTTTAAAATTTTGAGGTACAGTTTCTTCTAACAGATCAAAATATACCCTAAATCACTAGTGTATGGCTTTGTTCTAGTCTCCTGCCTGATCACATTCTCTCCCTTTTTCCTTTTTTTTTTTTTTCTTTCCTTAAATCTTCTTTCTTTTTTCAAACAACTTATCTTACCAAGTCCTTTTATAAAATCTTTTATAATTTTCATCTTTACAGTCATCTTCCATCCCTTCATTGTATAAACCCTTATTTTGTACATATATGTCTTTCTTTCTTTAAAATTTTAGGAGGCACTTTTTTCTAACAGACCAAAATACGCCCAAAATCTAGTGTGTGGCACTGATCTATGCACTAGCCTGATCATATTTGATCATATTCTGCCTTTTTTGAATTGTTTTGTTTTTGTTTTTATCTTTTTTTTCTTTTTTTTTTTCTTTTTCTCTTTCTTTTTTCTTTCTTTCCCTTTCTTTTCCCCTGGTTTCGGGTCTTTTCTGATTTGTATACAGTATATTTGCTGGGGACGTAGTAAACCTGTTAGCCTTTTGTTCTCTCATTCATCTATTCTCCTCTGGACAAAATGACAAGACGAAAGAAATCACCTCAGCAAAAAGAACAAGAGGTAGTACCGTCAGCCAGGGACCTACTCAATACGGACATTAGTACGATGTCGGACCTAGAGTTCAGAATCATGACTTTAAAGATACTAGCTGGGCTTGAAAAAAGAGTGGAAGTTATTAGAGAAACCCTTTCTGGAGAAATAAAAGAACTAAAATCTAACCAAATCGAAATCAAAAAGGCTATTGATGAGGTGAAATCAAAAATGGGGGCACTAAATGCTAGGATAAATGAGGCAGAAGAGAGAATCAGCGATATAGAAGACCAAATGATAGAAAATAAAGAGGCTGAGAAAAAGAGAGAGAAACAACTACAGGATCACGAGGGCAGAATTCGAGAGATAAGTGATACGATAAGACGAAACAACATTAGAATAATTGGGATCCCAGAAGAAGAAGAGAGAGAGAGAGGGGCAGAAGGTATATTGGAGCAAATTATAGCAGAGAACTTCCCTAATGTGAGGAAGGAAACAGGCATTAAAATCCAGGAGGCACAGAGAACCCCTCTCAAAATCAATAAAAATAGGTCAACACCCCGACATCTAATAGTAAAACTTACGAGTCTCAGAGACAAAGAGAAAATCCTGAAAGCAGCTCGGGAGAAGAGATATGTAACCTACAATGGTAGAAACATTAGATTGGCAACAGACCTATCCACAGAGACCTGGCAGGCCAGAAAGGACTGGCAAGATATCTTCAGAGCACTAAACGAGAAAAATATGCAGCCAAGAATACTATATCCAGCTAGGCTATCATTGAAAATAGAAGGAGAGATCAAAAGCTTCCAGAACAAACAAAAACTAAAAGAATTTGCAAACACGAAACCAGCCCTCCAAGAAATATTGAGAGGGGTCCTCTAAGCAAAGAGAGAACCTAAAAGCAGCAAAGAGCAGAAACGAACACAGACAACAGACAGTTAACAGTCACCTTACAGGTAATACAATGGCAGTAAATTCATACCTTTCAATAGTTACCCTGAATGTAAATGGGCTAAATGCCCCAATCAAAAGACACAGGCTATCAGATTGGATTAAAAAACAAGACCCGTCAATATGCTGTCTGCAAGAGACTCATTTTACACCCAAAGACACCCCCAGATTGAAAGTGAGGGGGTGGAAAACCATTTACCATGCTAATGGACACCAAAAGAAAGCTGGGGTGGCAATCCTTATATCAGACAAACTAGATTTTAAAACAAAGACTGTAATAAGAGATGAGGAAGGACACTATATCCTACTTAAAGGGTCTATCCAACAAGAAGATCTAACAATTGTAAATATCTATGCCCCGAACATGGGAGCAGCCAATTATATAAGCCAATTAATAACAAAAGCAAAGAAACACATTGACAACAATACAATAATAGTGGGGGATTTTAACACCCCCCTGACTGAAATGGACAGATCATCTAAGCAAAAGATCAACAAGGAAATAAAGATATTAAATGACACACTGGACCAAATGGACTTCACAGACATATTCAGAACATTCCATCCCAAAGCAACGGAATACACATTCTTCTCTAGTGCCCATGGAACATTCTCCAGAATTGATCACATCCTAGGTCACAAATCAGGTCTCAATCGGTACCAAAAGATTGGGATCATTCCCTGCATATTTTCAGACCACAATGCTTTGAAACTAGAACTCAACCACAAGAGGAAAGTCGGAAAGAACTCAAATACATGGAGGCTAAAGAGCATCCTACTAAAGAATGAATGGGTCAACCAAGAAATTAAAGAAGAATTAAAAAAATTCATGGAAACCAATGAAAATGAAAACACAACTGTTCAAAATCTTTGGGATACAGCAAAGGCAGTCCTGAGAGGAAAGTATATAGCAATACAAGCCTTTCTCAAGAAACAAGAAAGGTCTCAAATACACAACCTAACCCTACATCTAAAGGAGCTGGAGAAAGAACAGCAAAGAAAGCCTAAACCCAGCAGGAGAAGAGAAATCATAAAGATCAGAGCAGAAATCAATGAACTAGAAACCAAAAGAACAGTAGAACAGATCAACGAAACTAGGAGCTGGTTCTTTGAAAGAATTAACAAGATTGATAAACCCCTGGCCAGACTTATCAAAAAGAAAAGAGAAATGACCCAAATCAACAAAATCATGAATGAAAGAGGAGAGATCACAAGCAACACCAAAGAAATACAAACAATTATAAGAACATATTATGAGCAACTCTATGCCAGCAAATTAGATAACCTGGAAGAAATGGGTGCATTCCTAGAGATGTATCAACTACCAAAATTGAACCAGGAAGAAATAGAAAACCTGAACAGACCTATAACCACTACGGAAATTGAAACAGTCATCAAAAATCTCCCAAGAAACAAAAGCCCAGGGCCAGATGGCTTCCCAGGGGAATTCTATCAGACATTTCAAGAAGAATTAATACCTATTCTCCTGAAACTGTTCCAAAAAATAGAAATGGAAGGGAAACTTCCAAACTCATTTTATGAGGCCAGCATTACCTTGATCCCAAAACCAGACAAAGACCCCATCAAAAAAGAGAATTACAGACCAATATCCTTGATGAACATGGATGCAAAAATTCTCACCAAAATACTAGCCAATAGGATCCAACAGTACATTAAAAGGATTATTCACCACGATCAAGTGGGATTTATTCCTGGGCTGCAAGGCTGGTTCAACATCCGCAAATCAATCAACGTGATACAATACATTAACAAAAGAAAGAACAAGAATCATATGATCCTCTCAATAGATGCAGAAAAAGCATTTGACAAAGTACAACATCCTTTCTTGATCAAAACTCTTCAGAGTATAGGGATAGAGGGTACATACCTCAATATCATAAAAGCCATCTACGAAAAACCTACAGCGAATATCATTCTCAATGGGGAAAGGCTGAGAGCTTTTCCCCTAAGGTCAGGAACGCGACAGGGATGTCCACTCTCACCACTGCTATTCAACATAGTATTAGAAGTCCTAGCCACAGCAATCAGACAACAAAAAGAAATCAAAGGCATCCAAATCGGCAAAGAGGAAGTCAAACTCTCACTCTTTGCAGATGATATGATACTGTATGTGGAAAACCCAAAAGACTCCACCCCAAAACTGCTAGAACTCATACAGGAATTCAGTAAAGTAGCAGGATATAAAATCAATGCACAGAAATCAGTGGCATTCCTATACACCAACAACAAGACAGAAGAGAGACAAATCAAGGAGTCGATCCCATTCACAATTGCACCCAAAACCATTAGATACCTAGGAATAAATCTAACCAAAGAGGCAAAGGATCTGTACTCAGAAAACTATAAAATACTCAGGAAAGAAATTGAAGAAGACACAAAGAAATGGAAAAACGTTCCATGCTCATGGATTGGGAGAATCAACATTGTGAAGATGTCAATGCTACCTAGAGCAATCTACACATTCAATGCAATCCCCATTAAAATACCATCCACTTTTTTCAAAGAAATGGAACAAATAATCCTAAAATTTGTATGGAACCAGAAGAGACCCAGAATAGCCAGAGGAATACTGAAAAAGAAAAGCAAAGCTGGTGGCATCACAATTCCGGACTTCCAGCTCTATTACAAAGCTGTCATCATCAAGACAGTATGGTACTGGCACAAAAACAGACACATAGATCAATGGAACAGAATTGAGAGCCCAGAAATGGACCCTCAACTCTATGGTCAACTTATTTTTGACAAAGCAGGAAAGAATGTCCAATGGCAAAAAGACAGTCTCTTCAACAAATGGTGTTGGGAAAATTGGACAGCCACATGCAGAAGAATGAAACTGGACCATTTCCTTACACCACACACAAAAATAGACTCCAAATGGTTGAAAGACTTAAACGTGAGACAGGAGTCCATCCAAATCCTAAAGGAGAACACAGGTAGCAACCTTTTCGACCTTAGCCGCAGCAACTTCTTCCTAGAAACATCGCCAAAGGCACAGGAAGCCAGGGCAAAAATGAACTATTGGGATTTCATCAAGATAAAAAGCTTCTGCACAGCAAAAGAAACAGTCCACAAAACCAAAAGACAACCGACAGAATGGGAGAAAATATTTGCAAATGACGTATCAGATAAAGGGCTAGTATCCAAAATCTATAAAGAACTTATCAAACTCAACACTCAAAGAACAAATAATCCAATCAAGAAATGGGCAGAAGACATGAACAGACATTTCTCCAAAGAAGACATCCAAATGGCCAACAGGCACATGAAAAAGTGCTCAACATCGCTTGGCATCAGGGAAATCCAAATCAAAACCTCAATGAGATACCACCTCACACCCGTCAGAATGGCTAAAATTAACAAGTCAGGGAACGACAGATGTTGGCGGGGATGTGGAGAAAGGGGAACCCTCCTACACTGTTGGTGGGAATGCAAGCTGGTGCAACCCCTCTGGAAAACAGTATGGAGGTTCCTCAAACAGTTGAAATTAGAGCTACCGTTCGATCCAGCAATTGCACTACTGGGTATTTACCACAAAGATACAAATGTAGGGACCCGAAGGGGTACATGTACCCCAATGTTTATAGCAGCAATGTCCACCATAGCCAAACTGTGGAAAGAGCCAAGATGCCCATCGACAGATGAATGGATAAAGAAGATGTGGTATATATACACAATGGAATATTATGCAGCCATCAAAAGGAATGAGATCTTGCCATTTGCAACGACGTGGATGGAACTGGAGGGTGTTATGCTGAGTGAAATAAGTCAATCAGAGAAAGACATGTATCACATGACCTCACTGATATGAGGAATTCTTAATCTCAGGAAAGAAACTGAGTGTTACTGGAGTGGTTGGGGGTGGGAGGGATGGGGTGGCTGGATGATAGATATTGGGGAGGGTATGTGCTACGGTGAGCGCTGTGAATTGTGCAAGACTGTTGAATCACAGATCTGTACTTCTGAAACAAATAATGCAACATATTTTAAGAAAAAAGAAAAAGAAGAAGATAACAGGAGAGGAAGAAAAGGGGAGTATGTCAGAGGGGGAGACGAACCATGAGAGATGATGGACTCTGAAAAACAAACTGAGGGTTCTAGAGGGGAGGGGGGTAGGGGGATGGGTTAGCCTGGTGATGGGTATTGAGGAGGGCACGTTCTGCATGGAGCACTGGGTGTTATGAACAAACAATGAATCATGGAACACTGCACCAAAAACTAATGATGTAATATATGGTGATTAACATAACAATAAAAAATTAAAAAAAAAAAAAAATAAAATATACCCTAAATCACTAGTGAATGGCTTTGTTCTATTCTCCTGCCTGATCACATTCTCTCCCTTTTTTTTTCTTTTTTTTCTTTTTCTTTTTAAATCTTCTTCTTTCTTTTTAAAAACAACTTCTTATCTTATCAATTCCTTTTATAAAATCATTTATAATTTTCATCTTTACATTCATCTGCCATCCCTTCATTGTATCAACCCTATTTTGTACATATATAAGTCTTTCTTCCTTTAAAATTTTACCGGGCACTTTCTTCTAACAGACCAAAATAAGTCCAAAAGCTAGTGTGTGGCACTGATCTATGCACTAGCCTGATCATATTTGATCATATTCTTTTTTTTTTGTTCTCTTTTTGTTTGTTTTTATCTTTTTCTTTTTCCTTTTTTTTTTTTTTTTTCTCTTCTTTCTTTCCCTTTCTTGTCCCCTGGTTTCAGGTCTTTTCTGATTTGTATACAGTATATTTGCTGGAGACGTTGTTAACCTGTTAGCATTCTGTTCTCTCATTCATCTGTTCTCCTCTGGACAAAATGAAAAGACGAAAAAAATCACCTCAGCAAAAAGAACAAGAGGTAGTACCGTCAGCCAGGGACCTACTCAATACGGACATTAGTACGATGTCGGACCTAGAGTTCAGAATCATGACTTTAAAGATACTAGCTGGGCTTGAAAAAAGCGTGGAAGTTATTAGAGAAACCCTTTCTGGAGAAATAAAAGAACTAAAATCTAACCAAATCGAAATCAAAAAGGCTATTGATGAGGTGCAATCAAAAATGGGGGCACTAACTGCTAGGATAAATGAGGCAGAAGAGAGAATCAGTGATATAGAAGACCAAATGATGGAAAATAAAGAGGCTGAGAAAAAGAGGGAGAAACAACTACAGGATCACAAGGACAGAATTCGAGAGATAAGTGACTCGATAAGACGAAACAACATTAGAATAATTGGGATCGCAGAAGAAGAAGAAAGAGAGAGAGGGGCAGAAGGTATATTGGAGCAAATAATAGCAGAGAACTTCCCTAATGTGGGGAAGGAAACAGGCATCAAAATCCAGGAGGCACAGAGAACCCCTCTCAAAATCAATAAAAATAGGTCAACACCCCGACATCTAATAGTAAAACTTACGAGTCTCAGAGACAAAGAGAAAATCCTGAAAGCAGCTCGGGAGAAGAGATATGTAACCTACAATGGTAAAAATATTAGATTGGCAACAGACCTATCCACAGAGACCTGGCAGGCCAGAAAGGACTGGCATGATATCTTCGGAGCACTAAACAAGAAAAATATGCAGCCAAGAATACTATATCCAGCTAGGCTGTCATTGAAAATAGAAGGAGAGATAAAAAGCTTCCAGGACAAACAAAAACTAAAGGAATTTGCAAACACGAAACCAGCCCTCCAAGAAATATTGAAAGGGGTCCTCTAAGCAAAGAGAGAGCCTAAAAGCAGCAAAGATCAGAAAGGAACACAGACAACATACAGTAACAGTCACCTTACAGGCAATACAATGGCACTAAATTCATACCTTTCAATAGTTACCCTGAATGTAAATGGGCTCAATGCCCCAATCAAAAGACATAGGCTATCAGATTGGATTAAAAAACAAGACCCATCCATATGCTGTCTGCAAGAGACTCATTTTAGACCCAAAGACACCCTCAGATTGAAAGTGAGGGGTGGAAAACCATTTACCATGCTAATGGACACCAAAAGAAAGCTGGGGTGGCAATCCTTATATCAGACAAACTAGATTTTAAAACAAAGACTGTAATAAGAGATGAGGGAGGACACTATATCCTACTTAAAGGGTCTATCCAACAAGATCTAACAATTGTAAATATCTATGCCCCGAACATGGGAGCAGCCAATTATATAAGGCAATTAATAACAAAAGCAAAGAAACACATTGACAACAGTACAATAATAGTGGGGGACTTTAACACCCCCCTCACTGAAATGGACAGATCCTCTAAGCAAAAGATCAACAAGGAAATAAAGACTTTAAATGACACACTGGACCAAATGGACTTCACAGCCATATTCAGAACATTCCATCCCAAAGCCACGGAATACACATTCTTCTCTAGTGCCCATGGAACATTCTCCAGAATAGATCACATCCTAGGTCACAAATCAGGTCTCAACCGGTACCAAAAGATTGGGATCATTCCCTGCATATTTTCAGATCACAATGCTTTGAAACTAGAACTCAATCACAAGAGGAAAGTCAGAAAGAACTCAAATATATGGAGGCTAAAGAGCATCCTACTAAAGAATGAATGGGTCAACCAGGAAATTAAAGAAGAATTAAAAAAATTCATGGAAACCAATGAAAATGAAAACACAACTGTCCAAAATCTTTGGGATACAGCAAAGGCAGTCCTGAGAGGAAAGTATATAGCAATACAAGCCTTTCTCAAGAAACAAGAAAGGTCTCAAATACACAATCTAACCCTACATCTAAAGAAGCTGGAGAAAGAACAGCAAATAAAGCCTAAACCCAGCAGGAGAAGAGAAATAATAAAGATCAGAGTAGAAATCAATGAACTAGAAACCAAAAGAACAGTAGAACATATCAACGAAATTAGGAGCTGGTTCTTTGAAAGAATTAACAACATTGATAAACCCCTGGCCAGACTGATCAAAAAGAAAAGAGAAATGACCCAAATCAACAAAATCATGAATGAAAGAGGAGAGATCACAACCAACACCAAGGAAATACAAACAATTATAAGAACATATTATGAGCAACTCTATGCCAGCAAATTAGATAACCTGGAAGAAATGGGTGCATTCCTAGAGATGTATCAACTACCAAAACTGAACCAGGAAGAAATAGAAAACCTGAACAGACCTATAACCACTAAGGAAATTGAAGCAGTCATCAAAAATCACCCAAGAAACAAAAGCCCAGGGCCAGATGGCTTCCCAGGGGAATTCTAACAGACATTTAAAGAAGAATTAATACCTATTCTCCCGAAACTGTTCCAAAAAATAGAAATGGAAGGAAAACTTCCAAACTCATTTTATGAGGCCACCATTACCTTGATCCCAAAACCAGACAAAGACCCCATCAAAAAGGAGAATTACAGACCAATATCCTTGATGAACATGGATGCAAAAATTCTCACCAAAATACTAGCCAATAGGATCCAACAGTACATTAAAAGGATTATTCACCACGACCAAGTGGGATTTATCCCTGGGCTGCAAGGCTGGTTCAACATCCGCAAATCAATCAACGTGATACAATACCTTAACAAAAGAAAGAACAAGAATCATATGATCCTCTCAATAGATGCAGAAAAAGCATTTGACAAAGTACAGCATCCTTTCTTGATCAAAACTCTTCAGAGTATAGGGATAGAGGGGACATACCTCAATATCATAAAAGCCATCTATGAAAAACCTACAGCGAATATCATTCTCAATGGGGAAAAGCTGAGAGTTTTTCCCCTAAGGTCAGGAACGCGGCAGGGATGTCCACTCTCACCACTGCTATTCAACATAGTATTAGAAGTCCTAGCCACAGCAATCAGACAACAAAAAGAAATCAAAGGCATCCAAATCAGCAAGGAGGAAGTCAAACTCTCACTCTTTGCAGATGATATGATACTGTATGTGGAAATCCCAAAAGACTCCACCCCAAAACTGCTAGAACTCATACAGGAATTCAGTCACGTAGCAGGCTATAAAATCAATGCACAGAAATCAGTGGCATTCCTATACACCAACAACAAGACAGAAGAGAGACAAATCAAGGAGTCGATCCCATTTACAATTGCACCCAAAACCATAAGATACCTAGGAATAAATCTAACCAAAGAGGCAAAGGATCTGTACTCAGAAAACTATAAAATACTCATGAAAGAAATTGAGGAAGACACAAAGAAATGGAAAAACGTTCCGTGCTCATGGATTGGAAGAACAAACATTGTGAAGATGTCAGTGCTACCTAGAGCAATCTACACATTCAATGGAATCCCCATCAAAATACCATCCACCTTTTTCAAAGAAATGGAACAAATAATCCTAAAATTTGTATGGAACCAGAAGAGACCCCGAATAGCCAGAGGAATGTTGAAAAAGAAAAGCAAAGCTGGCGGCATCACAATTCCGGACTTCCAGCTCTATTTCAAAGCGGTCATCATCAAGACAGTATGGTACTGGCACAAAAACAGACACATAGATCAATGGAACAGAATCGAGAGCCCAGAAATGGACCCTCAACTCTATGGTCAACTCATCTTTGACAAAGCAGGAAAGAATGTCCAATGGCAAAAAGACAGTCCCTTCAACAAATGGTGTTGGGAAAATTGGACAGCCACATGCAGAAGAATGAAACTGAACCATTTCCTTACACCACACACAAAAATAGACTCCAAATTGTTGAAAGACCTAAACGTGAGACAGGGGTCCATCAAAATCTTAAAGGAGAACACAGGCAGCAACCTCTTCCACCTCAGCCACAGCAACTTCTTCCTAGAAACATCGCCAAAGGCAAGGGAAGCAAGGGCAAAAATGAACTATTGGGATTTCATCAAGATAAAAAGCTTTTGCACAGCAAAAGAAACAGTCCACAAAACCAAAAGACAACCGACAGAATGGGAGAAAATATTTGCAAATGACATATCTGATAAAGGGCTAGTATCCAAAATCTATAAAGAACTTATCAAACTCAACACCCAAAGAACAAATAATCCAATCAAGAAATGGACAGAAGACATGAACAGACATTTTTCCAAAGAAGACATCCAAATGGCCAACAGACACATGAAAAAGTGCTCAACATCGCTCGGCATCAGGGAAATCCAAATCAAAACCTCAATGAGATACCACCTCACACCCGTCAGAATGGCTAAAATTAACAATTCAGGAAACGACAGATGTTGGTGGGGATGTGGAGAAAGGGGAACCCTCCTACACCTGTTGGTGGCAATGCAAGCTTGTGCAGCCACTCTGGAAAAACAGTATGGAGGTTCCTCAAACAGTTGAAGATAGAGCTACCATATGATCCAGCAATTGCACTACTGGGTATTTACCCCAAAGATACAAATGTAATGATCCAAAGGGGTACGTGCACCCCGATGTTTATAGCAGCAATGTCCACAATAGCCAAACTGTGGAAAGAGCCGAGATGTCCATCGACAGGTGAATGGACAGAAGAAGTGGTATATATACACAATGGAATATTATGCAGCCATCAAAAGGAATGAGATCTTGCCATTGGCAACAACGTGGATGGAACTGGAAGGTGTTATGCTGAGTGAAATAAGTCAATCAGAGAAAGACATGCATCATATGACCTCACGGATATGAGGAATTCTTAATCTCAGGAAACAAACTGACGGTTGCTGGAGTGGTGGGGCATGGGAGGAATTGGGTAGCTGGGTGATAGACATTGGGGAGGGTATGTGCTATGGTGAGCGCTGTGAATTGTACAAGACTGATGAATCACGGATCTGTACTTCTGAAACAAATAATGCAATATATGTTAAGAAAAAAAAAAAGAAGAAGATAGCAGGAGGGGAAGAATGAAGGGGAGTAAGTCGGAGGGGGAGACGAACCATGAGAGACGATGGACTCTGAAAAACAAACTGAGGGTTCTAGAGGGGAGCGGGGTGGGGGGATGGGTTAGCCTGGTGATGGGTATTAAAGAGGGCACATTCTGTGTGGAGCACTGGGTGTCATGCACAAACAATCATGGAACACTACATCAAAAACTAATGATGTTATGTATGGTGATTAACATAACAATAAAAAATTATTTTAAAAAAAGAATTTTACTATTTCATTCTTTATGCTTCAAATGGAGACACTTTTGCGGAGAAAATACACTTTTTTGTGACTCCACAAACATTATGCAAAATGTGTTCTCCCTTCCTCTTCCTAGCTGCTGTGGCCTGCACCTGCTGGGTGACTTCATCTGCTTAAACAATTACTTTTCTCTGAAGGAGAGTCTGATTGGGTACACAGAAATACTGTAGAGAAGCTGTGATTTTTTTTTTAAGATTTTATTTATTAATTGAGAAAGAGAGAGCGAGCACGAGCAGTGGGGGCGGGCAGAGGGAGAGGGGGAAGCAGACTCCCCGCTGAGCAGGCCCCCCCCCAATACAGGGCTGGATCCCAGGACCCTGGGATCGTGACCCGAGCCGAAGGCAGGCGCTTAACCGACTGAGCCACCCAGGCGTCCTAGAAGAGCTATGATTCTTGAAGACCAATGCCCATGGGCCTCTCCTTAGCCAGCAGAGAACATTGGGCTCCCCTGTCCAGAGCCAGGAGTGCACTGGCAGCAGCAGAAACGAGACACCAGAGCCAAATTGTCCCAACTATTCTCCAGTTTGCATCAAATCTAATTTAATTCTATTTAGATCCACGGCTGGGCCCCTGGTGCAAGGCATGGATGGCAGGGATGAGCAAGACACAGCCCTTAATCCCCCAGGAGATCAGAATCTGCTGGGGTACAAGTGGAGGTGCCACACAATTAACCAGGTGTGCAGGGGGTAGCAAGCGCTGTACAAATGTCCTGCTAACATGGGGTCCCCAGACCAGCATCAGCAGCATCACCGAAGAGTGTAGGAGACATGCAAAATCGCCAGCCCACCCCAGACCTAGTGAATCAGAATCTATGTTTTAATAAGCTCCTTGGATGAGCTTGTCATGCACACGAAAGCCTGAGAAGCACAAGGAATGTAAAGGCAAAGTTCTTGCACCCAGAAGGAGGGATGCCAGCTTCCCAAGGACTGATGGAGGAACCCCAAAAGCAGAATTAAGGGACTACCAGGTGGATACAGATGGCAGCAAAAAAGTGAAAGTAAATAGGTGAAACTAACTATAATAATGTATTATTCTCAGCACAGAGCTGAGATTGAAATGAGTTTAGGATGGGAGCATCATAGGACTTGAATGTAAAGCTAGCCAAAAGAAATGAAGTCAATGATGGTTTTGAGGAAGAAATGGTATGATCAGGACTGTGCTTTAGAAACAAGACCCCAGTCACAGTGTGGGAGAGGGAAGTAGGGAAGAAATGAAAATCATTTTGGGTAAGTATTTTGAAACAGCATTTTATATTACCACCTACATTGTCAGGGAGTCTGTTAATAGATTTTTTTAAGGTATAGCATATATTTTTATTATTATTCCATTGATTTAAACTAAAAAAAGACACATGCACACATCAAAAACAGTTCACCTATTTCTCCCACCCCGACTCCCACGTCCGATAGCCACCAATCTGCCGTTTCTATCTATGAGCTTGGTCTGTATGTATATATGTATTTATGTATGTATGTATGTACTTATAGATTCCACGTATAAGAGAGATCATGTCTTCCTCTATCTGACTTAGTTCACTTAGCATAATGCCCTCGAGGTCATCCATGTTGTTGCAAATGGCAAGATTTCATTTTCTTTAATGATTGAACAATATTCCATTGTATACACCAAAGTTTCTTTATCCATCCATCCATCAATGGACACTCAGGTTGTTTTTATATCTCGGCTATTGTAACTAATACTGCATCAAACATAGCAGTGTTATTTCTTTGGGAAAATGTCTATTCAGATCTTCTGCCCATTTTTAATTGAATTTTGGGTGGGGTTTTTTTCTTTGCTATTTAGTTGTACGAGTTCTTTATATATTTTGGAAACTAGCCCCTTATCAGATATATGATTTGCAAATATTTTCTCCCACACAGTAGGTTGTCTTTTCATTTTGTTGATGGTTTCCTCTGCTGTGCAGAAAACTCTTCATTTGATATGGTCCCACTTGCTTATTTTTGCTTTTGTTGCTTTTGTTTTGGTGTCAGATTCAAAGTATTATTGCCAAGACCTGTCTACTGCCTATGTTTTTTCTTCTAGGAATTTTATGGTTTCAGGTCTTACATTAAAGCCTTTAATGCATTTTGAGTTCATTTTTGTGTACGATGTGAGATACTGATCCAGTTTCATTCTTTTGCATGTGGCTGTCCAGTTTCCCAACACCATTTATTGAAGAGACTGTTCTTTCCCCCATTGTATATTCTTGGCTTCTTGTCATAAATTAATTGACCATATATGCATGGGTTTACTTCTAGGTCTCTATTCTGTTCCATTGATCTATGTTGTCTGTTTTTATGCTGTTTTAATTGCTATATCTTTGTAATACAATTTGAAATCAGGGAGTGTGATGGCTTCTAGCTTTGTTCTTCTTTCTCCAGATTGCTTTGGCTATTTTGATCTTTTATGGATCCTTACAAATTTTAAGATTGTTCATTCTATTTCTGTGAAAGATGCCACTGGAAATTTAAGAGGGATTGATTTAGGCAGTATGAACATTTTAACAATATCAGTTCTTCTAATCTATGTATGATTTGAATCACAAATCAGTGGGGAAGGAAAGAAGTAATTTTAAAATGGTATTAAGACTATTTGGATCATCATATGGGAGAGAACATTTGAAAGATAGTAAGTAATCCAACAGAGGGAAAGAATCAATCTGGATTAAAGTCTTAATTAAGAAACATAACTATAAAGCTAATAGAAGGATAAAAATTATAATTTTTGTCCTCAGAGAGAAAGGATTCTGTAAGGAAGAACTATTTTAAGAGCATATAGGGTACAAGGAAAAATCTGACTCTACCAAAGTTAAAAATTTCTGCTTAGTTACTAAAGCCAAAGATGAGAACCAAAATTAGTAACAAGTAAAACTGGTATGGTAGTAATACACAATATACATAAAAATTTCTTCAGAATCAGCAAGAAAATATAAGAAACCCAGTAGGAAAATATGCAAGGAATATGCAATTTACAGAATAGAAAAATAGTGGCTAATAAAGATAAGATCTTAATTTATAAATCTCTAATTATTAATGAGGTTAAGACACTAATGAAATAATATTTTATATCCATGATATTGACAAAATCACAACCTAATAAGTGATAGGGCAAAGATTGAAAAGATATTCCATTTTACCCTAAAGCCCAGTATGTCCTCATTTTATTACTGTGATGTATAAGAAAGAAAGCAGAGAACAGAATTTACTCCAACCCAATGAGTATAACTCATTTCTTCACAGTAGGCCCCTGGAGTGGGGTGAGGCATTCACCTTGGGCACAAAATTTAAGAGAGTGCCAAAAAAAGATAAGATGAATATTATTTTAATGAAGTATTTTTAAAAAACAAAATTAATGGGCGCCTGGGTGGCTCAGTTGGTTAAGCGACTGCCTTCGGCTCAGGTCATGATCCTGGAGTCCCGGGATCGAGTCCCACATCGGGCTTCCTGCTCGGCGGGGAGTCTGCTTCTCCCTCTGACCCTCTTCCCTCTCATGCTTTCTATCTCTCATTCTCTCTCTCTCTCTCAAATAAATAAATAAAATCTTTAAAAAAAAAATTAGTGGGGGAAATGTGCATAATGAACAAAATATCAAAATTTAAATTAAAATAAAGACAGAATCCAACAGTACCTCATCAATCTATATTGGAGCCTGAGGTAATATACCGGGCACCCCTCTATACATATGTCTTTATGCATTTTTAATGGTTCTTTTTCCTGGAACATTAAAATAGTTGAAAAATTATTGAAATGTCCAGAAGCCCATGTATTAAAACTCATATTACTTTGTGTTTAAGTATTTATTTATCCTAAAAATAATTTATTGAAATTATGTTTCCCTGGCTTTAATAGAAGCAAACTCAGCCATAATATTTTTATCTGAAAACAAGATAGGCCAAGAAGTGGATATTGAACACTTGTTACTGGCTTCAGGACGATACAGCTCTAACCTGGGGAGAAGGCACTGCTTTGACATTTAGTTTGAATCTACACTTAACTGTTTGAAATTGCATTACCTCTTCCTGGCACTTTTGTGGGTCCCATCAGATTAAAAATCACATTTTGATTGTGCCTCCTTGTTCCTGAACTTTGCAGTCCATGTCTACCCACAAATCAGCCCTTGCTTGCAAAACCCTCCTCTGTATTTGATTAGTCTGAATGACATTCAGACTGTTCAATCTGAGACCAGGCAACTTTTTTGAAACATCCTTTGTAAATCTTTCAAATCATTCAGTTAGAACATCACATTGACTTAAAGTGGGTTATTCACCATGTGCAGAGTCTTCTCACCTAGCTGTAGAGAAGGAATGCTTATGGCAATCTCTGTGACATCTGCCAAAAGCTGTCTCCCTGAGTATAGGGAGGATATTACAATTAAAAATGAAAATCTAGGTGTTGGCTAATTGTTTAGCAGAAGGATTTTTAAAATTATTGAACCTATAAATTTTGCAATTATTTTTATTTTTTTAAAAGATTTTATTTATTTATTTGAGAGACAGAATGAGAAATAGAGAGCACGAGAGGGAGGAGAGTCAGAGGGAGAAGCAGACTCCCCGCTGAGCAGGGAGCCTGATGTGGGACTCGAACCTGGGACTCCAGGATCATGACCCGAGCTGAAGGCAGTCGCTTAACCAACTGAGCCACCCAGGCGCCCCTTGCAATTAGTTTTAAAACAAGAATGTAATGGAGCCATATTATTACCGATTCTCCCTTACGCATTCAATTTCTACCCCTTCAAATCCTGGTGCATTGTTTTGTAATGACAAGATGGTCTGCTTATTGGAACAGCTAGGAATGATGGTAGCAGGCCTCAAACTTTAGAAGCCATCAGAATCATCAGGAAGGCTTGTTGAAACAGATTGTTGGGCTCCAATCCCAGAGTTTCTGATTCAGTAGGTCTGGAGTGGGGTCAGAGAATTTGGATCTCTAACAGATTCCCAGGGGCTGTTGCTGCTGGAGCCCAAGAACCTCTCTTTGAGAAGCATTGTACTAGAGCAATGTGTATAAATAGAGATATCTTGCTAAACAACAAGATTTACCTAAGAAGCAATAAGTATGTCTGTTCCATATCACTACTAAGTGGACACTTGTAATGAGGTAAACCAAAAATACACACACAGACCACACACTGGTCTGGGTGTTTGGAGTAGCACTTCTCAATCCTTAACGTGCACTCAAATCACCTAAGGATCTTGTTAAAACACAGATTCTGATCTAGTGGATGTGAGAGAAGGCCCTGATTTTTCATTTTTCACCTGTGATGTTGTCATTCCACAGACCACACTTTAAGTAGCAAGAGGCTAAAATAAACTCTATTTGATACAGCCTTCATTTCATTCCTTACAACTAATTCAAAACAGAATGCTTTTACTCCTGTGAACAACTTGTGAAAAATACTTTAAATTCAGAAACAGGGTTGGTCACTAATGTTGTGTTTATTAAAAAATAAATTTTTATTTTATGGCTTCTGTCTTAAACAACTTCCTTAGAATTGTAGAGGAGGAGAGTGCATATTCCCTTCAATGAGAAAGATGCAGAGAAACATATAGGACATAGGATAGTATGAGATATGGTCTCATTTCCAACTCTTTGGTGTCAGTGTCTCCTGTGTCTTTATTTTTACCTTGTTCTCAGCACCAGCAGCTGTCTTGAGCTTCATCCAGATTATATACTTCGAAGAAGATGGCTTCGATAGGGCAAGGTTGCCACTATGTAGTACAAAGCAACTTTATTGTAAAGAGTTTACTCCAAGTAACAGAAGAGGTGCTCTTGCCTTTGGACGGTACACCACCTGTGGTCAATGAAATGTAATTATTGAGGTAAGCTCAATATAGCTTCCTCTGTCTAGCACACCCCAACTATACTTACACTGGAGGTAGGGTGAACAGTACTTCTGGTATACCAGGGGTTGTCTGGATTCTGGCCCTGAAAGTTTTGCATCCTATGAAACCTCTGAGTCCCAAGCAAACAGGGACAGTTGGCATCCTATTTGGAGCAGGACAGCGTTCTTTGCTCTACTGAATTCTGTGTGTGCACTAGTTTACATATAGGAAAGTACAAACCCCTGCCAGCTCCATGACTTTTCACAAAACATATTCCATTATGTAATCAGCATTTTGAGTAAGAAACAGAACGTTACCAACACCCCAGAAGTCCCTTCCAACCACTATTCTCTCCCAAAGATAACAAGTATCTATTTTTTTAAAGCTTAATGAATTATTACAAGGCAAACACCCTTCTAACCACAATCCAGGTCAATAAATAGAGCTTTTCCACTCACCCCAAAAGCCCTTCTACCCACTAAGTCTCGATAACAGGCTCCCTCCTCTCCTCCAAAATTAACCACCACCCTGATCTTACAATATCTAGTTTCATTTTTTCTTAATTTCACAGAAGTTTCCTTGAATTGTAATTTTTAGTCTTTGTTCTGTTACCTTGCTTTGTCTCTTCCCCCTTTGAGAATTTCTATTATCTGCAAGCTGGAACTTCTTTGCCTGTCTTCTACATGTATTGCTTTTTTTCAAATTCTATCTCCTTCAACTCTTTTTGTTTCCAAAATTTTCCTTCTTTTACCTCCTACTTCTTTTACAGTATTATTTATTATGTTTCTTCATTCTTATATCTCTTCTAGCTTAGCCATTAATTCCAAAATGACTTTTTCATTGATTTCCAATTCCTTCTGGAGTTCTTCCACCTCATTTCTGAGGTTTTTAAAAAAAAAATATGATTGATGTTGTTGTTTTATGTCTTGAACCATTTTTTATTTCTTTTAACTTATTTTCAAACAGTCATTAGAGTTTTGAGCCTTTTATGAGTATGACTTTCTGGTTTCCCATTGCCTGTAGGGAAATTTTTCCACTCTTTGTTCTCTCTTTTTCTCATAGGGACTTTGTATGGAATTAAACCTTCACATTTTTCTGTAGTTCATTTTTATATATTTAAATAGGCTTTTATTCTAAGATTCATAGAAAAGTTGCAAAGATATTACAGAGGTTTCCTTTTTATCTTGTACCTAATTCCCTCTATTGCTTAGCATCTAACATTATTCTGATACATTGGTCATTTTTCAGTTTGAGATGTTCCCAAATTTGCCTTTTCTCATTCCAGAAAATACCTATTGCCTATTTTTTCAGTTCCACTGACTCAAATCCATCATACATACTCTGTATCACTCTGATTTTGCCCATACATGCATGTAGCTCTTGTGGTCATTGGTGGTTGGTTCTACCAGCCTGCATATTGGGGTTTGTTGGGACACTCATCTCCATATTTGTTTTTTGGGTTGTCCATGAGGTTCTCATATTGCTATCAAACTGTCCTGTCTGTTTTTGTGTAGGAATTTGAGAGACCTCACAACTACATTGCCATTAGACTCTTTCCAAAATTCCTGGAGGTTTCATTAAGCATCATAACTCATCAAATTTTTGTTTTGAGAAAATTATATCACCAAGAGAGAATTTTGTTTATCTTACGAGGTATTGACTCTCAGGAATGTGAAGGAGAATGAGAGGGAAGGAGAACTTCCAAGACTCCCACATAAGATGGTCTTGTCACAGATAGAAAGAAGGGAGATCCAAAGAGAATAATAAAGAAACATCCACCACTTTAACTAAGTGATCAAAATCAGCTTCACTAGCAGATGGGCAAACTAACATTATGTGCCTCCTGATGAGGAGCATGCACCACTTTTGTGGAGTTCTGCCAAAACCTGTTATCTTGGCCGACTGGGTGGCTCAGTCGTTACACGTCTGCCTTCGGCTCAGGTCGTGATCCCAGGGTCCTGGGATCGAGTCCTGCATTGGGCTCCCTGCTCCGTGGGAAGCCTGCTTCTCCCTCTCCCATACCCCCTGCTTGTGTTCCCTCTCTCGCTGTGTCTCTCTCTGTCAAATAAATAAATAAAATCGTTAAAAAAAAAACCTGTTATCTCAATCTAATCTTTAAAAAGTACGAAACAAATCCAAATGGAGGGATATTATATAGAACAACTGCTCTGTATTCTTCAAAAATTCAAGATTATGGAACAGAAAGAATTCTAGATTAAAGGAGGAACCATTCTGGATTAAAGGAGACTTATAAAAAGGCATGACAACTAAACACAATGATCCTAGGATGCTTCTTGAACCAAAAACTTTCTCTCTCTCTCCCCTCCCCTTTACCTCTGTGTCTGCCTCTTCCCTTCTTTTGTTTTGCTCTGAAAGTTATTACTGAAGATATTGAAAATAAATAAGGTTCATAGGTTATACATTACCATCAATATTAATTTCTTGATTTTGATCATTGTAGTGTTGTCCTATAGGAAAACATTCTCATTCATAGGATATACACAGTGAAGTACTTAAGAGAAAAAGGGCATAGTACTTGCAACTTACTCTCAAATGTTTCACAAAACAAGTAACATGTATACTACAGAACTGTAAAACTCCTAGAAGACAAAAGAAAAGAAAAATCTGGATGACCTTCAATAAGGTTATGCCTTCTTAGATGCAATGTCAAAGACAAGATCCATGAAAGAAATAACTGATAAGCTGGACTTTGTTAAATTAAAAACTTCCACTCTGTGAAAGATAATGTCAAGAGAATGAGAAGTAAAGCCACAGATTGGGAGAAAATTTTTACAAAACGTACATCTGATAGAAGACTAGTACCCAAAATATATAAAGAACACTTAAAACACATCAATAAGAAAACAAACAACCTGATTAAAATACAGGCCAAAGATCTTAACAAATACCTCACCAAAGAAGATGCAGAGGACAAATAAGCATCTGAAAAGATGGTTGAAGTCATATTTCATCAGGGAAAAGCAAATTAAAACAAAATGAGGTACCACCAGAATAGCCAAAATCTGGCACACTGACACCACCAAATGCTGTTGAGGGTGTAAAAGAGCAGGAATTCTCATTCATTGCTGGTGGGAATGCAAAATGGTACAGCTGCTTTGGAAGACAGTTTGGTGGTTTCTCACAGAACTAAACATAGTTTATCATACTCTTATCATACTGTCCAGGAATCGCACTTGGGGATTTACCCAAAGGAGCTGAAAACTTACGTCCACACAAAAACTTGCACAGAGATATTTATAGCAGCATTATTATAATTGCCAAAACTTGGAAGCAACCAAGATCTTCTTCTGTAGATAAGTGGATAAACCGTGGTACATCCAGACAATGGAGTATTATTCAGTGCTAAAAAGAAATGAGCTATCAAGTCATGAAAAGATAGGCAAGAATCTTTTTTTTATTTTTTATTGTTATGTTAATCACCATACATTACATCATTAGTTTTGGATGTAGTGTTCCATGATTCATTGTTTGTGCATAACACCCAGTGCTCCACGCAGACCGTGCCCTCTTTAATACCCATCACCAGGCTAACCCATCCCCCCTCTCCCCTCTAGAACCCTCAGTTTGTTTTTCAGAGTCCATCGTCTCTCATGGTTCATCTCCCCCTCCGATTTCCCCCGCTTCATTCTTCCCCTCCTGCTATCTTCTTCTTTTTTTTTTCCTTAACATATATTGCATTATTTGTTTCAGAGGTACAGATCTGTGATTCATCAGTCTTGCACAATTCACAGCACTCGCCATAGCACATACCCTCCCCAGTGTCTATCACCCAGCCACCCCATCCCTCCCACGCCCCCACCACTCCAGCAACCCTCAGTTTGTTTCCTGAGATTAAGAATTCCTCATATCAGTGAGGTCATATGATACATGTCTTTCTCTGATTGACTTATTTCACTCAGCATAACACCCTCCAGTTCCAGCCACGTCGTTGCCAATGGCAAGATCTCATTCCTTTTGATGGCTGCATAATATTCCATTGTGTATATGATAGGCAAGAATCTTAACTGCATTATTAAAAAGAAAGGAGTCAATCTGAAAAGTCTACATATTGTATGATACCAACTATATGACATTCTGGAAAAGGAAAACTATGGAAACTCTGAAAAGATTGGTGATTGCCAGGGGCTA
The DNA here is from genome assembly GCF_009762305.2 of Zalophus californianus. Classification (NCBI taxonomy): domain Eukaryota; kingdom Metazoa; phylum Chordata; class Mammalia; order Carnivora; family Otariidae; genus Zalophus; species Zalophus californianus. The sequence continues at coordinate 134,202,634 of NC_045600.1, forward strand.
AAGTTTGGGAGTGATGACTAAGCAAAGCACAGAGGATTTTTAGAGCAATCCAAGGGCTCTGTTTGATGCCATAATAATGAACACATGTCATTATGCATTTAGCCAAACCCACAGAATGTCCAACACCAAGAGTGAACCATAATGTAAACTATGAACTTTGGGGGATTATGATGTGTCAGTGTAGGCTCACCAGTTGAAATAAATGTACCACTCTGGTCAGAAATGATAGTGGGGAAGACTATGTCTGTGTTGGGGGCAGGGGTTAAATGGAAATTTCTGTATCTTTCCCTTAAATTTGCTGTGAACATAAAACTGCTCTGAAAAAATTAAATCTTCACAAAATAAGAAGGAGGAGGAGGAGGGTAGGAGAGAAGAAGGAAAGAAAGAAAGAAAGAAAGAGAGAGGAAGGAAGGAAGGAAGGAAGGAAGGAAGGAAGGAAGGGAGGGAGGAAGGAAGGAAGGGAGGGAGGAAGGAAGGAAGGAAGGAAGGAAGGAAGGAAGGAAGGAAGGAAGGAAGGAAGGAAGGGAGGGAGGGAGGGAGGGAGGGAGGGAGGAAGGAAGGAAGGAAGGAAGGAAGGGAGGGAGGGAGGGAAAGGGGAGGGGAGGAGACACAAACCCATACGTAACAAAAAAAAATGAAAAAGCAAATATGTTTCAATCTTAACAACTGGGGAATGTAAAGGTTAATCATGAGTTCATAGTACTTTCTTGTAATTTTTCTGTAAGTCTGAAATTATTTAACAGTACAAAGTATTTCTAACGATATAACCTTTTGCCTCTTGGACTTCTCACTGCATCTTCACTCCCCTGCTCTGCTAACTCACATTGAATAAGAGTCTTCAGTTTTGATCCTCATTAATCTGTCTCAAACACCACTGACTCCATGCTCAGAAGCTGGGGATAAGAGGACCTCTACTATGTACCAAGAAATTGGAGAGCAGTTTTCATTTGTTGAGTAAAGTTCATAGTAAGACAAAGGAACATGAGTCTTAATTCATGACCATATTTAAAAATGTCTTAGCTTCCTGAAAACTGATTCTTGGTGATAATTCTACAAGTGAACTCCCTCAGTCATTTGTCAACATAGGTTGTTAATGGAAAGCTAAATGATCCACTCTCAACAAAAAGGCTGGATGGGCCTATCTTGGGCTTTCATTACAGAAGACAAGAAGAAAAGCAGGTATTAGTCTGATTTTTCTAGATAAATTGAAATCATGATACCAGATCTTTGTTAAATGAGAAGGCATTATTTATCTATTCTCTCTAACATCCTGGCAAACTTAATGAATGTAGATGGTTCACCCAGAGTCTGAAATGGCAAAAAGCGAGAGCCCTCCAACAGAATGTATGGACAGCATTGCAGAGCTGGACTACATTTGTCAAAAAGAGGCAATCAGCATTCATTGAAAATACAAGAGGTTTCGTCACCTCCCCATTTTTTTCTAAGATGAAGCCAACTCTTCAATGTATCTCAATCCTTACCGTTCAAGAATTCTCTAACACTTTCTCTGGTTTCAAGTCTTACGACTTAGATTCCTTGGAAACTGGTAGGAGTTTGAGGAGGAAAGAAATTATGCCATGATGATATTTGACAGAGGACATAGCTTTGAGCTATCTGCTGCCCAATTCATATCGAAAACCTTGCCAAGAAAACTGATATTTATACTGGATGGTTTGAAAATCAGATAATCCATTCCTCAGGATAGGTCATGCTTCATCTATAGATTAAGTGAGACAGAATCAGAAACCTGTGTTAGTTTGTAGAAAACTGCCCTGGCTCTCAGGATGCCTTTTGCTAAATCACACACTTGTATCATGCCTCACTGTTGCCTGAGAATGCCACAGAACTGGGATTATTAAAGCCAGTATCAATTTTATTAAAAAGCCATTGCTTCACACACTCAGTGATGCTTGGCTCCTGTACTGTGTAGAGTAACAGATGGTAGCTTTCAGAACAAATGCCAAGAATATTTTACTTTTTAGGGTAACTGGTATTTGTTCTCTGTGTGGTCAAAGGCACCCACACGACTGAAGATGAATCTCTTTTGCTTTGACTGCTGGGAAGCTCAAAGCCAAATTTTCAGTTCAAATTTAGCAACAATGTAAGTGTCAGTGAGGTTGCCTGTATTGGGATCTTACTTATATATTGCTCTTGTAATTCGTCTTTGCATTGGTTGTGGGTTTTTTTTATTCCTTACATTTGTCTAAAGGAGGAAAGGAGATAAGAGGCAGTGGAGGGAGGGAGGCAATCCATTTGTTTTGAAATGGGATTGGACTGCTCAAGGAAACAAGAATGATCAGTGTACCCTATTTCCCTGCTTGACAACACTGGTAAACAAACAGACTTGGTCATTTTTAGTAGCACCAAGTGCTTCTTAAGAAAACAGGAAGGATTCTTGGGGCACCTGGATCAGGTCATGATCCCAGCGTCCTGGGATCGAGCCCCACACTGAGCTCCTTGCTCAGCGGGGACCCTGCTTCTCCCCCACCCTCTGCCTGCCACTCCGCCTGCTTGTGCGCGCTCTCTCTCTGTCAAATAAATAAAATCTTTTTTTAAAAATAGGAAAGATTCTTTAACACAAACTACATGGCTTGTTTTCACCAAACGTCAACAGAGGGCTTCACCTGCACCAAAGAGGAAATTTTCAAATTAGATGACCAGGACAAGGGTCCCTTGGCCAAAGAGACAGATGGGTTGTTCAGTTCTAAGCAGAAGTAACTATGAAACTCTTCATTTGGCATGCGTGAGAGACAAGTCATGGAAGCAAAAAAACACTTTTACTCCTTCTTAATTCTCAAGCTACCAGCTCACACACAAGCCATGGAGAGTGAGACAGCAACAGACCAGGCTACCGAAGAGGCGACATCTTCTGGAAGCTGCCTGCATCCACCATAGAGGGGATTTGGAATATGCCAGGTGCCTCAGCTCCCACCCTGCCATGCGGTTGTCCTTCTGGGCCAATCCTCCACAATGTCCTCGCAAGTTTAAACAAAAGCAACAGAACCGGAGTAGAGCATACTAAAACATAGATTTAAAAACATATTAGGGTAAATGAAACATTAGTAGGCTCCTGAGGGACATAAATAGAATAAACAGCATGCTTTTTCTTTTTCTCCTACTTTTTAATTTTTTTCCCACAGAGCTGGGGTTGAGATGGGCATGAAAATCCCCAAGGGATTCAGAGAATATCCCTGTGCATGTAGGATTTCATGGGAACATTCCCACAGTTGTTAAGGTTCTAGCCAGATTATGAACAAGCTAATAAATTAGATTTTTAAAAAAGGAAGAAAGAAGAGCCCCAGTTCCCGGGTCCAGTTGATGGCTACCATTTTGCAAAGGCAGCCCCCGCTGCAGGATGCAAAAGCCAGGAGGAGAGTTTGACCAATAACAAAGCTATTCCCCTGGGTCCACGTTTGCATGTTCCTTCAGCTGGTGTGTTATCTTCCTCAGACAGGAACATAAATAAATGTTGCCTCAGACAGGAACCGCAGCATCAAATATAAAAGCTGTGTATTTGAAATTAATTGTTTTCTGGCACAATTCCGTAAAAAAAAAAAAAAAAAAAGACATGCTTTCAGCTGAAACGCTTCCATGTAAAGCCAATTAAGCAAGAGAAGCAACAACCGGGCTGAGGTCAATAAAGGATGTTGGCTATTGCTCAGCAGTGAGGCGGGCCGTGCTGGTCACCATCTGTGGAAGCAAGTTAGGACGCCGTTTCCAATAAAGGTTGTCGGAACCTGCTGGAAGCAAGATAACAGATGGAAGGAAATTAGACCTTCAGAAGAAAACCTTCCCATTCTCGTAGTTCCGTCCCCTTATTCGTCAGAATCACCTCCATTCTTACCAAATCCTATTCTTGGGGGAAGAATTGACCGTTTGACAGATAGGTGTGAAGGCACCTTGGGGCTTTACTCTGCCCAGGGATGGAGATCACTAAGCCGGATTGTAACGGCTTCCTTGAGGTATAATTTGCATAAGGTAGCATTCAATCGTTTTAAATTGTACATTCAACCATTAGAACATCATCACCACAGACTAGTTTTAGGACATTGCCACTGGCCCCCAATGGTCCCCCATGCCCATTTGCAGTTAGTCAATCCCTATTCCCCACCCCATCCCGCCCCCCGGCACCAGGAAACCACTCACGTAGCTACATATTTATGTGACATTTTACACAAATGGAATCATGCCAGGAAGGAAAGCAGCGAACAAATATCCAGCGTGCCAGGTACAGAAAATCAAACTTATAAAAGATTTCTCCTCTCTCTTCTTCTCGAATTGTTATGGATTTCATTTTTCACACTTAAATCTTCGATCCATTTTAAAATTTATCCAGAGTAAAGTTTCATCTTTTTTTCCGGAGGGCGACCCAGGTGTTTCGATCCTAGTCTGTAAAGGGCCCACACTTTGCCCACTCATTTGAGATGCTCCCCGTATTAAATAGGAAATTCTTACTAGTTCTTGCTTTTAGTTTCCTATTGTATTCTAGATTTTTCCATTCCACCTCTGACTTCCTATGCCATGACCATACCTTTAAAATTACTTTCCCCTCTGATAGGAGCTAGTCTCTACTGTTTGCTCTTCTTTTTTGAAAAAAAAAAAAAAAAATCCCTTGCCATTTTTGATTGCCTGTTTTTTCCCAACAATCTTTAAGTTTCTCTTTGGTATGAAAGACCTTTATAAATCCAACTCAAAATGCAGAAATGATTAAAAGATTTGTGCATTTGTCTACGTGATAGTAAGTTCTTCTGAATGACAAACTAAAAGAAACAAAAATCTATAAGGGGAGTCAAAAGACAAATGACCAACTGGGAAGCAAATATTTGCAACTCATACCATAGATAATGGGTTGATCTCCCTAATGTATAAGAAGTTCCTAGAAATAAAAAGATCAACAGCTCAAGAGACATAGGCAAAATATATCAATAAGTCACAGGAAAGGGCTTTGATAACCCACTCAGTCTGGCCCTCTCTTTCTCACCTGGAAGTGGCCCTATGAGTGAGCGTAGTAAACAAACTCAACACCCTTTGGAGGAACACTTGTCCCCAAATTAAAATTGAGCTTTGAGGGCACCTGGGTGGCTCAACTGGTTAAGTGTCTGCCTTCCGCTCAGGTCATGATCCCAGGGTTCTGGGATGGGGTCCTGGGATGCAGTCCCGCATCAGGTTCCCTGCTCAGAGGGGAGCCTGCTTCTCCCTCTCCCTCTCCCTCTGCCACCCCCCACCCCCACTTGTGCTCTCTCACTGTCAAATAAATTAATAAAATCTTTAAAAAATACTATATGTTGGCGAATTTAACTTGATAAAAAAATTAATTAAACAAATAAAAAATAAAACTGAGCTTTGGAAGAAAAATGCTTCAAAAGGGAAGTAAATAAGACAATATTTGTACTCCAGGGGCTCTTAGGAGTTATTGAAGCAAACACACAAAGACCACTAGGGAAATCCATAAATCACAAAAAGTATCGGTAGTGTCTCAAAATGGGGAATTAGGAAGGGAAAGTTATAGACTGGCTTTAGGACAGTTATTAATCAAGCCTGGGCAGGGACTGATCAGAATTTACAAATTAAACCAATTTATGGCACAGCCGGTGGTATTATCTTTGGAACATCTGGGTGCATACTGGGTCCTGGGAAAGCACTTTCTTATGGTCTAATCTCAGAACACACTGTTCTGAAGGAGCTGGTATTTGAACAACTTAAATTTTAATAGTTTTGTTGCACATCATCATTTGAGATATTTTATCTGTGAGTTATAGAATAAGATTATGAGTTGTGATTTTTCTGTTTTCATTTCTCATGGTTTATATGGCACCTTGATATCCTCCATAACTAATCCATTAGGTATGTGCTAAAATATTCATTTTTCTCAATGAGGACACTGATGTGCTATGATTTTAAGTATTTTGTCTAAATTCCCACAGTTATTAAATGGCAGAACTGAGTTGCAGAATCAAGTCTGTATAACTGCAAATCCTGGGCTTTGACCATCTACTTCAAATGCCTCTAAAGCAGGGATTCTGCACTTGGTGTGCATCAAATAACTTCAAGAAGATTTATAACCCCTGCATACTGTATGCTAAATTTTGGATATATGTGTATCTGTGGGGAGAGAGAAGAAAATGCATCTGATCCTCCATGGGTAGGTAGGTGAGCCAACAAGATAAGTTAGAAGTCTTAGCTCTAAAGGAATTGTCTCCTTAAACCAAGGATATTTCAGTCCCGCATTAAGGTGGAGAGAGGACATCTACTTATTTTAAAAACAAAATGGGCAGGGTGACCTCTTTTGGAGCCATTACATAGATTGAGTTTCTCATCTGTAGCTTCTCTGGAATTAAAATAAAGAGCTAAAAGGAAGCAGACAATTACCTTGGATTGAGAACCCATGGAAAAGAGAATCCACGAGTTCTCTCTAGCCAGTGCAATTGCCTTGGAAAGTCAAGCAGTGCGTCTGAAAGTCATCAAGTGCCTTGGGCTCTCTAAATCATGTCCATTTATTCCAGACAGATCCAAGAGGAAAGTGATTTCAGAAGGATAACTCTGTTCTCCACACAGTACATGCAAATTTGAAATAGAAATTAAACTTTCAGTTTCTTCCCAATACAACCTCATCCCAGAAGGTTTTAAATCAAAAACTGAAGTTTGATTCATAGCATAATAGGTAAGCTTGTTTTCCCAAGAACAAGAAAATTTGCTTTAACTCATTTGTTCACAAGACTATTTTTTCAGGTACAAATAGTGAAGGAGTTTGGAAATGAACAAGATATAACCATTCATTTAAAAAAAAAACAAAAAACAAAACAAAACAAAACTCCGTGAGTTTCTCCCTTATAGCCTGTTGCAAACTATGCCCTCCAAAACAAAGTGAATAAAATTTCTTTGGGAGTATGATCATAAGCTAACAGCCACAGCAAAACTCCCTCTACAGACACAAGAATGTGGCATCATATTTTGAAAAGGCACAGAGACAAAACAAGCAAGCAGCTCACAAGACACAGCCAAAGTGAATTGTCTCTACTCTGTGGAGCCTGACAATTCCATCTTTTTGAACACTTCACATTTTTTTGGTATCTTTTTTTAGTATGTTTATATTATTGCAGGTAACCTGCAGCTGTTATGCACGTTTCTGAATAAACGTTAATTTATAATAAGGTATTGTTTGTCACAGAAGACAAGGGGGAAATTGAACTCTTTCTGTCCATATGGAGATGGTGAGCAGCTGGTTAAAATCAGGGATCTGACGTATTTCATTTTCTAAGTATCTCACCACCTTAACACACCAGCCCAGCCATAACTGTTCCCTGGAATACATGTTGGTCTCTATCTTCTAAACTTCCCCATTATTCTGTGGCCATCTGGCTGGGGGTTTGTCCTAACCCTTGGAAGTTTTGCCTTCTGTGAAACAAGTGTCTGAGAATTCATGAGAAGAAACTCTGTGCCACACTAGGGCAGAGTTTTCTCAATAGTCAGAGTCTGAAATTAACCATAACCAGACTGCATGCATGCCTGAAGTCAAATTATTCATATTACAGGGGAAACACAACAGCAATTCTGTGGCTGAAAAAGATCGCCTAGGGGCGCCTGGGTGGCTCAGTCGTTAAGCGTCTGCCTTCCGCTCAGGTCATGATCCCAGGGTCCTGGGATCGAGTCCCACATCGGGCTCCCTGCTCGGCGGGAAGCCTGCTTCTCCCTCTCCCACTCCCCCTGCTTGTGTTCCTGCTCTCACTGTGTCTCTCTCTGTCATATAAATAAATAAAACCTTTAAAAAAAAAAAAAAGAAAAGAAAAAGATCGCCTAGATCACGCCTGTGGCAAAACCATTAAAACGCCTAAGAGACAAACAAACAGAAAAGGCGAATACAGATGTGCTTTATATCCCTCTGAGTGTTCAGCTGGGGGAGCGTCACATCCAGATTATATGCCACCTGAGAAACTCTGAAGTGGATCTTCACCAAAAGCTCTCTGTGAGGGCCAAGAAATGAACCACTAACTTTAGAAATGTGCAAATGTCTATCAAGTGAGAGCATTCTAAATCTTGCCAGAGGAAAATCATTAAATTGGACATCTATCTTGTCCCAAAGCTTTATGATATACAGTTAGCTCATTTATTTTACTCTACTGTTACACTAATATATGTAATTTACACTTTCCCTAGACCCACTATCCAAAAGGAGATAAAATTAGTGACATAAGGAGTAGTCATCTGGTTATTTCCTCAACATCAAAATTACTTCATTGTTAGTCCATAAATTCCAAGTATTCAGAATTTAAAGTCATTTCTTCATGGTCATTATGGGCTTCCAGGTTTGCTTTTTTTTTCATATTAGCTTATGGTCCATGAAATTATGGGGCACTGTAAAATAATTAGGAGTCTTAGCCTCAGAGACCACATTCATACAAATGACCAGACTTTGTAATTCTGGGGAGAATTATTAGACTATCATTCCAAGACTAGCTTACCAACTTCTGCCAAGTCTTAGAGTGAAAATAAAATCTCAGGGCATCACCCAGAATTAAGATCAAACGAAAACTAGACCAGGCCTGGATCATAATAGACCATGATTGGATCATGATAATTGGCCAATATCTTAACTGCCCAACAGAAAGTTTAAATTCTGTAGGAATTTTACATCATCCAAGGCCTTTAGAATACTTCATAAGCAATTCCTAGCATTCAATCAAAAATTACTAAGCATGACAGGAACTGGAACAAATGACCAAAAGAGACAACAGAAATAGATTTACAAGTGATAGGGTGATTATAATCCTCAGACAAGGACATTAAAAAAAAAAAAAAGAAAATATAATGAATATACTAAGGAAATAGATAAACAGATGCAGAATTTTATCAGGGAACTGAAATGTATTAAAAAGAACCCAAAAGAAGTTTCAGAACTGAGAAAATGATTTACTGAAATTAAGAGCTCAGAAGGTGGGTTTAACAGCAGAACAGAGAACTAGTGATTTGGAAAATAAATCAGTAGATAAATGAGATTGAAACACAGAAAGAGTGAAAGTGGAAAATTCAAAAAATAGTATTAAAAAACATATGGGATATAGTAAAAAATTCAAATGTACATGTAATTAAAGAACCCAAGAAAATGGAGGATAATGAAGTAGCATTTAAATAGATAACAGCCAAGAAATTTCTAAAATAGACATAAGACATCAAGTCATAGATTCAAGAAACTCCATAAAACAAAGCAGAATGAATTCAAAGACAACCAAGCCTAGGAACTTTGTAGTAAAATCTCTCAAACCAAAGACAAAGAGAAAATCTCAAAAGCAACCTGATTACATGTTTCTATCAAAAGACCTACAGATATCATCAAACTAAGGAATCAAACTTTAGAATTTTCTTTAATAACATGAAAAACAAAACTAGACCACCCCATGTTTTCAAGTGTTTGATAATTCCAAATTATTTCTTTAGGCCTATTATGGCCTTTGAGTTTGTATTTGTGTGTGTGTGTGTGTGTGTGTGTGTGTGTGTGTGTGTGTTTTCACATTTGGGATGTGGTCCAAGAGGAAGTTAGAATATCTAAAAGTCTCACCTCAGAATCCATAATGAATACAAACACAAACAGATATTGTTACCAGCTATTACAGTACAATAAGACAAAGAAATAAATTATAAAATTTTGAAATTTGGAAAAATTTGAAAAAAATTGAAAGATTGAGATTTATTCTCCTTATTTAGAGATTACTGACTATATATAAATCTTTTATATATATAAATCTTATTTTGATTACATATATATCTTTTATATATAAATCTCATATGTGTATAAATCTTACATATATAAAATCATATATATAAATAATAAATATATATATAAATCTAATGGCAAATTATTAGACAATCTACTGGCAATCTACTGGCAAAATATTAGAACAATTATAGTGGATAAGATTAATATACAACTGATATGCAATATATAAACTGATGTACAAACTGATATATATAAACTGATCAAATAACAAAATTTTTGTGAGGCTTGACAAACTGACACTAAAATTGATATGAAAAAGCAAAGGCCAAATATAACTAAGATAATTTTACAAAAGAAATACAATGTGTGGGAATCCAATAAGCCATTTTTTTTTTATTTTATTATGTTATGTCAGTCACCATACAATACATCATTAGTTTTTGATGTGGTGATCCAGGAGCCATTGTTTTTGTATAACACCCAGTGTTCCGTGCAGCACGTGCCCTCCTTAATACCCATCACTGGGCTAACCCATTCCCCCTCCCCCCTCCCCTCTAAAACCCTGTTTGTTTCTCAGAGTCCATAGTCTCTCATGGTTCATCTCGCCCTCTGATTTCTCCCCTTTCATTTTTCCCTTCCTTCTCCTAATGTTCCAATAACCCATTCTTAATTCATACTGCAAAGTATAATGATTAAAATATGTGCCATGAATAAATTAAACATGGAAAAAATAGATAGTATTAAAATAAATCCATACACACATTAAAATTTGATATATGATTGAAATTCAAGTGAGAAGGCAGGATGATAGCCTCCAGTTTCTAACAAACCATTGTGAGGGGCACCTGGGTGGCTCAGTCAGCTGAGAGACTGACTTTTGATTTCAGCTCATGTCATGATCTCAGGGTCTTGAGATCAAGCCCTGTGTTGGGCTCCTCGTTCAGCGGGGAGTCTGCTTGAGAGTCTCTCCCTCCCTCTCCTTCCACCCCTCCCCCCACTTGTGCACACTCTGTCTAAAATAAATAAATAAATCTTTAAAAAATAAAAAAAATTAAAATTAAAAAAATTTTAATGGTGGAAAAATAACCAAAAAATATAGAAACATTCATGTGTATGTAATACACACACATGAACACACACATGCACAAGCATACACTCATATTTAAACAAATCACTTTATTCTCAAGAAGGTAAAAAAAAAATTCTTCAAAACCAAACATGTAGAAAAGGCAGAAATCCAAAAAGGCAGAAGTCCAAAAAGGCAAGTAACTTCTGAATTTAGTTCTTATCCTGGATTCATCAACCTTGACGAATCATAGTTTTTATCTCCACATTTATATGCAACATGGACAACTGGAGAATAAGCCCAGGTTTTCCCAAATATTGGCCATCAACTACAAAATGCCTGCATAAACGTAGGATTCCGGAGACCTATCCCCTCAGTGTTTAGGTGAACAAGGGGAAAAAGTCATAAAGCAAAGAGGAGAGCAAGAAATGGGAGGAAAATAAATCTTCTGTAATTATTCTAGGTCTTGTGGGAATATACACGTTTTATTTCTCCTAGGTAGACACTTAGTAGTGGAATTTTTAGGTAAGGGCATGTTTAAGTTTTAACTATCAAAACTTTTTAAAGTAGTAGTAACGTTTTCCATTCTCAACAGCACTACATGAAAGTTACAGTTCTGTGAAATCTTATCAATAGTTTTTGTTTAAGTCTTTCATCATTCCAGGGGTTGAATTAAGAATATCTTGTGTTTCCAATGGAATATTATGCAGCCATCAAAAGGAATGAGATCTTGCCATTTGCAACGACGTGGATGGAACTGGAGGGTGTTATGCTGAGTGAAATAAGTCAATCAGAGAAAGACATGTATCACATGACCTCACTGATATGAGGAATTCTTAATCTCAGGAAAGAAACTGAGTGTTACTGGAGTGGTGGGGGGTGGGAGGGATGGGGTGGCTGGGTGATAGACATTGGGGAGGGTATGTGCTACGGTGAGCGCTGTGAATTGTGCAAGACTGTTGAATCACAGATCTGTACCTCTGAAACAAATAACGCAACATATTTTAAGAAAAAAGAAAAAGAAGAAGATAGCAGGAGAGGAAGAAAAGGGGAGTATGTCAGAGGGGGAGACGAACCATGAGAGATGATGGACCCTGAAAAACAAACTGAGGGTTCTAGAGGGGAGGGGGGTAGGGGGATGGGTTAGCCTGGTGATGGGTATTGAGGAGGGCACGTTCTGCATGGAGCACTGGGTGTTATGAACAAACAATGAATCATGGAACACTGCACCAAAAACTAATGATGTAATATATGGTGATTAACATAACAATAAAAAAATTAAAAAAAAAAGAATATCTTGTGTTTCATTTGCATCTCCCTGATTCCTAAGGATGTTAAGCCCATTTTCACATGCCTTTCAGCCTTTAACTGTCTTCTTCTCGAGCCTTTTGGCCATTTTTAATTGGGTTATTTGTCTTTATTACTGAATTGTAGGGGCTATTTACATATTTGTACAGATACAAATCCTTTGTCAAATGTGCTGTGAATAATTTCTCCTAGCCAATTCACTTTCTTAGTGATGTCTTTTGATAAGCAAAATGTTCTAAGGTTGATAAAGTTCAATTAACCAAGTAAAATAAATTATTGTGAGTGCCTTCGGTGCTTTAAGAAATTTTTGCTCACTTTGAAGTGGTAAAGATATTGTCCTGTGTTTTCTTCTAGAAACTTTGTAGTCCTAAGTTTTACCTTTCAGTGTCTGACCCATCCCAAATTAACACTTACCAGTGCCATAAAAAAATGACATGAGGTTGATCTTTTTCTCATATAAACATCTAGTTGTTATAGCAATGTATGTTCAAAGGCTTTTCTTTGCTAATTTTCATCAGCCACATTATCACTGTTGTCAAAAATATTTTGATCATATCAGTGTGGTTCTATTTCTGGAAACTGGAATCTGTTCCAGTGATCTATATGTCTATTTTAATGCCAATAGTACCCTGCTTTGATTAATATAGCTTTAAGTAAGTCTTGAAAATTAATATTGTAAGTCCTGAACATTCTTCTTTTTGAAGGTTATTTGGACTATTGTTTCTTTGTATATCCATATAATTACATATCCATGTAATTCTTGCATATCCATACAATTTTTTCATTTTTAATTTTTAAAAGTTTATTTACTTGGGGGGGGGGGGCAAAGGGAGAAGGAGACAACCTGAAGTGGAGTCCCTGCTGAGTGCAGAGCCCCACATGGGGCTAGATCTCATGACCCTGAGATCATGACCAGAGCCAAAATCAAGAATCAGATGCTTAACCAACTGAGCCACCCAGGTGCCCCTCCATATAAATTTTTTAATCAGCTTGTCCATTTCTACAGAAAAGCTTGCTGAAATTTTGATTAGGAGCATATTGAATCTCTAAATCCATTATAGGGAAAAGATTGTTAAAATAGCCATCCAAAATTACGGATTTGTTCGTCTCTTCAGTTCTGTCACTTATTGCTTCTTGCATTTTGAATCTCTGAAACTGAATGTTTTTGTACAATTATATTTCACTTCTTCTACTGGTTTTTAACTATATCACTTTGGGTTTTTTTTTAATTTGTTTATTTGCTTCCTTGTATCGTGGTTACTCAAGGGATTACAGTTGTATCATCAATTTATCTTGTTCCACATCAGATTAATATTATATCCCTTCATATATAATACAAGACTCTCATAACATACCTTCATTTACCACCTCCTATCTTTTGTACTATTTTTGTTCTATAATTTTTCTTCTACATAGGGTATAAACACCATCATACTTGGTGATTATTTTTACTTAAAATAACAAAATGCCTCTTAAATATACTAAGAAATTAACAAAAAGATTTTTTAAAATCTTTAGCCACATATTAACCATTTCTCACACTCTTCATTTTTCATGTAGATCTGAACTTATATTTGACATTATTTCTATGAACTTCCTTCAGCATTCTTTACAGTGCAAGCCTGCTGGTGATAAAGTCTCAGTTTTTATATGTCTCAAAATACCTTTCTTTCATATTTTTGTATTATAGGGTGACAGTTCCCACTCACTCCAGCACCATTAATGAATCATTGCTTTAGAGACGCCATTATGTTTTAAATGAAGTCTTTAGAATTTTTATTGACTTTCCCATATATTAATCTCTTCCACACCACCTCACTCCCTACTCTCAGGCTGCTTTTAAGAATTTCTCTTTATCTGTAGTTTTGGGGAACTTGACTATATTTTAGCTAGAAATGGTTTTCTTGGAGTCTATCCTTCTTGGTGTTTGTTGAGGTTCTTGGATCTGTAGGTTGATTATTTTTTTTTATCAAATTTGGGGGGGAAATGTGCTCTTATTTCTTCAGATATTATTTCTGGCCCAATTTATCTCCTTTTCCTCCAGGTCACCAATACATCCTCTGATATGTTTTCAGCACTTGTTTCTCTCTTTACTATACTTTTATGGTTTTTGCTGTCCTTTAATCAAATTCATTAATTTTTGTTCTATAGTAGCCTATCTGCTGTTGATCCCATCTAAAAATAGATATGGTATATTTCAGTTATATTTCCATTTGGTTCTTTTTTAGATTCTGTTTTTCTGCCATTATTCTCCATCTGTTCATTCATTGTATTTTCCCTTAAATTTCGAGCATATTATAATTGTCCTAAAGTCTTTGCTTACTAATGCCAACATATGTCTTATCCTTGAGCCTATTTCTACTTGTGTGATTTTTCTTTTGGTTTTGGTTCACATTTTCTTGTTTCTTCTCATGTCTAGTAATTTTTCTTTGTATACTGGACATTGTGTATGGGAAGACATTGAGAATCTGGATTTGACACCCTCTAAAAGAATGGTGAGTTTAATTCTGGCAGACAGGCAGGTTTTTTTCAAAGATAAGCTTGATCCAGCCATGGTTTATTTTTAGGCGTTCTTGGTAGGGTCCAAAGAAACCCTTATCCCAGGGAAGGTGTAATCATACTCAAAAGCAGGATTTGAGGTGGGGGCTTCTCAGCTAACAATCTGGCTGAGATCCCTGGCTAGTCAGAAACTTAACATCTCTCAATACCGTGTGATCTCTAAAATCTTAGCTCAGCTTTTTCTGCTAGGATTCAAGGAATAGCATGTGCAGCTCATTATTTGGACAAAACTTGAAGGGGTCCTCATGAAAATATATGAAATCCTTCTCTGAGAATATCTCTTCTCTGGTACCATGCTCTTTACATCCCAGCCTCATAGCAGCCCTCAACTCTGATCTTTGCTAATTCTACCCAGAAAAAAACTCTCTCTGTTTCAGTTCCAATTCACTGTGTAGTAGTTTGGAACATGCACCAGGCAGAAATCCAGAGTGAATGTGGAGTTTCCTTGAGTGTTTTCATTCTTTCAAGGATTAAAGTCCTGCATTGCTTGTTTTTCAGTATCTGAAATAATTTGCTTTATATATTTCATCTAGTTCTATAATGGTTTATGGTAGAAGCATAAGCCTTATAACTGTCCCTCCATCAGTGCCAGAATAGGAAGTTTCTCTAATGTTTTTAGCCTTTTCTACATTTACAATTTATATTGATCTCTCTCTCTGTTGTCCTTCCCATTGTATCTGTTTCTCCTTGAGCACCTTTTAATCTACCCTTTATTCTGAGATGGTTGTTATATTTTTCTTTAGTTTCTTTTCTGAGTTCTATCAACTCCTGTTTCATAGCTTCTGTTTTTTATCTTTTCTATTCTGTGCATCATACCCCTTCATATGTGCAGTGGCTCTTTTAATGATATTTAATTCACAATAGAGTGTTTGTTGCAATGTTCCTCATTTCATGATTTTTTTTCAGTATCTTCATCTGCTGAAGGTTTTGATACTAGTTTATGTTTTCTTCTTATAACAACATTGCACAGGTACTGATTTCTTATTTGTTATTATAATTATTAATATTGAATTTCCCCCATATTCACAATAGCAGGAAATTCCATGTGGAGAGATGCTTTCTCTTCCAGGGAAAGGAAGGGTAAGTACTTTCATGATTCAGAAGTCAAAATTTCCATATTCTATTGTTACAGTAAATAACAAGGCTTTTTCCCCTTTTGTTTTTCTTATTCTTTTTTTAAATTATATTATGTTAATCACCATACATTACATCATTAATTTTTGATGTAGTGTTCCATGATTCATTGTTTGCATATAACACCCAGTGCTCCATTCAGTACGTGCCCTCTTTAATACCCATCACCAGGCTAACCCATCCCCCCACCTCTTCCCCACTTTCTTATTCTTTTTTTTTTAAGATTTTATTTATTTGAGAGAGAGAGAAAAAGTGTGCAAGACCATGAGCTGGGTGAGAGGCAGAGGGAGAAGCAGGCTCTTTGCTGAGCAGGGAGCCCGATGAGGGGCTCGATCCCAGGACTCCAGGATCATGACCTGAGCCAAAGGCAGATGCCCAACCAACTGAGCCACCCAGGGGCCCCTGTTTTTCTTATTCTTAAAAGCTATTTTGTTTCAGTAAGTTCTTTATTTTGGACTACTACCTTTATTATCTTTCTAATAAAGGTAGAAGCCTGAAGAGACACCACTTATATAATATGTCTCCTTTTCCCTGAAGAGGGACCTTACCAGAACTTCCTTTTTCTTTTGACTTCCCATGGCTCTGATTCACCTGATCTAAAACTTTTTCACAACATTTGCCCAATCCTGATGGGACCATCCAAAAGGAAATTTATAATTTTTAAAGTGAAAGAGTCACATCAAAGATTTTTAAATATTGGCAATTTTTATATGACTTTTCCAAATCCATTAGCTTAGTGTTCAGTAAAGTTTTGATTGTTTGAAATAGTGTCAAATCTCTTAGACATTTTTTATGTAGAAGAATATAAGCACATTGCACTAATCAGTATTAAGAGATTCCCAGACTTCCTTCAAGTGAAAAACAATGAGTATAAATAAGGAAATGACATGGAATGTTATTTAGCACAAGTACCTGGAGAGATTTTTCTGACAATGTGTTCTTGCTCCTTAACTCTACTCCCACGAAGGAAATATTATAATTTGAGGTGGTTGAAGAAGTTGGCGTCTATGTTTTGAAATAAATAAAGCAGGGGAGGGGGAGAGAGGAAGAAATGAAGGAAGAGTAAGAGGGGAAGAAGGAAGGAAGAAAGGAAGGAAGGAAGAAAGGAAGGAAGGAAGGGAGGGAGGGAGGGAGGAAGGAAAGGGAGGAGGGAGGTGGAAAGGAAGGAGAGGGGAAAGGAGGGGAGGGAACAGAGAAAGGAGGAAGGAAGGAAAATACTAACCGGGTATTTCTGAAAAACTCTCAACCACTACCATTACCAAGAAAACAAACACCAAAATGGAAGGATGTCAATTTTTTAAAAATTTTTATTTAAATTCAGTTTAGTCAATGTTTAGTGTATTATTAGTTTCAAGGGTAGAATTTAGTGATTCATCAGTTGCATAAACACCCAGTGCTCTTTACATCAAGTGCCCTCCTTAATGCCCATCACCCAATTGCCCCATCCCCCACCCACCTCCCCTCCAGCAACCCTCAATTTGTTTCCTAGAGTTAAGAGTCTCTCATGGTTTGCCTCTCTCTCTAAGTAACCTAGGAAACACAGGGGAGAGTTAGACATACATCAGTAGTTAGGGACCACTCAGAGCCAGAGGAGAAACTCAGTGATACTAGAGAGCAGGAGAGGTCTTGTGGGGGAGGGTGGGCAGCTGATACACCGGAGGAGACAGAAAGGGAACCTGGAAACGCAGACAACACTCACCTGACAAGAAGCCACATGTTCTTGTCCTTTCCCAGCAAACCAATGACTCTGACCTCCCTGAGCACAACTAGTCCTTGAACTAAAGGGAGTTATGTGCTATGATGAGGGAGGCATGATTAGCTTTTGGAAGAGTCCATAACCAACTGCTGGGGAAGTGGTGTTAATGCTTCATTATAAGGCACACAGGCAAACTGAGGGTATCCAATGCAGATGTGCAGGTTTACAAAGGCGTTTAACGTTCAGATATACACAGGCTAGATGTACTAACTGGGGATCAATTAGGGGAAAAACAAGTCTCAGAGGTTTTGAAATCTGTGCCCAGGAAGGAAAGTTAAATGATGCTCCATGGTCCCAGAGGGCAGAACATTATGGCTTTGACATAAAGATAGCCCTTTCAACAGGTAAAGGTGGAACAGCATAAATAAAACAGATAGTCACAGATAAAATGGCCACCTGGTGGGAATGTTGGAGAAGAAACTGAAACATGGAAGAAAACTTAGATTCCAAGGCATCTCTCACTCCTACTGGGATCCCATGACTGCACATCAGAGGCAAAATATCACGGTGAGTGAAACTGGCTTGTTGCAGCTTCTACCACTCAACCTAGGACCTGGGGAAATGTCCTTAACTACTTTCAGCCTACTTTCCTCAGCTATGAATGGAACCATTGATAGTTCCCATCTCATAGGGTTGTGAGCTTCTTTAATGAGACGATAAATGTCTTATGTTTACTCCGAGCACAGTCAACCCCTAATGACATTTGCTGCTGCTATTATTGAGAATGAATGTGACACTGTGACACAACCCAGTTCATCTGCACTATGCAGCTTCAGACAAAGGAGGGAAGATTCAGCAGATATTCCAAGAGGTTCCTGTGTGTGTGGACACAGCGAGGTCAAGGACAGAGAATGGAAAATCAACAACAATGATACCAGATGGTATGTTCTCTGGAAGAGGGGAAAATATGTCAGTCAATGATCAACTTATGGAGCAATTCCAAGCCTGCCCCCCTAAATGATAACTATGTGCAAGAGGAATTAAATAGAAAAAGTGCCATTTTAAAAATAAGTATACAAAGCATGATCTAGGAAGAAAACTTCTTCATTGACAGTCTTACAAAGAGAAGTCATGTGGGAATTCACAGAGAAGGGAAGAGACAGAATGATGAACGTTTTTCCCTGTTTCATGACATGTCAGAAGTGCAGAACAAACTGAAATTTGGAACTAGAGGCAGTGAGGAAACCATGTGATCTGGACCTGCACAAATGTATTTCAGACTCCGTTCTGCCACTGGGTATCATTATTTCTCAAGGAAATTGCCAGGAAGACCCAGGCTATCTCGGATAACCCCTTGGAGTGTTCATTCATCCCCTCAACGTAAAACGGTGCAACTGGACAGCCTCCATGATCACTTCAAGCTATAAACCACAACAAATCACCTGAGGTTTCCAATTTTGCAGGAATTTAACTTTGCATGGAACAGCTTCTAAAATTCCAGCAAAGGAAGCGTGTTTCTTTCTGTCTCTGACATGAATGGTTGGCACTATCCTGGATAGAGCATGGGCAAAAATACGTGTGAAATTGAATCATTCCAGCATGGGGAGATAGATTATAGGAATATACCAAGAGGATTAAAAAGGAGTTGGATGCTGAGTAAAGAGCCTTCAATACTTCCCCTGAAATCTTGTCAATTGCCTATAATTAGACATAAAATAATTTTTGTTTTATTTACATTTCCTCTTTTCAAATGCATAATCAATTCTATAATTTTGGCTGAACTGTCAAACCTGCTTCAAATTTATACTATAAATAAAAATGCCAGGAAGAGAAAATTTCATTAAAAAAAAATCTAGTATGACTTCATTCTTGGCTTCTGTTGTCATTTGTGACGTTTGAAGCTATAACTGTTGAAGGGAACATGCTGTGTCATGATCCTCTCTGGCCTCCTTAATGACCGGGATCACACCAATAATAAGGGTTGGTGGACCCCGAAATGAGGCTCACCAGAGCAGGAAAGGGGATCATTGATTTAATTCTGCTGGAAACATTAGGTGATACATTTTTGGTATTAGAAGTACCTTTACTTCTTGGGCTCTGGTTGGTGCTACCCTCGGAGTGATGGGATTCATATCTGAATGCTTGTTTTACCATTTAGCAGCTCTGTGTTAATGTGAAAGCCAGTTAACCTCAGTGAACCTATAAAAATAAAACTGCAAAATCAGAATAATAATTCAGACTTCAGAAAGTCGTCATGAATATTAAATGGGGATTTATACCAAAATGCTTGAATAATTATAAATCAGCTTATAAAATTAAAGTAACAGTATTATTTTGCATAAATTAGTTTTGTTACTTTACATAATAAGCAGAATGCAAAAAAGCACAATGCCCTGTCTTCATTTCAAACTTCAGTTAGGAGGTTTATTTTATGCTTGATTCCAGAGATACTGCATACATCTCGTTTGAACTTTCTGGAAGTGATTTCTGTTGATTTCACTTGAGTCTCAACTCTAGGGATATGTTTTGGGAGGGTCACTGGTTTCTGAAGAAATGTGGGACCAGAAAATCCATAAGGCCCTTTCCAGCATTGATTCCTGTGATCTGAAACCCACAAATGACCTTAATTATAAAATGTCATTTCTCCATTTGCTTTTCTTCAGTTCTGCCCTTAGATCACCCTGGCTTGACGTTTCTGCAAGCCCAGAGGAAGGGAAGGGGTGGGTCATGGGAAGAGAAACAAGCCTGGCAGAAGTGGGACACCAACATGTTCCAAGAACTTTGCTCCTTGTTGTTATCCTCAATCCATTCACTGGGTCTCTCCATTTGTTCTGAATGTAAGAGAGCCAAAAACTTTAGTCAACACGAATATACAGTATTGAGTTGGCAGGATTGTTCAGAAGGGGGCATCTGTTGAAAAGGAGGGGGGGGATATGTGTCAAGGTACATTAATAGAAATAAAATGTAGGCAACAGTACAGGCTAAAAGAAAAGCAATGCTGCAGAACTGTGGAATGATATGCATAATTTCAAGTACTGGAGAGGAGTGTGCCGAGAACCCATTGGGATCTTGATTAGGTAGCCTTAAGTTTCCTCGGTGGTGAAATGTTATTAGCCTCACCATCTCATAATAATATAAAAGGGGGGAACTCTGGGTCACCTGGGTGGCTCAGTCAGTTAAGCATTTGCCTTCGGCTCAGGTCATGATCCCGGAGTCCTGGGATCGAGCCCCACATCGGGCTCCCTGCTCAGCAGGGAGTCTGCTTCTCCCTCTGCCTCTGCTCTTCCTCCCCCCGACCATCACACCTCCGCTTGCTCTGTCTGGCTCTCTCTCTCTGTCAAATAAATAATAAAGTCTTTTTTAAAAAAGATGGGGGGAACAAACATGAAAATGGAAGAAACAGCACAGAACAGCAGAGCTACTAGCCATAAAGCTGGTTCCTACTTAGAGCATTTCTCTTGGTTTGAATTTTTCACATCAGTAAAGAACTGTATACTGGTATCTATTCCTACATGGGCAGGTGTTCCTGTAGGATAAATTATTAGAAGTGAATTGCCAGATCTAAGGGCAAATACATTTAGAATTTGAATAGTGTGGATTTTCTGTCCAAATCAATGAGCCAAAACAGATTCCCATAAGCGAAAGAAAACTGTCCATTCTCCATATCCTCACCAGAACTGTACATCATTTTAAAATATTTTTGGGATGCCTGGGTGGCTCAGTCGGTTTAGCGCCTGCCTTCAGCTCAGGTCATGATCTCAGGGTCCTGGGACTGAGTCCTGCATCGGGCTCCCTGCTCAGTGGGGAGCCTGCTTCTCCCTCTCCCTCTGCTTGTGCTCTCTCTGTCAAATAAATAAAATCATTTAAAAAAATAAAATATTTTGCTGGTATAACAAGCAGTATTACTTCAAGTTGCATTTGTGTGATTAGTAACAGAGTTAAACATTTTTTTTCATATTTCTTGGCCATTTGTATTTTCTCAGCTTGCTCATGGTATTTGCTCATTTTCTCATTCAGCTGTTTGTCTTTTTCTCATTAATCTATAGGAATTCTTTACTCCGAATATGAATCTTTGTTTATAATTTTTCACGCTGATAAAAATATCTCAGCCATTGGTTTATCTTTCGTTGATGAAGTGGTTTTTCATCACATAAATGTTTTGAGTTTTCGTAGTGGTAAAATCTTTTTATCTTGTTCTCTATACAATTTCATTTTTATAGTTTTCTTAGGAAAACTTTTCCTGCTCAAAACTGTTTCAAGCAAAAATCTCTCTTTTTTTTTTCCTTCTAGGATTGCTACTGCTGTTTGCTTATTTTTTTAAAGACTGTATTGAAAACGAGCTAGATTATGTTTGCGTATGTCATGGGGTATTTTTTCAGACAGATAAGGAACTGCCCCCAAAATATTTATATCAATTCAGAATTTTTCCTCCTAAGGCAAAATACTATTCTTCTTGTACACCAAATTCCCATAGACATATGGGTTCATTTTAGTCCCCCCTGCAAGCCGCTGGAGCAATTTGAAAGGGCACAGAAATTCAGTGGAATAAAACTGCATATAGCAATTACTTTATTCCACAATATTATTAAACCAAAAATAATATATACTTCATCTCCTGGAATTTTCTGTTTCCTCTGACTAAGTCAACGAAACGTCCTTTAAATAACTTCGACCAGCCATAGAGAAGGCAGATTTCCTGGAGACAATTCAGCTGCAGCATCCCAACCACCTAAGCCCCCCAGATCAAGTCAGCAGCAGAGAAACATGTCCACAGGTAATTGAAAAGGCTGTTGAAATATTTGTGTGGGATTCAATAAGGTCAGAAAGCTTTTTCTCACTCAAGTAGCCCAGAGCCAGGCATCTCTTTTGAGAGCGCACGAAACCTTTTTCCTTCTGGGTCCGCAGGTGCTGGCTGAAGCTGGCTCTCACCAAAGCATGCTGAGGCTCTCCTGCTAACAGCTTTTGAAAGTGAGAACATTTTCAGCCAGGCCTTTCGGATTCGGCTCCTCTAAATAGAGAACTGAGCCAACGGGGTTGCAACCTCCTATATGATCCAAGGTAAGGGACTCTGACAGACACGGATCAATGTACCGTTGGAAACAGACCCCTTAGGAAAGCAAAGCCCAGCCTCCAGCCAGGTTTTGTGCAGCCAACAGGTTACAGGAAAAGAGGGGGTAAATACATTTCTTGACTTACCACCTACTGAGTCAGGCTTAGAGAGAGGCCAGGATTAACAAGGGCTGTGTGACCAACACAGGTCTTTTATGCTGCAAGATAAACATGCGCTCTGTCAGGTTATAGCACGTTAAGGATATCCTCCCCGTGCAGGGAACTCACCCGGTGAGGATTTGCTGCTTCCTGGTGACTCAGGGGACCACACCAACATACTTGGACTGATGACGGTCTCCTTGCGCCAAAGGACAGCAGGACCCTATGCAGGGGTGAAATGAAGCTGAGGCTGAGCTTACCCAGTTCAATGCAATAGGGTTTCACTCAGTGTCAGAGAAGACAGCAGAGCCTATTTGAGAGGCGACAAATGTGCTCCTCCAGCATTCAGACCAATCAGGCTGGAAGGGTCCAAGGTTGTGTGGATGTGTGTGGATGAATGTATATGTTAATATGAAAAATGCAAACATATCCCCTTTGATGGCTTTGACTCTCCTTTGCTTCCACACCCAAGCACTCACCCCCTCGGTGATGGTGGTGTTCCATCCACAGCCCTCCAGCCGAGTTCCCAGGCAGTGCTGTCCAATACAAAAGCCGCATGGGGTTATTCGAACTTACATTCAAACTAATTAAAATTAAATAGAATTAAAAACTCTATTCCTCAGTCTTCCTGGCCACATTCAAATACTCAACAGTCTGTGGCTACCATAACAGAAAGCACAGATTTTGAACATTTCCACGATTACAGAAGTTCTATGAAACTCACATAGAGTCCTTAGATACCCGTCTTTCTATGTTTTGTTCTACGCTCTGCCTTCGAAGAGCACGGGACCCAGTAGGGAGATAGACAAAAGCCAGTATTCTCTCAAATAAATCAGCAATCCCAGTTGGTGATAGGGATACAAAGGGAAGGTGCTGGGTGCTTGGAGAGACTACAGTGTGTGGTCCGACTTTCCTGGAGTGCCCCAGACTTCACTTTGAGACATCACTTTGAGAAGTGAAGTTTCAGTGGAGGACTGAAGAATCCATGGAAGAAGGTGTGTATCTATGGCATGGTGAGGGTGGAATGCATATAAAGTGTTCAACGTACAGAGATAGACAAGGGGAGAGAGCCATAGGAGGATAAGATCCCAGAACATCCCCGGGTTTCCCTACATCTGTTTTGTTTTCAAGCCCAAACATGCCGCTCTCTGATTTATCCACCTCCCTGTTCTATCCCCAGGCCCTCAATCAAAATTAGGTTTTCCCCAAGGTACCTCAGCCTAAAAACAAAATAAAAACTTTTAATTCCTAAAATGTAGATTAAAACTGCCACCCTTTGCACATCTGGTGGAAAAAGTCAGGCTCAGTTTGAGAACTGCCTCCCCCCCAACCCAGCTGAGCAAGAAAGGTCAAGTTTGCGCCACTGTGCAGGCGGGTCTTAGCGAATGTACATAGGGAATCATGCAGCCCCGTGGAAGGAGGAAGGGGAGCATTCGGAAAACTCAGATTCCCTCAAAAAGAGGAAAGTGACAGGAGTCCAAGATGCAAGTGAAAATCATTAAGCAGAATGTGGCTCTAAAATTAGTCTGAGCCAGCAGTTTTCATCTGAATATTATTTATGGAATTCTTTTATGACTTACATGCTTCCTCCTTAAACAGATGCTTCAAGAATAAAATTGTAAGGGAAAGCCAGCATTTAAAACAAAATTTCCAAATACTATGCTAGGTTGCCTAATTGAAAGAATAAATACAAGTGTGGAATTGCATGTCTAATTTTAATAAGCAAATAGCTCAAGTTGGAAAACAGCTACTATTCAATGTCCCTTTCCAAAATAGCAGAATGAAAATGAACTTTAAGCTAGCTATTCTAATGATGGAAACAAAAGGACTGATTAAAAAGAGATTCTTAAAATAATCCCAGCTTTGTTTGAATTAATGATTTAGGAAAGATTTACACACGGAATTATTGAGCAAGAAAAGGAAGAAGGGAAGAATGTATAATGTGGATTCTTGAAAAGCAAACATTGAGAAAACTCTTACATAAATATGGAGAAAAATCTCAAAAGATTGATACCAGTTCATGATAATATGTTAAATACATATTTTACTTCAGTAAAATCAAACAAATAGAAGCCCTATGTGTGTGTGTGCGCACGCGCGCGCGCGTGTGTGTGTGTGTGTGTGTGTAACTGGCTTATAAGACCTTCAGTTCACCTTATTTGCACATCCCACATGGTGGTGTTGTTACCGAGTTTAGTTAGTCCCTTTCTTGAGACCAGGTCTCTCCTCTCATCTGTGTGTTCCTAGTGCCCTATGACAGTCTCTGGCATGCATTAGGCATGAGATGAATTGTTGTTGCATAAATGACTCCAAATAGACCAAACAGCGTGGTTGGCGGAGGATGCATGGAAAGAAGTAGAAAAGCACAAGAGCTGAGGTCAGAGAACTGCAGCCAAGGTGCTCCCTGTGAGAGGCAGTCACTCAAACCTTGAAGACTCTTTACTGGACTTGGATTCTACACCAAAGACAGGACCAGAGATATAATTTGTGGAGCCCAGTGCAAAATGAAATCTCAGGGCTTCTCACTTAAAAATTATTAAGGGGGCTCCTGGGTGGCTCAGTCAGTTAAGTGTCTGACTCTTGATTTCGGCTCAAGGCATCATCTCAGGGTTGTGAGATCGAGCCACACCTAGGGCTTCGAGCTCAGCACAGAGCCTGCTTGTCCCCCTCCCCCACCCGGTGCCTCTCCCCTTCTCCCCCTCCCCCAGTTCATGTGCACACATGTGCTCTCTCTCTCTCTAAAATAAATAAATAAAATCTAAAAAAATAAAAGTAAAAATAAAAATTGGTAAGAAGTTCAAGATGGCAGCCATGGAGCATTAAATCCATCAGGGGGCCCTGTGACCCCGCACAGTTGCACACCTGTGACACCAATCCCAATAAAGGCAACCAAGGGTCCTTAAGAGATCAATTTAAGAAAGATCTTTAAGCACAATCACTGCAGATGTAGTGGAGACAAGTGTTGGCAGAAGGCCTGGGGAAATCTCTTGGAAGAAGGGTGCACCCGCAGTGAAAGAGGAGGAGGAGAGCCTGAACAAAGTGGCCAGTGGCTGCAAGGTCGAAGAGGTGCAGACAGGGTCCAAGAGGAGATGAAGGAACTGGGAACCAAGAGCCTGATTACACTAAGGGTGGAGACTAGGGAAGAAAGCTGAAGACAATGGATAGATCAGCACGGAAAACTTGCAAGTTTCTGCCTCTGGCAACCAGGTAACTGGAGCTGTAGCAGGTGCAGCCCCTCTGGACGTCCAACATGCTCCTGAAAGTAATAGTAAACCGGAGAAAGTGATAACAGTGATACGGCCAGGAAATGGTGGAAATAACCTGCTAAGGATTTCAGAGGAGACTGACATCATTTCCTTTACAGGACCTGGGAGAACAGGACCTGTTCCATGGTAAAGCAACATTTGTGTTGCATCTCAAAATATTGTTAATTGGGGGCAGGGGTGCAGTCAGTTGAGAATCTGCCTCCTGGTTTTGGCTCAGGTCATGATCTCAGGGTCGTGAGATCGAGCCCCCAGTTGAGCTCCACGCTCAGTGAAGAGTCTGCTTGGGGATTCTCTCTCTCCCTCTCCACCACACCCCACTCTCTAAAATAAATAAGTAAATTTAAAAATATATATATTTATTAATTTTTGAATAAAAAGTGGTGGGGAGGAGAGTCCAGGAGTCCAGTCAAGTGCGTGGGGAGGAACAGGGTATGTATGAGGAACCCCTGATGTTTTGGATCATAGTACTTCTGTGAGTCAGGTGAGTTCTGTTTATAGGTGATAAAAGGAGGTCATATGGAAGCAAGGTGATACTAGGTTATGAGAGCTAGAAAATTATGTCACCAGACTCCTTTTCCAGGGTTTTCTCCAACAGACCACACTTTGTCCCTCAAAAGTCTCCTATGGTTTAGACTGTTAATAACTGATTGGATTAGCAACATGGCAAATTCAGTGGAAGGCAGGATAGATGCCAGATGTTGCAACCACCAAGGATTTGAAGGGTAAATAATCAAATGGTTGGAAATGAGCTGGGCTCCAGGGTTAACTCATTCAGGGTTAACAACACGCTCCTGGCAAAGACTTGCTTCCTGATTTTTATGATCAAGGAAAACTACTCAGCCAAATTCAGTGCACAAGTGCTCACAAAATGGCAGGTTTGGGGTTTTGTTTTTTTTTTTTTTTTTTTTTTTTTTCCTCAAGTTATGCTTGAATGCCTAGCACTGTCATGAGAAAGTGCTGGTTGGAACATTTGCTTCTCTCTTATTGATGAGCAGCTGTGGATGACAGAAACGTAAGACTCAGAAGTTTCTGTCCCTTGGCCCCTTCAGTCCATTCTGGCTTAAGATGATTACACAGCTATTTTATATAACAAGAGCCAGATGAAGGAGAGAGACAAATGGTTGTATTTCTCAAACCAGCTCTATCAAGGATTACTCAGAGCATGGTCTCATCTGTCTTTGCAGACTTTTACTCTCATTATAGCTTGGAAATGGTAAATCATTTTTCACAAGGCTGATCCTTAACTAGTTAGCAGTGGAACTGTTAACAGTGGTGCATCCTGCAAAACTGAACATTTGTTTTCTGACCCTTCTGGCCTCAGGTGCCCGGTAAGTTCCCATCCATCATAGCAACCTCTTGGATAGCCTGGTTTTGCTCTTCCAGAGCCCTTCATGATGGAATCCCAGACCCTGAGGAAGGGGAAATGGTCAAGGAAACTGCTTCCCAGAACCTTTCAGAAGGAGCCACAAAACCACTGTTCCTGAGAGAACATGTAATATATCATTTCCTGGAATACTTTTGAAAGTAAAGAAAGGTTTTATTAGAAATTATGTCAAGTCCATAAATATAAATCAACCGTAAATGAGAAAAATCAGAATATATGTCGCTCTTATCAATGTAATTTCATAGGTAAGCCAGAAAACCTTCCCTACTAAGATGGCACCTTGCCTTATACATAGATATATGTTTACCAAAGGTAGAAATTAAATATATCAGTCAATTGACAACAAAATTTTGTGTTGGGCTTTTCTTCCTCTATATGGTTGAATCTGTCGATTCTCAAAGATAATCCTGGATGTTCAGAAAACACTAGAATTTATTTACTTAGAGTCGAAGGCACTTAAATCCCAGGACTAAAGAAATTACTATGGCAAGCCAATACATTTTGCTTTGGCTCACTCAGTTTACTGTATCTGGAGTTAATAAATATTTATTGAACAAATAAATGAGGTGATACATTAATTTCATCAAAAGCTCATCTGGTTGTCTCTGATGTTCTTAAAATATTGTGTTGCAGAATCAAGTGGTGATTACAGCTATTATGAGCACTTCAATGTAGCAAAGAAGGAAGAAGAATGACCATTTCAACATGTACTGTATGCCAAGCAGGATCCCAGGCCCTTTACATAAACTCTGTATTTTAATCCTCAGAACAGTCCTATTAGATGGGTATTGATATCCTCATCTCAAAATTGAGAACACAAAGGTTCAAGTTAGTGAAGTAACTAAACAGAGCAATTGCATGTTGGCCTATCCCTATGCCTATCTGATTCCACAACTCAACCCTCTTCCTGTCCCATTATAGATAACTCCAGCTTTCACAGATCACCCAAAGGAAAATCCAGCATTAATAAAAATGTTTAAATATCACAGAAGACATAAGGGAATTACAGTTTTAGAAGGAGGAGAAAAATCAGTTAAAAATTACATGTGTAAGTACACGAAACAAAAAACAACGTTCTCATTATGTTAGGGTCTTAAAAACCTATGCGTCTCAATATGACTGGTCATCTTCATCAAAGAGCATTTATTAAAGGAGCGTCCTCAGATGCTCTGCTGTGTCACTCACAAAAGGAACTATACATCCCTTGCCCTGTCCCTGGAAGGTGGCGTCCCCTGTGCGCTGGGTCCATGAGGGGAAATCATTTCCACAACTCACAAAATGTCCTAATCAGTGAATGGTGAGAGGAGAGGCCATTTGAGGAGAACTAAAATTAAAATGGTCTCAATAGTGTCCCTGTGGATTTCTACAAAATCTTTTAATAAAAGCAGCTGGAATTTCATCCTGGCTCACTCACTTTCGTTATGTGTCCCAAGTACTTCAATCTAATTTTTTTTTCTTTTTTCTTTTACTACTTGTGCCAAATATCAGAGTCTTGAAAATACTGGAAAGATTGTTTGCTTTTCATTTTGTTCCTTTCTCAGGTTCCTTTTGCAAATGGGTTTCAGGCTCAACATTCCTTAGACACATTTCTTTCCAGCGAGTTACTGAAATGAGTGTTTCCTTGTGGCAAAGTTCAGCTATGAATGCCACTAGGCCATTAAGATATAAGGCATAGTGCAGTCCCCCTGAGTATCACTGCCTTTCCTTATGTGCTGCAGACTCAGGAGAGGGAGGCAGGGAACAAGCCACGTCCAAGGTGGCTGATATTTTGCACTCACTCAAGGCTTGCTCTCATCATATCTCCTAGAAAAACCAGGCAGCCCTTAAAGCCCATCCCAATGTCCCCAAAGTGTCCAACTGCCAAGGGCAGTGTTCTATCAGCAGCACTGTTTGCCCGGTGAAGCCTAATGAGCGCTATCCATGAACATCAGCTGGGCTAAAGCTGACGTCTTTCTACAGACCATGCAGCAAATGGGAGAATAATGGGTCTTGGCGCCCACAACCTTGACTCTCAGTTCCAGTTCTATCTTTAGTAGTAATTAGTATCATAATTAGCTGGGAAGATTGTTTAGATTCATTGAGTCTCTGGGGTTTTTTTGTTTGTTTTCTAAAATGGGCTATTCATATATAACTGTAGGAAAAACTAACCAAAAAAGGACATTGTTGTCCATAAAAAAAATAAAAATAAATTTTAAAAAAATACCTAAAAAGCAGACATTTCTGCTTTGTGTGGCTGGAAGAATGATTCTCTGGGTTATTTAGAAAAATGATCAGTCTGGTCTTGATCAATCATTTGGGGTTGATAAAGATGATGCCCAGGTAGACCAAGACTTGGGAAGACCCAGATTTCTATGCCCAAAAATGTGAGAGGAACGCTAGTACTCCCCATTAACCCTACACCAGGGAGTGGGGTTTCAGAAACAGAGAGAAAAGAGAGAGGGTCAGTGAGGGGTACCCCAGGGTTGTGTGAGAGGCAGTGGCAGGCCCACTAGGGAAGCATAAGCTCATGGGTCCTGCGCAAAATGGCCAGCAAGGAGTTGTGAGGCAATGCGACCTGAAATTCTGTTCAAGTCAATCCAAATCATACGCCCTGGATGATGGGCTACCTCCGCCTTCAGGCACAGGCACCTGAGGTTGCCACAGCCTTGAGCAGGGGCTACAAAGAGACACGGCCCCAAAGACAATTCCCGATCAAATCAAAGGTCAGATTTGAACATACTTCAAGCCCTGTGCCATCCTATTCATGCATACCTCCCGCTGCGTCCCCCTCAAACTCCCAGGAAATGTTTGCCACGCCCAGTGGACCTCGTGTTAGCAGGATTGAGGGGGATGAAAAGAAGGGAGGAGGGACTACTGCGGGGTGAAGCCGGGTGGGGAAAAGATGGCGGCCCAGGAAATGAGAAGTAATGGTTACACTCCAGGTACAAAAAAAAAAAGAAAGAAAAAGAGAAAGAGCTGGAGCAAAATAAATAAATAAATAAATAAATAAACAAACAAACAAACAATACCACAGCTGGAAGTAACTGAGTCGAGGGAAACCGTCACCACCACCAGAACAAAATCCGTGGAGATGTTAAACGGGGCTCTGGACTGCCTGAGTGACAAGTCATGCCCCCACCTTCTGGATGGTGAGGGGGGAGGGCTTGAGGACGTGGGGGACACTCCTCACAGGGTGGCCGCAATAATTAAGTGACTTAAAGCTCATGAAGCATCTAACTCCTGGCCTTTACTTATTTCAGGTCACTCTCCTTTCTCTTTTTAATTTTCTCACCTCTCATTTTTCTCACTCTGAGGGCTTCCCTGCCCCCCCCCCAAATCCCTGGGGGGAGTAAAATTATCCATGAGGCTGGACCTGCTCTCAAGAAGACCACCTCTGTTTATGACTCTAACATGGAGTCCCTGGTTGGCTTGGAGACCAATTAATTTCTGATTTTCCAATCACCTCCTGGACTGTTGGCCTCTTCTTTGAGAAATTTTAAAAGCAAATTTACTTCCTCTCCTCTTGAAGAAGCCTGAGATTCATTGTGTCCATAAACTAATATCCACTTTGTAAAATTTCCAGAAAAAGAATTCCATATTTCAAGGAAAGTTATTAATAAATTAGGTATAATTAGCAGCTGTATAGCTCCTCACAATTAGCTGTCATATCCTTTTTAATCTTACTTAATCATAGTTGATTCTACCTATCTAATCTTACTTAATTCTTACCACAACCCTAGTGGTATCAGAAGTGTTGTGAGGGAGGCTCAAACCCAGGCCCTCACATACAGTTTCGTTACACTACAAGTGAGGTGGCATCCTTTGCCAGATATGCCCACTCTTGAACTATATCCATTAGCCTGTCCAGCTTAATGGGAAAACTGGGATGATGGTACAAAATTAAAAAGAAAAAAACCCACAAGAAGTAAGAGTCTGTGCACTTGAACTTTGTCCACTTGCCTTTCCCAACCTCGGGTGGAGCCTGCTCACCGTCTTCTCCTTCCATCTCTGTTGGCCTCTGCGTCTAGCCATGCTGGGGCAGTTATCTCTGTCCCGGATGTGAAATAGTGAGGCCATGATTCAGAGAAAATGCTCCTCTTTGGAAATACCCTCTGAAAATAAATCAGACATTTCTTTTTTTCAGCGAATGGCTTTATTTCCAACTGTTTTCTGTCTGCTAGAAGTATGAGTTCCATTTGGGGTGTGAAATCTGCCACAATCCCATGGGCATTCCGTGGGCAATAATCAGCTGAGGCTTAAGCTCCTTATTGTAAAATCTGCAAGAAGCAAGAGGCCCTTCTGTGCTCCCAGAGAGCTTCAGATCTGGATGGCATAAGAAGGCAAGCAACGAAACCTTTCATGGCTGTGCCAAAAATCAAAGACCTCTTGTAGATGACAGGAGGGATGCCACAGGGCTTTGTAATGTCATCTCATTTGGCTGAGCTGCTAAAGAGAAGTTGCCAAACGTATGTGCCTTATGCCACATAAGGAGATAGAGTCAACGCCCTTGAACCAATAGTTTTTTAAGCTAAGGGAAAATGAAAAGCCAATAGCTTGCCTCCATGTGCACCTGCGGCTTTCTTCCAGCAAATGGACCATTAGTTCCAGCATGCTCAGGCCCGGCTTTGCCTTTCTCTCGACAAGAGAAGGGGACCAAGGACAAAGCTGATGGTCAGACTACAGGACACTGTTTGCTATAGTTTTTCCATCCTCCACCTGAACATCCAAAGAAATTAATCTCATCTCAACGGATTTCAAGATTCTAGCATGGTTGGATGGCCTGGTAGTGAGAGAAGCTGGATAAATACAAAAATATCCCCCAAGTCAATTTTTCTTAAGCGGCTCGCTCTTCATTTGAGTTAATCAAAAAGTAGATAAATGGTAATTTGAGCAATACACTCCATTTTAGGCAAAGCAAATGATGTATATGAAAAATGAAAATAATTCCTCTGCAAAGAATAGTCAGGGAAGGAGGGAGAGAGGGAGGGAGAGGAAAAAACAGGGAAAGGGAAAGACAGATTAAGTGTAATAACCACACACAGATTAAGTGTTTCCTCTAACTCTGCCCCCCTGTTGACTGTGCAACCATTAGTATGTGTGGATGACTATGCATGTGGGTGCGTCTAGGTGTATCTGTATGTCTGTGTGTGCATGTGCATATGTGGGGAGAGGGAGAATGTGTATGGGCATAAGGGATGTGCAGGGGACAGGTGAGAGGGATGGGTACAGGTGAGTGGATGTGTATCTATGGAGGATGTAGGGGGGTACAAGAATGAGGGCTGTGGAGCTGTGAGCTTGGACGGATTAGAGAACATGCATGTGGGAGTATGTAGGTGATCTGTGTAAACCATAAAGGGGATTGTGTTTGGTAGGGTGGTAAGTGGTGGGTGTGTGGACATCAGTTGGGAAGTGTGTGCACAGAGCTGTGTGTATGTATCTGGGGTAAATGTGAAAGGTGAGGGTGTGTATATAGGGACTGTGTGTGGGTACAGTGTATTAGAGCAGGATGGTACATCTGTGCAATTAAAGTGCAGTATGGACCCTCAGAAAGCCAATCAAGCCTTTCTTTTGCCTCAGCTGCCCTGTCTGTGGGTCCTGGTACAACACTTAGAGTGTCATCTCCCAGAGATGTCCCTGCATGCTTTCAATATTCGGTCCCCTGGAGCTGCTTCAGAATCCAAACCACACCTGGAAATCCACACCCATGTCTCCTTTGCTGGGACTCCGAGGACTGCTTTGCCATGATTTATGTGACGACAGAACCTTTATTTCCCCACTGGACTGATTTGGGAAGAATGCCTCTAGGCCAGAATTCCTGCTGATAAATCATCTTCTTCATCATGATCACCATCGCTGTCACCATCACCCCCACGTGTGGTGAGGCACTCGGCAGTTACGATGCATCATCGCCTCCTTGCACTGCTACGTAAGTCAGCTAAGGACACATTATCCTTTGTGAAAGGTTAATTCTGTAGCATAAAATACAGATGGATTTGCTCATGATTCCATGCTAGTAGAGAAAAAAAAAATGTTTGAAACCCTAACAACTGGGGAGGCCTAGAGATCTTCAAATCAATATACGGATCTCCATTTTTTGTCCAAAGCCTTAATCCATTCGGACACATCCTTGTTTGTCTCTACGTTCACATGAAACTTCTTTTAATACAGCTCCAACTTATGTGCCCCTTCTATCACCTCCTAAAATACAAAATTAATAATCCATACTATTTCCCTGGATGGTTGCGTGGAGAAATATTCCTTTCTTGGCTGTTGTCTGTATGTGAATAGACGCATCGCAATACTCCTAATGACGATGATGACAAAGCTGTGCATCCGTTTTCCTGAATGGAACCCCCCAGAGTGCAGTTTGTTACAGCATTTGTCCCAGGGAAAGAGCATTTTCACAGGCCTCCATATTTCCATTTCACAAACACCCATTCCCAGGAAAGCGGATGAAGAATCTCTCAAGGACGGCTCAACAGGAGCAGCGGGGTAATTTGCCGATAGAGATATTGCAAGTGTGCCAAACCGTTGATATTGAAGGCAGAGTTCAGTCTATTTAGGGCAGGGGAGCCAATGACAGCTCAGTTTCCACTTGATATTTTCTCCAAGATAGGGAGAGAAGGAAACAAATTCCAGGGAGGGGTGCACCCTGTCTCTATCTGGGCAGCGAAATTCTCTCTGATTGCAGCGGAATGAAAAGTGGAGAGGTTATTCAGACACACAGAGAATTCAGTTCTCACTTTTCTGGCCTAGTGAGTTCCATATCTTTCTGCATGAGGAAGAGGAGTGACAGTGTCCTCAGAACTTGCATCTCGATCCACCCAAACCTCTAGCAGGCAGCAAGAGGGAGAGCAGGTCCCATGCCTGGAGGCAAAGCTCTGCAGCACCCCATGTGGCTGCTGGCCTAAGGCTTTCTGAAAGCCAGAGAGCTGCTTAGCTCTTCCAGAGACCCAGATGGCAGATTATGCTGCTGCATTCCTCTGGCATCAACCTCAGACCACGACCAGGGCGGGCACAGATGCTCCAGCATCACTGAAGTTGAGTTCATCCCCACCATGGAACCAGAGCCAAGAATATTATGACTGATCTGAGAAGGTAAGGTCATTTGTTTATAATGTCAGACAAACTGTTGACAGGCTGGGATACTACTCTTCCCTTGTGGAATAATTTCAAAGACTGATTAAGAATTCACAAAGTAACAATATTAGTTTCAGGTGTCCAATATAGTGATTCACCAATTCTATGCATTACTCATTGCTCATCACAACAGGTACACTCCTTAATCCCCTTCACCTATGTCACCCATCTCCCCTCTGGTAACCACCAGTTTGTTCTCTATACCTAAAATGCTAGGTTTTTTGTTTCATTTTGTTTTGTTTTGTTTTTGGTTTGTCTCTTTTTTTCTCTGCTCACTTGTTTGGTTTCTTAAATTCCACACATGAGCGAAATCACAGGGTATTTGTCTTTCTCTGACTGGCTTATTTCACTTGGCATTATACCCTGTAGCTCCATCCGTGTTGTTGCAAATGGCAAGATTTCATTTATTTTTTATGACTGAGTAATATTCCATTGCATATAGATACCACATTCCCTTTATCCATTCACATAGAGTAACGATAATCAGCTCATTCATGAATGTGGTTACAATTAAAATGTGGACACAAAATGTATCAGAGCCCATGTTTTAACAACATCCATCCATTCATCTAGCCACTCGCAAGCCTCTGTGGAGAGACTCTAATGGCCAAGCATAGGTCTTAGAGTTGAGCCTCCAGAGACAACTATAGCAGATCCCACACACTCAAGAAATTCAAAGTCTACAGACAATTCAACCAACAATGAACAGACAGAGAGGTCAGTGCTTTAAACCCAGCTAAAGGAACAGGGTGAAGGGACACTGGGCAGAGTCTAGGTGAGGGTGAGGATTTCTTTTGAAGTCATGACACTTGAGCTGAGTCATGAAAGATAAGCAGGAGCTGTCTGGGGAGAGGCGAGCAATTCTCCATTTGCAGAGTAAGTGGTTCCAGAATATCCCCTTACATGATCACCAGAGGGAGCGGGGTGGGGGGGTGGGGGGGCTGGGGAATGTTAGGCCAAATGTTTCAGGCGGGAATCAGGGAGACCTCAGGAGAAATCTGACTTCCCTATGTTCTGTAGAACTCTTAGTAATTACCTCCTCTCTCTCTCTCTCTCTCTCTCTCTCTCACACACACACACACACACACACACACACATCAATCATGTGTTTTAACTCCTTCTTCCTAGAAAGCAGAGAGAGAATGCTGTGGGAAACTGGAGGCAAGATTACAGTTTGTTGTTTGGGGAGGAGCTGGTAAATGGGACTTTTTTTTTTTTTTTTTTTTGTCTGTTGATGCCAGTCCTGAGGGTATACAGCTGCATAATTCATGCTAGGATTTCCTGGGAAAGAAAATCACCTAAAGACTGTAAAATCTTGCCTTGTATTACTTTCCGAGGGATTAAGCACCATCCTGTTTATAGGGGCCTAAATCCCTCCCAGTCCCACACTTTGCATCTGTCGTTGAGCTAGCCCCCCGGTGCCAGCTACAGTCCTGAGACACAGATCCACTTCAGATGTAGTGTGGATGGAGGTACGTGCAACACCAAAGTAGGGCACAAAGTATGGAAGGCCAGAAATCTATGGGGATCCTGTGCCTGCCCTTCAGCAGGATAGCTAGTTATCGAGACTTCTATGCGTGGTGACTCTGTCATAAATACCTATTGATTTTACAAGATGGAAACAATGTCAACCTTCCCAGCTCTTGCACCCAACCAAACCCTCCCCACCCATCAAGGCCAATGCAACTTTTCAATGTCTCTAAGAAGAAGGCATTAATTCCCTTTTCCCCTAAATTCTACAGCAAACAAAGTGTGTCATGCCCATTTAGCCCTGAATTACATTCTCTGTATTGTTGCTGCCTGTAAAGCACTACCTTGACCTCACAAGTAGATTTTAAGCCCCCTCTGGGAAAAAAAATAACTAGACCTTATAAGGCACCTGGACACTTCACACTATTATCAAGGGTTGTCCCTCCCCCATGTCTAATACCTGGTTGCTGCCTATTGGATTTCCCCAGGTGGATGGTCTATAAGAACCAGAGCCTCAATACATCTGAAGGTGAAATCATCCTTCTACCACAATGAAGTCAGCTTGTTGACTGTCCTCTATTTCTTTAAGCTCTGACTTTTCCTTGGGTTAGCCTTCCCAGCAGCCATCTTTGGTATTATCAACTCTTTTTCTCTCTCCTTCAGGCTTTCTGTTAATTTATCTATTTAAGACAATCTCAGCCATAATCCTCCAAGGATTATTTTTATGTAACTTGAGAAAATTATTTGAATTTTTATCAATATGCAAGTATCTCCCCAACATTTTCAAATGATAAAAAGGGCCTTCCTCCATCAGGGGTCAAAGAATACTGAAAAGGCCTGGTAAATCAAACAGTGTTGGGTGGTTTCAGAATAGACAAATCTACTTATCATTATGACTTGGGTTATTAGTATTATATAAGCTAGTCTAGACTGAGGGAGAAAGTGATCTTTCCAGTTATCTTTTCACCTTTATATTCTCTTATAGCACTTTATATTTCAGAGAAATGTATTTAGACTTCCTTCTAAAATTTAAAAGAAAGGGACACCTGGGTGGATCCATCCGTTAAGCATCTGCCTTGGGCTCAGGTCATGATACCAGGGTCCTGGGATTGATCCCTGCACTGGGCTCCCTGCTCATCAGGGACCCTGCTTCTCCCTCTCCCTCTGCCACTCCCCCAGCTTGTGCTCTCTCTCTCACTCAAATAAATAAATAAAATATTTTTTAAAAAAAGACAACAATTGTCCCATGTTGGGCTTCCTGCTCAGCGGGGAGCTTGCTTCTCCCTCTCCCTCTGCCCCTCCCCACCATTTGTGTGCTCTCTCTAGCGCTCTGCTCTTTCTCTCAAATAAATAAAATCTTTTTTAAAAAATTAAATTAAATTTAAAAAGAATTGTTACCAAAAGCTAATTAAAACAACAAAAAGAAGATACTAAGAAGAGGCTATTTGTATATTACCATAATAATTCATTCTTTTGAATTGAAGTTCTCCCAATATACTTTACAATAAAACAGGGCTTTACAGAAATTTAGGGACGGTTAGCAATCTGAAAGATTGAAAGAATCTCTTATCTTAAAATAAAATAAGCAATAAACCTATTTCCCACCCAAAATTCTTAATATGGGGGGAATTTAATAGGCAGATATCAACTGACCAGCAGTGGGGGAAAAGACATAACACATAGAAATGTTGATTCATCTATGGTGTTTCAGATAAGCAATGAGAATAATTATGAGCAACACCTTCTTTGCTAAGCTGTCATTTTCAGAGCAAAAGTTAAAGACAGTGGGTTGATAGCGTTAGCCAATTGTCCATGGAATCCCCCAAAGGAAAAATGGCCCATGATGGGCTTGATCTCTGACCATCACTGACACTTTGCTTAGAAGAATTCTGAACAATAACAGAAATAGAGAGTTTTTGTTTTCAGTGTTAATATCATTGTGAAACTGAACAAATTATGGCTCGTAATTTGCATAGTGCATCCAGTTATCTTAGAACTAAATCTCTCTTTGTAATGTCTCCCATTAGATTATTCTTTAGCTTATCAATATTAATATCTCAAAGCTATTGGTCCCAAACCAATCTGTTTAAAATCCAGCTAGATGGTAATTGTAATATAAGTGAACTAGCCACAATACATGGATATGGAATTTTATGATGTGCAAATATTGCTACAATACATACAATCAACTGAAGGTAAATTCCATTGAGCCAAGAAATCTGATGTACTTGCTTGTGGCCCATCTGTTTAGGTAAAATGACAAGAATGCTAGCGAAGTCTAGCTCTTTGCACATGCCATAAGAATTGGAAGGAAGCTGGACATGTCTCATCCACATTTAGATCCTGACTCAAGCATTTTGTGAGTTCTTCATTAGTATACAGAATTAGTGGTTATTGCTGTCACTGTACAGAAATCATCTGGAATCTCAATCGTGAGAAATGGAAAACAAGGCTTGACTAAATTTCCTAGGTACAATTCTCTTGAGATTCTCCAAACAAGACTATGAGACTATCTGCAGGACCCTTCTAGAAAATTCCGTTCCATCTACTTATTTGTCTGAGTTGATTCTAAAGCCGACATCATTTCTTTTTGCCTGGTCACTCTGGTTTCTTCGCAGTTAATTAAGATAAGTTACTATGAAAGCCTGGAGAGCAGCAAAAGTGCTCATGGTACAGACACTAAACAAGATTAGAAAAATGAACGTTCGAAATGGCCATTTAATCTTGAAGTTACACTACAAGGGAAATGTCTTTGATTCCCAAGTGATATTTCACAGATGTCTATGTGGGATAATAGATGGGGTAAAGAAGGCAGAAATGACTAAAATTAATAGAGTTGTTATCACAGAGAGCCAGCTCTTTGACTTCGGATCTGATTTTTCTTTCCCTGCAGTGTATAAGGCGAAGGCAACCACAGAAGAGTGGAAGGAAGGGAATTTCCCGTCAGAAGTTTGAGTTGTTGAGACTCTGAGCAGGATGGTTTACCCTTCTTGTGCACTGCTCCTCCCCTGTGAAGTACAGATAATGACACGACCTTAAAAGCAGTTGCACAGGGACTCTTCGGTGGTGCAGTTGGTTAAGCATCTGACTCTTGGTTTCGGCTCAGGTCCTGCTCTCAGGGTCCTGGGATCGAGCCTCACGTTGGGCTCTACACTCAGCGCAGGGTCTGCTGGAGATTCTGCCTCCCTCTCCATCTGCTCCTCCCCCTGCTCTCTCTCTCTCTCTCTCTCTCTCTCAAATAAATAAATAAATCTTAAAAAAAAAAAAAAAAACAGCTGTACAGGTTAAACAAGGCAACAGGCAAAATCTTTCATCAATGGCAAAGTGTTCCCCAGTTCACAACAAGGATCTGGTGGATCTATGGAAGAATCCTAATACCATGAGCTGCTCCACATTCTAGGCAATGATAAATTAAACAAAGGAACAGACAAGTGAGAAAAAGACAAACTCCGAGTCCACTGCAAGCAGATGCAGGCTCTCCAGCAGCATTGTGTGGTGAGCAGCAAGCCAGGCAGTCTAGCACATTCTGCCTTCTGAAGTCAGAAGCAAGGCCAGCAGAGACCTGTCTTCCTTCAACACACCCAGCCCCAGCCAGCAGTGTTCAACTTTGCTGGTTCTTACTGATCCTTCCCTGGTCCAAACTTATTTCTGCCTTGTTTTCCCATTTCACATCTTACCGCTTTTGTCAATGATTTGATTGGTAAATTATTCAGTAAAGCAACTATCAATTATTCTATGTCATCAATTTCACACCCGCTGGAGGAAACAGTTGAAAGCTTCTCCATCTTGGCGGCTGCTTGGCTGTGTACCTGGAGCCCTCTACCAGAGCTCAACTTCAGTAGGGGTCAGCCATGCAGGGAGCTTCTGTTCAGCTCCAGCCAATGAGATATGAACAACTAATCAGAAGCTGTGTTTACTGTTTGCCTTGGCTAACAAACACATATTACCTGTGTGACCTTGAGAAAGTTATTTAACCTTTCTTTGCCTCCGTTTCCTTGTTTGTAATACAAGGCTAATAATAGCACCTATCTCTAGAACTATTTTAAGGATTAAATGAATAAATACTTGCAAAGCACTGAAAATAGTGCCTGGACATGGTAAGAGCTATATATATATATATATATATATATATATATATATATATATATATATGCTTATTAAGTAAAGAAGCACATTATTTGTGGGAAAAATCATGTATGAATCCAGAATAGCCAATTTCTAGGTGAAGATGAACATATAATAATTTTTATGGTAAAACAATATTCCCAGAAAGAAGACACTATGCATTTGACAAAACCCATAGAACTTTATAGCACAGTGAACCTTAATGCATGTAAATTAAAAAAAAATCATTTAGGAGGTCAGGGGATCCCAAGATGGAATGCAGACTGTGGCAAATAAACCTAACTGTATGACAAATGTATGAAATGACCTCAGCAAAGAGGGTGGAAGATAAAGGTGCCAAGCCAAGTAACTTTGGAAATGAATGAAATCAGAAGACTATAGGCCAAAGAAACTATACGTGGCCCTGTACCTAGTTGATAAAGTCGTTTTCCAAGGGAGTCGGTGTCGATCATTCTCATACGGCAGAATAGGACAATTCAGTAAGGGCATGGTGGAGGGTGAGAGCCAGGTTTCTCACTGCTGAGCGAGAGGTTATGGATAAGCATGGGGGAGGAGGCTCCAACGATCCATGTGCTAACAGATTGTAGTTGGAAATATGAGTGTGAACTCAAATTTAGCTTAATAATGATACAGATGGTCACACGTAGCCATGTGTATATACCCCCTTGTATTTCCTTGCTCTGTCAACAGAGAGGGCCTGAAGGAACAGCAGCCCAGTAACTATAAGGACACCTAGCACCAACATCA
This sequence comes from Zalophus californianus, assembly GCF_009762305.2. NCBI lineage: Eukaryota > Metazoa > Chordata > Mammalia > Carnivora > Otariidae > Zalophus > Zalophus californianus. The sequence continues at coordinate 134,243,428 of NC_045600.1, forward strand.
TGGTTTTAAATAATACTCTCAATAAAAGAACTAGGGATCATTGGAGAAATGGCTGATTCCAGGACTGAGGCAGAAAATGCTCAAGATGAACCTGGGACATCTTGTAGCACCAGAAAAGCAGGACATAGTTAAAAGAGAGAAAACAAGAGAGAGCCAAGCAAGTGGTAAAAGACAGAGAAGGGGGGAAAGAGAAGTTGTATGTCAAAAGGACACAAAAGCCAAGCTAAAGCATTCTCAGAGGCCAGCTAAAACAATTTAATTTGAGCAAAAACTAAAGTAGTATTGGATTATAACCCAACGTTTAAAATACATATTCATGAGCTGATATAAATAAATGATTAAATAAATAAACAGAGGTGAGGAGAAGAGATATCTCTCCTGAAAAGAATTCCAAATAGTTTATGTAGATGCTCTATGTCAAGGGTGTGGAATACAACCTCCCGCTCCTTAACAGCAGGCTCTGCATCAGGACATCTTTCCAAAGCAGACAGCATGGAGAGGGAGGAAAAAGAATAATTTTACAGTGAGAAATCTGAGAAACACAACCTAGGCCAGGTCATCAAAGTCAACATCAACAGTGACAAGTCATTCCAAAATCTATAAAGAACTTATCAAACTCAACACCCAAAGAACAAATAATCCAATCAAGAAATGGGCAGAAGACATGAACAGACATTTTTCCAAAGAAGACATCCAAATGGCCAACAGACACATGAAAAAATGCTCAACATCGCTTGGCATCAGGGAAATCCAAATCAAAACCTCAATGAGATACCACCTCACACCTGTCAGAATGGCTAAAATTAACAAGTCAGGAAACGACAGATGTTGGCGGGGATGCGGAGAAAGGGGAACCCTCCTACACTGTTGGTGGGAATGCAAGCTGGTGCAACCACTCTGGAAAACAGTATGGAGGTTCCTCAAAAAGTTGAAAAGAGAGCTACCATACGATCCAGCAATTGCACTACTGGGTATTTACCCCAAAGATACAAATGTAGGGACCCGAAGGGGTACGTGCACCCCAATGTTTATAGCAGCAATGTCCACAATAGCCAAACTGTGGAAAGAGCCGAGATGTCCATCGACAGATGAAAGGCTAAAGCAGATGTGGTATATATACACAATGGAATATTATGCAGCCATCAAAAGGAATGAGATCTTGCCATTTGCAACGACGTGGATGGAACTGGCGGGTGTTATGCTGAGTGAAATAAGTCAATCAGAGAAAGACATGTATCATATGACCTCACTGATATGAGGAATTCTTAATCTCAGGAAACAAACTGAGCATTGCTGGAGTGGCGGGGGGGTGGGACGGATGGGGTGGCTGGGTGATAGACATTGGGGAGCGTATGTGCTATGGTGAGTGCTGTGAATTGTGCAAGACTGTTGAATCACAGATCAGTACCTCTGAAACAAATAATGCAATATATGTTAAGAAAAAAAAAGAAGAAGAAGATAGCAGGAGGGGAAGAATGAAGGGGAGTAAATCAGAGGGGGGAGACCAACCATGAGAGACGATGGACTCTGAAAAACAAACTGAGGGTTCTAGAGGGGAGCGGGGTGGGGGGATGGGTTAGCCTGGTGATAGGTATTAAAGAGGGCACGTTCTGCGTGGAGCACTGGGGTGTTATGCACAAACAATGAATCATGGAACACTACATCAAAAACTAATGATGTAATGTATGGTGATTAACATAACAATAAAAAATTTAAAGAAAAATGGGCCAAAAAAAAAAACAGTGACGAGTCATGTTGATAGTATGTACCTTTGATATCATGGGATGAAAATGATTTTTCCTCTGTGTCTTTCCTCCCTAAAACCCATAACCCAAATCTAATCACAAGGAAAATATCAGATAAATCCCATCTGAAGGACAGCCTATAAAATACCTAACTAGTATTCCTCAACACTGTCAAGGTCATCAAAAACGAGGCAAGTTGAGAAACTCTCATAGCCAAGAGGATCCTAAGGAGACATGATAACCAAATGTAGGTAGGATCCTGGAACAGAAAGGGAACATTAGGTTAAAACTAAAGAAAAGAGCAGGAAAGGGTGAGGAGGAAGCAGGAATGACCATTAACCATGATAACGGTGTGCCGTGAGCTGAGAAGAATGGCTAACTCAGCCCTCTGCCCCCGAGACAATAAATCCAACAAATCAACTAACAACTAACACTTGTAAAACTGGAAGGAATACCTGAAGAAGTTAGTTATCCTGAGAAGAGAAGCAAGAAGAAGGGGCAGTTATATCTGAGATGACTGGCCTCCCTGGAAAGACAGCTCCCATGGGACTAGGGACACTTTTATTTCAAGGGTGACCTGGCATGAGAAAATCTTTTACTAAGATTCTCTCTTCAAGTTTTTTTCTTTTCAGGGAGAAGTGCTATAAATAGATAAGGGCATCTATTAATATAGCACTTGACACAAGTAGATTAAAGAAGAAAAATATGATCTAAATATAGATAATACCTAGCAGAAGTGGATTAATGTTCCTAGCATAAGTAGAAAAATGTTAAAAATTGGTGACATTCTTTTGATAAAATACTAAAATACAGGAATAGAGAAAAACTGCTTTACCATAATAAAGACTATCTGTTTCAATCTAAAAGCTATATCCGTGGTAAAATAAATGTGTCCAATTTCACTATTATTAATATTATAGAAATACTGTTCACTAAAAGCAAAAATAAGATAGTATGAAGGGTTAGATTATTGAAAAAGAAGTGATAAAACATGTGGGGCGGTATGATTTTATTGTCAGATAGCCCAAGAGACTAAGCTAAGAAACTGCTTTAATTAATAAAATTTGATAGGTAACCTGGAAGAAGATAAACACACACACACACACACACACACACACCGATTCTTATTGTGCGGCTGAAGTTGTAATGGGAAAAAAAATCTCATTCATCTGAGAAATATGTGTGGTCTACATGAGTAACTCCGCAATATTTTAATAAAAGACACAAATAAAGACTCGAGTCAGTGAAAAAGAGCACCCTGCCTCAGGTGGGAGACAACATATTTTAAAAGGACCAATTTTCCCAAATCACTACATTTCAAATAAATTGAATCTAAATCCCAACATGAGTTTTTTACTTGAAAATTGCTCTAAATGTCACAGGAAGAAAAGCTTACAGAGTATAATTTTGAAAATGTATAATGAAGAAGGAACGATCTTATCAGAGAGCAAAGCATATTACAGGAAAATAGTACTAAAAATTGTTTGATACTGGCCCTAACTGGATAGATGGAAAAACTGAACAAAAGGGTCACTTTGTAACAAAGAGAAATGGTTAACGATTCACACACACACACACACACACACACACACACACACACACACACACACACAAATATTTAGTCCATAAGAGGTTTTCAGACTGATAACAATTTGGGGGAAACAGACTTCATGTTATACTTACACTAAAATAAATATAGCACCGTACCCAACACATAGTTGACCCTTAATATTTACTATTTGTAAGAGTTACAGACAAAATTGAAAATTGCATTTAAATAAAAGGATATTATATATGATATCTATCAGACCTCTGGAAAGGGATAATTTTCCATCCTAGAAGAAAAGAGATGGATGGATCTCCGCCTAGGAACAGAAGCAACATAGTGGTAGGGTTTAGGTCATAAATATTTCTGGCTTTCTCTCTGTCCTCAGTAAATGTTTGTTAAACTGAATTGGCCTTGGAGTAACGTGACAGCAGTAAAAATAGCAAAGGGCTACCGAAGGTGAAGCGGGCATCATAGGGAAATTTTGAACATGAACTTCTGCTAGGTCATGCCTTCTGCCAAACTGTGGCCAGTCCCGCTATGCAGGACACGCCTGGGCCTTGATGATGTGGCTGTTAGGGTAAGGGACCACCACCGCTGTGGAGTCTCGGCTTGGCTCCCGGTCACAAGGGAGCTCGTAACACCAGCTGGTCCCCTTCCTCTCTCTGATGGCTGGCCAGAAGCCCTTCCTCAGCCATTGCCTTCTGTTTGTGGCAAGGTTTCCACTGCTAATAATAAAAGTCATAGTGTTAGTTCTTTAGAATAAGGTAACATTTTGCAGTTTATAATGTGTTTTGATATGAAATGGCTTATATAATATTCATGCTAATCCTATTAAGTATTATTACTATTATTCATCCTTAATAAGCCTGAGGGGACTAGAGGCTGTGCTCTCCTGAAAACCATGTCCAGTCCTTGGTGCGGTCAGGACTCACAGCCCAGGTCAGACTGCATGTGCAGTGTTTTCTCTGCTTTCCCTCATTCATTGCTTTCTTTTTTTTTTTTTTAAGATTTTATTTATTTATTTGGCCAGAGAGAGAGAGCACAAAAGCAGGGGGAGCTGCAGGCAGAGGGAGAAGCAGGCTCCCACTGAGCCAGGAGCCTGATGTGGGGCTCGATCCCAGGACCCAGGATCATGACCTGAGCCAAAGGCAGTCACTTAACTGACTGAGGCACCCAGGCACCCTTCATTCATTGCTTTCAAAAGAGTCATGGAGCAAGTGGTCAACTGAACCAAATGTGTCATTCAAAGAACGAGCACATGGCAGATGCTCTAAGACATAATTCCACCTCTCTTCATTCAAGAGCTTTTACATCTATCTATGTATCTATCTGTATGTATGTATGTATATATATATATATATATATATATATTTCTATGTATATAAAAAAAATCGCAGCTTCTGGTAACGCACAAAAAGTAGTCTCTGCCAGTGTAAATGGGATCTACCTCTTAGATTTCAATTACCAGTGTGTGGGACAGGCATTGGATCACAGAACAGGCATTGAATCACAGAAAAGGGATAGGTCTATAAAAGCACAGGAACGTATGTATTTCCTGAAATGATGCTGCCCCGTTGTCCCTGACAAAACGAGCTTTTGTTGATTCCCACACTCACCCCTTTGACAAATATCTATTGGGACAATGGTAGTGTGGCAGACACTGGGCAGCATCCCCGTTGTACACATAGCTCCGCGAAGTTCATGGACCCCAGTTTAAGAACCTTTATCTAGAAGGCGAAAGTATATCTTATCCTCATTGAAGTGATAGAAGAGAGGGTTAACTAAGCAGTGATGTTAGGTAACAGCCTCATACGTTAATACATGGGCTTCTCGGTAGACAGTCCAAACATCTGGAATCAGTTTATTTACATAGGTGATTCTAAACTGAATTAGCTAATGAACCAACTTGCAGGGTTATGATGGAACTGGCTTCAGGTCAGGTACAGTATGTAGAAGGAAGGAATTAGTTCAAATGTTGCCCCTAAGACTTGGTGCTAATGTATAACCACCAAACTAGATCCTTAACCTACCTGCCTCCCCACCGGGAGAACTTCTGTTCTCTCTGATTAAGTTATCCCAAGTACCGCCATCCGAAATCATGGCCTGACACTCTAGGGAGCCAGAGTACAAAATTGCTTATTGGCAAATGTTTGGTATCCCATCGATAATCACAGGCAGACACACAAAAAAATGGTTTTTACAAAGTGGGATTGTCTATCCTTGTATTTCACCTTCAGGACTTGTCAACATTGTTATGCTGAAAAGCAAATACTGCATTGCAGGCTTCCTCCAAAAGGATCCTTGTGACCATCACTACCACACCACTACCTTATGAAATTTCCCCCAAATTGATGGACCTGTGGGGCAAATTTGGAAGGAACAAGCCAGGGGGGTAGCTGACTAGAAGTCAAACGAGGGAGAAAAATAAACCCATGGGAACCTAGGAATTAGAGTGCAGGTGGGAGCAGGGAAATTCCCAGGATTCACTTGAGTTCAAGGGGACAAACCAGAGTCTGGTCCTTGTGAGGACAGATTAGGGGAGCAGCTGGCAGAGAAGCACTAGTCCCATGAGACTGTTGGAGAAGTGGAAACAGAGGTCTGGGGCTCACCATTGGTGAGCAATCCATTCTGACTGTGTTTCAGCCTGAACTAGGAAAAGCTGGGGCAAAGTGATAGGGGTATGGAGATAAAGGTCAGTCCATCCCACGATAAGGACAGAATGTGGATAAAATTAAGACTGTCTTCCACTGAGGATAATTAGAGAGAGAGAGAGAGAGAGGAATTGTGTTGGAAAGGGCTGGATTTAGAAGGTAAACCAGAGGCTCTGGCATAAAGAATCACTTTTTAAGATCTAGCCTAGAGTGGACATAGTTGCCCTTTGAATCTAGCGGAATATGATTTATATTCTGACAAATATTAAGCTAGAATAAAGGGGTTTTGTTCATTCAAGAAAAATGGCCAGAGAGAATGGCTCCCAGTGTTTCATGTGAAGCATCAGATTTGGTACAGAAATATACCAAGTGTTCATTAAATATTTATTGATTAACTTTTGTATCTGCTAGAAAGGATCTATCTGTCCAAGTTATTTTTACCTGATGATGATCTGACACTCTCCTATTTAAGTATCAAACAGGAAGGGAATAAAAATTAAATCTATGCCCCTTTTTGATTTTGACCTAGATAATTTAGATTTTGTTTAGCCCTTCTTGTTCTAATTTTTTCATTCATAATGTGGCAGGTATTGCATCTCACCTCATTTCAGACATACCCAAATTCTCCTTTTTTAGAAATTATAAGGCAAGGGGGGCCTGGGTGGCTCAGTCGTTAAGTGTCTGCCTTTGGCTCAGGTCATGATCCCAGGGTCCTGGGATCGAGCCCTGCATCAGGCTCCCTGCTCTGCGGGAAGCCTACTTCCTCTCCCACTCCCCCTGCTTGTGTTCCCTCTCTCGCTGTGTCTTTCTCTCTCAAATAAATAAATAAAATCTTGAAAAAAAAGAAATTATAAAGCAAAATATTCAAATCCCCCATCATCCCTTGCAAGTCAGGGTGATCATGTCCCTGAGGTAAATGCAAGGAGAAGTTCTGGGGGGTGGTGGAGAGGCTATGCCATTCTTGAGTCCTGGACTGCCACCTAGCTCTGGCTCTCTGACAACATGAGAAACATTGACCCATTTGCTAATTTGACTCATTGTCAGGTTGTCTATACTTTGCAGCTTGGTGTATTCCTGTTACAGATAACATCCTAATCAGCTCAGGCTGCCCTAGCCAAACATCACAAACTAGGTGGTTTCAACAGAGATGTATTGTCTTGCACTTTTGGAGGCTGGAATTCCATGATCAGAATGTGCCAGCATGGTGCAGTTCTGGTGAGGGCCCTCTTCCTGGGGAGGGCTCCCTTCTCACTGTGTACTTACATGTCCTACAGAGAGAGAGAGCAAGAGAGTCCTGGTATCTTCTTTTATAAGTGCAATAATTCCATCATGAGGATCCTACCGTCATGATCTTATCTAAACCTAATTACTTCCCAAAGACCGATCCCCAATACCATCACATTGGGGATTAGGACTTCAACATATGAACTTGCAGGAGACACAAATATTCAGTCTATAACATTCACTTCTCATGGTTGATTGTATGTGTCAATTTGACTGGGCCATGAGGTACCAAGATATTTGTAAAACATTATTCTGGGTGTGTCTGTGGAGGTGTTTCTGGATGAGAATGATATCTGGATCAGCGGACTGAGTAAAGCAGATTGTCCTCCCTAATGCAGGTGGGCCACACCCAATCAGTTAAAGACCTGAATCAAACAAAAGACTGAGTAGAGGGAAATCTTCCTGTCTGACTGTTTAAGCTGGGACATTTGTCTTTTTTTAATGCCCAGGACAAGTGAGAATTTTACTTTACTATTTATTGTCAGGAAAAAATATTTGTCTGAGGAGTAGTACACTTGTGTGACTGTCCTAAACTTAATCTCTGAAATTCGATGCAGACTTGCTTTAATACCCTGCCACTTACAAAGTGACAAATCCTGGGATTTTTACTTTCTTCTCTGTGAACCATCTTCCTCATCCATAATGTGGAGACAATGCCTATCTCACTGAGCTACCAAGAAGCTCAGAGGGAATTTTCCACATGATGAGGACCATATTCACACTAATAAATGATTTTTTGTGTGCTTTCTCAGCTGATTTTTATGGTACTATTCAATTCACCTTATCCTTCAGGTCATTCACGGAACTGTAAGAAATGATTGGAGAGGTAAACATGTCCTTCTATAAATGTAGTTTGTTAGCAACCAAGAATTCCAGGAAAAGTCCTCAATTACTCTTTTAATATTATTTGGCACAAGAATAAATTTTAATATTATTCTAAATGTCCCATTTGTACATCTTAGTACTCAAGCCACTGTGACAGTATAGTTATGAGCATAGATGTCCCATAGTCCTTTGTTCACTAAACCAAGTCTTTCTTCCAGGGTACAAGAACAAAAGAAGTGATTCACTCAAAATCCCAAGTATACCCCCATGCCATTTTTTTTCTAGACAGTTCTAAGTCATTCAGAAAAAAAAAAAAATTGCCTTTTGAAACAGCACGGAGTTCCTGCTCTCAATACTGTTTACAGAACAGAAGTTTCCGGGCTGTTCCCTCTTGAAGTCAAAGGAAGTTGCCAGAGAGTGTTGGATGTGTGGAAGGTGGGTGAGAAGAGACAGGTGGAAGAAAATAAAACTTCTAGTGACCTAACTCAGGGACTGTAACTGGGTGAACTTTCAAAGTACAGTGAGGTATGGAAGAGACAGTTCCCAAAACAGTTTATCAGGGTTTCCTGTGCTAAAGTAACATGCCAGAGGATTTTTCTTTTTGATGACAGAGATCAGACTTACTTCAAGCATTGATGTGGGTAATTCTAGCATTTTCAAATACACAACACATTTGCTTGCCTCCTACAACAGTATCTAAAGGGGATACACCATAGATAGAAATGGCACTAGTACATGGTAGGGGTCATTAGCATTGGAAACTACCACCCACCCCTCTGAACGGAGTGTTTCAAAGGAATAATTTCAAACCACAGAATATAAAGTTTCTATCTCTGCTTCAGAGTTACCTTCTGTCTTGTAGTATCATTGAAGCGGAAAGCCTGCAATAAATCATCTTTGTTATTTATCTGACTTCTGCTAAGGAAAGAAAAGACACACAGTCAGTTTCTTTGAATACTACTTTGTTGTTATTAAAGGTAAACTCTCAGGAAAAACTCTGTGATACATCTCAAGCAAGTGAAAAAGAGGACATAGTAGAGAGTATAAATAAACCAGCATCCTTCACAACCTGCTCTTTCAGACAGCTTGGGGCCGTGGCTCACCTCCCTGAGGATGATAACTCTGCAGTAGGGGTCTTCTGTCTTTTCCAGTTCCTTCCACGGGTTCTCTCACCATGACAAAACTGCCATACACCCCTGTGTGTTCCCTGAAGATTGAAAAAAGTTTCACTCCTCTTAAGTCACAAAAGTCCAGAAAAGGAGACACAAACCCAAGCAATGAATTCCCTTCCAACTCAAACACATGAGAAAAAGTCATTTTGTCCTTAAAGTCAATTTGAAAAAAGGGGACACTGGCACTCCACACCCACTTCCACCCTTGGAGGAGAGGGCAGCATGGCACATCCCATGTAAGGAGGGATGAGGAATGATGATGGGGGTCCAAAGGCCATAGACCCGGTGCTGGCTCTGCCACTTACCTTTATGTTCTCTGTTGAGTTCCTTCCCCACTTCAAGCCTCAGTTTCCTATGTCTACATTCAGACTAATAATAAAAAGGATCATGATAACAATAATGCACTGAGGACTTCTATGTATTAGGCAATGTGTGAGGCACTTTTCTGAAGTATCTCCAATTTTCAAAACAATGGTAAAAAGGAAACGTTATCATCACTAATTTACAGATGTGGACATGAAGGATCAAAAGCAATGGAACAAGTTTCTATACCATATAGGTAGTACACACGGGAAAAGGCTTGAATCCCCCCATGTCTCTCAAATTCCTATTCTCTCCAAGACTGTCTCTTTCTGGATATATCATTCTTCCTCCTTCCCCCAGGGCTGTCGTGAGAATCACATCAGAGGATTTATAAATCTGCCCCAAATGCGCAGTGTGAGAGTAACAAAGCATTGGAGATTGCCTTTCATATAACAGGTTTATCAATAATTGTAGGGAAAAGGAAGGAGGGAGGAAAGGGGCACGTATTCCTACAGGTAGAAAGAGATACATATAAGCAAGAGAACTCAGGCCAGAGTGTTCTTCGATCCCAAGGATGAGTATACAATTACAACTCTGGGTTTCTTAAGGGGTGATTTGTTATTCTAGAATCCAAAATCTTGGAAAAGGAAGAGAAATTCACAGAAAGAATCATGGAGAGGAGAAGCTGGGTGCCACTGTGGAAAATGGTCCCCAAGGCAGAGTGTCCCATGAACAGCCTCACAGGATCCCCTGGGAGCTCCCTGGAGAATACTGTGTTCAACAACCCCATGATAGAATTCCATACTTGCAGTGAGCCAATGCCAGAAGGGAAATTCTTCCTTCATGCAGAATTGGTCCTGATGCACACCCAAAAGAAAAGCTCACCAACTGCAATAATTGACCTGTGCCTTCTGTCCCAAAGAAGAATGTGGCCTTCAGGAGCCAAACTATAGGGTTACAGTATTTCCCGGCCATAAACATCTAGTCGATGACTCATGATGAAGGTTTCCCCCCTTCTAGAAGAGACCATTACATGTCTTTAGTATTTAGCTAGTTGTCCAAGTCTCTATTTCTAAGGGCTCTTACGAATCTGCACAGTGTGCCCAATGGTTCAGGGCAGGGGCATGGAGATGGAGCATCTCTGTGCATGTTTTGCTTTTTGTTATTTTAATCTGATGACCTTCTAAGAGGATTAACTACAAAAAAATAAATGCCTTTGTCATTACTGATGTCATTGCCCCTTTCTTTCTCTGGTTTTGGTATGGTAGTTTGTACTGAATTGATTACCAATTTCTCATTTTCACTAATCACTCAAAGAAGAGTCTTTTCTTGGGATTGGACCACAGAAGTGAAACTCATATTTATATACTATATTTATACAAACACACACACACACACACACACACACACACACACACACACACACACACATTCATTTAAACACACAACAACAAAAAAAAGTATTTCTTAAAACCTAAGAAAAATCAGGTATTCCTAACTCCTTTTCAAATAAAAAATGTGTATGTGTCTGTGTCTGTGTGTGTGTGTGTAATCTTTTTTTAAAAAAGTAGCCAGCATGGTGGTTCCATCTGCATGACAAGGCAGCCAGAGAGGCTGCCTGGACACCCACCCAGTGGCTGAGCACCCAGTGGCCAAGCCCATGACAGCTCTGAGAGTCCCAGGACCCAGAATACGACAGGAGTGCTATTATTCTATGTCATCCAGGAGTGGGAGTAGCTAAAGGGGAATGAAACCAAGAAACTTGAATGTGTGAAGTCCAAAATGCAAACTTGTCTAAAACTAGAAATAGAAGATTAAGTTTCTTTTCAAAACCCATCTGGCCCTAGAATGGAGTGGTGTCTATGAGCAAAAGGGAAGCTGAATGAGAAGATCAAAATCATGGAGGTCAGCTGAGCTAGAATGGATGCTATCCTCTCCTTTACCTTCTTGTAGAGTTGAAACATGTTTTTATTTAGGAACTGGTGTTTCATTGAAGGTATAGGTCAAGTCTATGCCAAGCCTGAGCTCTAAGATTTATGAGCCTTTAGACAAACTGAAACAAGCATGTGCCTGTGGCACCTGGATGGCTCAGTCAGTTAAGTGTCCAACTCTTGATTTCAGCTCAGGTCTTGATCTCAGAGTTGTGGGGTTGAGCCCCGAGTGGGGCTCTGCGCTCTGCATGGAGCCTGCTTAAGATTCTCTCTCTCCCTCGCCCTCAGCTCCTCCTGCCTCTCTTAAAAATAAATAAATTAAATAAATAAATAAATAAATAAATAAATAAATAAATAAATAAGCATATGCCTAATAGGAGCTCCAGGAGGTAAGAATAGAAAGAATGAGAGAAAGACAACGTTTGGAGAGAAAATTCTTGAGAGTTTTCCAGAATTGGAGAAAGACATGAATCCTTATATTAAAAAACACATTTCAAGTTCTGGGGAAAATAAAAATAATTCTACCCCTAGATATATAATAGTGAAATGCAGAAAACACAAAACAAAGACAATCTTGGAGTTCCTGGGTGGCTCAGATGGTTAAGTGTCTGCCTTTGGCTCAGGTCATGATCTCCGGGTCCTGGGATTGAGCCCCACATCAGGCTCCCTGCTCAGCTGGGGGTCTGCTTCTCCCTCTCCCTCTACCTGCTACTCCCCCGATCATGCTTTCTCTCTCTATATATATATATCTCAGTCTCAAATGAATAAATAAATCTTAAAAAAAAAAAACAAAGACAATCTTAAAATTAGCTAGAGAAGAGAGAAGACCCATGAAGGAGCAGAACTGATTCTACCACCATAAATCCCAGAATGCTGAGGGAAAATGTGGTCAATCCAGAGGCTATATCCTCAACTACCATTCCAGAATGAGGAGACAATGCAGGTATTTCAGACGGATATGCAGAGTTTACCCCCATTCTCACATGAGGGCAGGAGCTTTCTCTTCTCTGTCTCCTTCCCACCATAATCCTTGTTGCCTAGAATACTCCTCACACAGAGGAGACATACAATCAATATTTGTTGAAAGAAGAAAGAAATCAGCTTCTGTAACGTGAAAGAAATCACCTCAGTAACGTGAAAACTGAACCCAGAAAGATGGAGCCAGTTGCAAATGGCAGTGGTGAGCCACCATGTTGCTAAATCAAGATAAGCACTGAAAACAAAATTGACAGCAGCCGCCGCCAAAGGAAGGGTTAAAAAAAAAAATAGAACAAAAGGACAGAGAAACTGTAAGAAGATGATAAGAACTGAAGGAGCCTAAGGCTTCTGCGTGTTTAGGGAAATGACAGAAAGATCAGTAACTTGGTATCCCATCAGTCAAATGTGCATGGCAAAAATCCAAGGGCAACCACTGACAGAACAGAACGAACGCATGATTTTCAAACCAGTAGAAAGCCGGGGGGGGGGGGGGGAGAAGAAGGAACATCCAAGCAATTCAAAAGAAACCAGGAAGGAAGCACAGAGTGGACAAAAACACAGTAAATAGAGGACAAGAGATACAAGATGAAAAGAAATCCAAATATATCATGGTAGACAAAAGAGTGGCAAAACACTTTGAGAATGCTCTAGTGTTTAGCAGGTAATGATACCGGTGTTCCAAAATGAAGTCGGTGCTTCAGGTCTCTCTTTACCGTTTTGAGGCACCCCTTGACTCCAGTGTATTTTTGCTTCCAACAGCAACACCTTTGGCTCTTTCTCAGAGGAGCCAGCTCCACTCCTGTGGGTGGAGAGCCTGAGTCCCTGGGAATGATGGGCAGGAGCAGGAGTCTACAAGGCCACCAGCTTTCAGGCCTCGCTGGAGTCCTGGATCCCTCTGAGGTGAAGCTTACTCTCCACCTTTGCCCTGAAGGGCCAGGCCGAAGTTACCGCTCATGGAACAGACTCTGCCCACAACTCCTTTCTTGCTGGCATTCTTGTCCCACCTCCCTGCCCCGGTGCCTTAGGGATTTCCCTGTGAGCACCTCCTGAATAAGCTCTTGCATATGAAGCCTCAAGCCTGGGGTCCACTTCTGGGGAATCCAACCTCAGGTTCAGAGTTCTTTTTTTTTTAAGATTTTATTTATTTATTTGAGGGAGAGAGAGAGAGAGAGAGAGAGAGAGAGAGAGAGAGAGCGCATGCGCACCTGCATACACAAGGAGGGGGCGAGGCAGAGGGAGAAGCAGACTCAGCTTAGCAGGGAGCCTGATGTGGAGCTCAATCCCAGGACCCCAGGATCATGACCTGAGCCAAAGGCAGATGCTTAACTGACTGAGCCACCCAGGTGCTTCTCAGATTCAAAGTTCTAACTAAATACAGAACTTCACATTTTCCCCAAAAAGGAGTCAGTATCACAGGGTCGAATATAAACAAAACTTAGAAAAATGTGTGAGTGATTTCAGTGCACAAGAAAACATTTAATTATGAGAGGAGAAAATTCCAGACTACTTGAACTACTTTAGCTAATAAGCATTGGAGTTTGCTAAAGAACTTTCCTTCTCATGTTCTTACTGAAAAATAAATTCTTTAGTATGATTTTGGTAGAGAAGACATTCTCCTACCGGTTTTATTTAGTCTTCCTTTATCCTAACCAGTACTCCCTTGCTCTGCTGAAGAAAATTCCAAAGACTTAGGAGGCAGTGTACAAACCAGGAACATAAGTGCCTCCTTACCCGGAGTTACTTAGCTGCTGGGACATTTGGTTTTTTTCTTTAATATCTTATCTTTAAAAGTTTGACTTGACTTCCATATTCATTTAGGAGTGGATTGTAAAACTGTCAACATGTTTTTAAGGCTGGCCCGATGTTAGGTTCTTTTTCTTATGCCTTTCTCTGTTTTAAAGTGTCCTTTCAATACCTTCCAATAATTTTACTTTTTAGGGAGCCCACAAAATTATTCTTAATAGATTATGATGGTTTGCATACTCATTATCTTTTTTTACACAAAAAGAACATCTACCAATTATGACATAAAGCGTGGGTACTTATCAAAATGATTGAGGGTTTTTTCTACGCAAGTTATAACTTAATTTGTTTTGATAAATTCATATACATGGGTAATCCATATAAGATGTTGGGTATTTCTGTCACTCCAGAAAGTTCCCCCACTTTTATCACCCATAGATAAACACTGTTCATGTGTCTTTCTTCATAGTGTATGTAGTTCCTGTGTTCTAGAATCTCATAAATGGAACCAAACTGTGTGTATTGCTTTATGTCTTTTCTTCACATAGTGCTTTTGAGATTCATTTGTGTTGATTGGCTTATCAGTAATCTATTCCTTTTTTATTACTGAGCAGTATTCATTAAATGAATATTCCACAATTTATTTATTCATTCTTTTGAGGGTGGACATTTCAGTTGTTTCCAGTTTGTGACTATTACAAATAATGCTGCTCTGAATGCTCTTCTACAAGTCTTTTTGTGGACATCTGTTTTTATTTCTCTTGGGGGAAAAAAAACATGGATTACAATGTGGATATTTATGACACTTGATAAAAAAATTATCAAACCATCCTATAAAGTGTGCTTTGTACTATTTTCAAGTCCCACTGGCTCTATACACAAGAGATCTGGTGGCGCTATGTCCTTGCCAACCTTTGGTATTGCCAGTGGTTTTCATTTTTTGTCACTTAATTTTATTTTATTATGTTATGTTAGTCACCATATCATTCATCATTAGTTTTTGATGTAGTGTTCCATGATTCATTGTTTGCGTAAAACACCCAGTGCTCCATGCAGTACGTGCCCTCTTTAATACCCATCACTGGGCTAACCCATCCCCCCACCCCCCTCCCCTCTAAAACCCTGTTTGTTTCTCAGAGTCTATAGTCCTCATGGTTCATCTCCCCTTCCTATTCCCCCCCTTCATTTTTCCCTTCCTTCTCCTAATGTCCTCCCTGCTATTCCTTATGATCCACAAATAAGTGAAACCATATGATAATTGACTTTCTCTGCTTGACTTACTTCACTTAGCATAATGTCCTCCAGTCCCATCCATGATGATGTAAAAGTTGGGTATTCATCCTTTCTGATGGCTGAGCTCATATTCCATTGTACATAGGGACCACATCTTCTTTATCCATTCATCTGTTGAAGGGCATCTCGATTCTTTCCACATTTTGGCTATTGCGGACATTGCTGCTATGAGCATTGGGGTGCATATGGCCCTTCTTTTCACTACATCTGTGTCTTTGGGGTAAATACCCAGTAGTGCAATTGCTGGGTCATAGGGTAGCTCTATTTTTAATTTTTTGAGGAAACTCCACACTGTTTTCCAAAGTGGCTGTACCAACTTGCATTCCCACCAATAGTGTAAGAGGGTTCCCCTTTCTACAACCTCTCCAGCATTTGTTGCTTCTTGCCTTGTCGATTTTTGCCATTCTAGCTGATGTAAGGTGGTATCTCAATGTGGTTTTGATTTGAATTTCCCTGATGGCTATTGATGATGAACATTTTTTTTCAGCACTGATTTCCAAGATCTGTAAAGAACTTCTCAAACTCAACACCCAAAAAACAAATAATCAAGTCAAAATACGGGCAGAAGATATGAACAGACACTTCTCCAAAGAAGACATACAAATGGCTAACAGACACATTTTAACCTTTCCAATGAGTATACACAGAATTGGCATATAACATCACATTAGTTTCGGGTGGATAACATACGATTTGTGTTTCTATAATTGCAAAATGATGACCACAATAAATCTAGTTAACATCTATCATCATATATAGTTACAAATTTGTGTGTGAGGAGGACTTTTAAGATGTGCTCTCTTAGCAATTTGCAAATGTGCAATACAGTATTATTAACTACTGTCACTGTGCTGTCTATTACATCCTCATGACTTATTTTATAACTGGAAGTTTGTACTTTTTAATACTTTTCCCTCATTTCACCCACTTCCACAGCCAGCCCCCAGCCTCCTGCTTCATTGGGTTTTAAATGGTCATCCCCTGAGACTACTGATGTTGAGCTCTTTTCCTTGGGCTTACCGGCCATGTTTTGTGACATGTCTGTTGCCCATTTTTAATTGTGTTTTTTATCTTGCTGTAGTTTCATTGTAAGAATGATTTATATATTCTAGATTCAAGTCCTCTGCGAGATATTTGATCTGCAGATATTTTCTCCTACTCAGTGAATTGCCTTTTCATTCTTTTAATAGTGTTTCTCAGAACAAGATTTCTGGTCTTGATGAAATCCAAATTCTATCTTTTCTTTTTCAGTTGTGGCTTTCTGTGTCCTGTCTAATATCTGTCCACCCCAAGGTCACAAACATCATTCTTTTTTTTTTTTTGTTTTATTCTAGAAATTTTATAGTTTTAGCTTATATGTTTAAGCCTGCGATTCCATCTAAATTTATGTTCTTATATGTTTTGAAATAGAGGTCAAACCTTTTGTTTTCTTTTCCATGTAGAGATCCAGTTATTCCTGAATCCTTTGTTGAAAAGAATTCCTCTTCTCAATAAATTGCTTTGGCATAGCACCTTTCTTTGAAATCAATTGACCATGGAAGCTTGGATCTATTTCTGGACTTTCTATTGTGTTTCATGGATCTGTCTATCCTTAAGCCAATACTACACACTTGGTGTCTATAGCTTTATAATAAGTCTTGAGATGAGGTGGTGTAAGTCCTTCAACAGTGTTCTTATTTTTCAAAATTGTTGGGCTATTACAGGTTCTTTGATTTTTATATAAATTTTAGAATAGGGTGTAAATTTTGACAACATTCTTCATTGTAGTGTGTAGAACCTATAACCAGTTTAGGGTGAATTGACATTTTTACAGGATTAAGTCCTCCTTCTTTTCTTAACACTACTCTAAAAGTAAATAAATAAAACACCTGGACTTTAAAGCTCAACATAGGAAATCAACGTGGGGGAAACATTTCCTAATTTTTAGTGGAAATTTTATTACCTGTTCAAAAAGTCACCTCCTAAAAGCAAGGATTTTACATTAAAGGGAACCAATAGAACTCACTGCCAAGATACTTTAAAATAAATATCTTAGGATTTTTTCTTTAGGCCCGTGCTGTTAACTGCCCTTTCCATTTTAGAAATATTTATTGAGCCCCTGCTATGGGTCAGGCACTACTCTAGGCATAGAAAATATCACTGTGACCAAAACAGACAAAAATAAAAATCCCTGCCTTTATGGATCTCACATTTTCTAGTGAGAACTGTTCAGTGTCTTCATACTCCCAGCCTTTGGAGGAGGTCTCAACGTATCAAGAGTGCCCCAAATGCTACCCACTATTAAAAACTGCATTTGTGAACACGGAAAAGGAAAGCCTGAACATCATCTCTGTGGGTGTATGTATAAGATTTCCAAACTCACTTCCATATGATTTTTAGAATAGGAAAGCTTTTGACCTTGGCTCCTTGTAGAAGAGCAAAGCTCCAGTTCAAGAAAAAATAGAAGTAATTTCCAGAAACCATAGACACTGGTGGTTTTATTGTTTTCATGTAGAGAAGGCATATTTATTGTGGTTATTTGCATATAAACACTGCTTTTTGCTACCAGACGGTCCCTGTTCTGATAACTACTTCTGGCATTCTATGTGGATGAAAAGGACTATAAAGGAAGAAGGAGATTTCACAAAGGTACTAAATCAAAAGAGAAACTAGACAAGGAGGAAAAAAGACAGAGAAAGCTGCAAACTGGAGAGAATAAACTACTAGCAAGAATCAGAACTATTTTAACTTCAAATACTTTTCAGGGACAAGGCTTTTGTTGAGCCACATATGTAGTTCTCAAATTCGGACATAATAATTTTTCTCTTTCTTCCTTCAAAGAATATCATTCTCTTTATTAGCCAAGTGCAAAATAACTATTTAGTCATTATTTATTCATTTCAGGGCATCCGATCTTCAAACCTTTAAGAAAGACACATTTTCCTTACCAATATGTTTGCTTGCTTGTTTTCTGATAGATAAGAACGATCATCTTGGGGAAAAACAAGCTCTGTAAAGCGACTAATACATTCAGCACTGAGCACAGGCAATCTGTTCTGTGCTTTTAGAAATGAAAAGGAAAGATACAGCCATGCATATGTGTAAATTTTCCATAAATAATCTACTAATGGTGGTATATTTATAATCCAGAGAAGATATGATTATCCAAATCTCCATTCTCTCTAGCAAATGGTAGAGGCTTCAAATGGAAAATAGTAATCCATTTCTAATAAATTGGCTTTAAACTCACTAATTTTAATAAGACTGTAAGCTCAGGCTGATTGATTTAGTAGTATAATGTACTTGGGCTCCAGTTTTTAATAATTAATTGTTCATTGCAAGGCATTGCTTTTTGGGTCATCCCATCCCATTTTGGTCATCACCTCATTACTGCTGGGCTCCTCACATCAATTCCTCATTCATTCCACATGCAGAAATTAATGAACGACTCAGAACATCTTTTATTTTCTTTGGGGGAAATAGTTACTTTGGCAGGAAATGGGTATGAGTGAATGGAACAACAGTCTAGAGCAAAGTAGCCCTTTTCTGTGTGGGATAAAAGACCAGAGATGAATCATGAAATGCCTCGGACTGGAACTTCCAGAGCAAGGCAGCCTTCCAAGGGCCAAGAGGGAGGAAATTTGTAACCCTTCCCCTATTTCCAAAATGCAGAAGTTAGAGACGTCAATTGGAGCATCTTGGGAACCTGATGCAAGCTTGCAGGGAGGCTCAGGCATGGAGCAGGGTTTTCTTCCATGACATGATATAGGGTCTATTTTGGTATAAGGAAAAGGCAGCACATTGTTACATAAAACCATCTGAGTGAGAGGGATGACAAAGCATACAGCAAGGCACGCCAAACACATTTTGCTGAGACAACGTCTGTTTCTATCTCTAGCTCACTTCAATGATCCACCGGGAAATCAAGGCGGAAGATAGAAAATATCCAGGACACTGAGAGCTACAAAATTAGCAGTGAAGACTTTTGGAGAAAAAAAAACAACAACAACAACAACTTGAGGTCATCTGTTCCAACCATCTAATTTTACATATTTGTTGAACAAATGGGACATAAAAGAGAGATGTGACCTGTTTAGTGTCAAACCAAGTCCATGGAAAGATTGTGTCTAGAAACAATGCAGGTCTCCCCATTGCCTGAGGTGTGATGCTGTTTTCCCTTGCTTTGTGGCCCACTGTATCATGTTCCAGGACTACTCAGTTAACTTAAGGTTCATGTTGTTAGGAGTTAATTGGACACTTACGTAGTCAAGGCCAGGGTCCCCAACAAGAAAACAGGGAGCCGGGACAGCTAAGACAAAACCACACTAGTATCCTGTTTTACAGCTTAGACAAGACCAAAATAGCATCCTGTCTAGCAGCCTCTGCAGGGGTGACTTTTGCAAAACATCCTGAAACAAGACAATTAACCATAAAACCTAGGTCACTTTTACCCCAAAGATACAAATGTAGGGATCTGAAGGGGTACGTGCACCCCAATGTTTATAGCAGCAATGTCCACAATAACCAAACTGTGGAAAGAGCCAAGATGTCCATCAAAAGATGAATGGATAAAGAAGATGTGTGATACACACACACACACACACACACACACACACACACACACACACACACAGTGGAATATTATGCAGCCATCAAAAGGAATGGGATCTTGCCATTTGCAACGACGTGGATGGAGCTGGAGGGTGTTATGCTGAGTGAAATAAGTCAATCAGAGAAAGACAGGTATCATATGATCTCACTGATATGAGGAATTCTTAATCTCAGGAAACAAACTGAGGGTTGCTGGAGTGGTGGGGGGTGGGAGGGATGGGGTGGCTGGGTGATAGACACTGGGGAGAGTATGTGCTGTGGTGAGCGCTGTGAATTGTGCAAGAGTGTTGAATCACAGATCTGTACTTCTGAAACAAATAATGCAATATATGTTAAGAAAAAAAAGAAGAAGAAGAAGATGATAGCAGGAGGGGAAGAATGAAGGGGGGTAAATCAGAGGGGGAGACGAACCATGAGAGACAATGACCTCTGAAAAACAAACTGAGGGTTCTAGAGGGGAGGGGGTGGGGGGATGGGTTAGCCTGGTGATGGGTATTAAAGAGGGCACGTTCTGCGTGGAGCACTGGGTGTTATACACAAACAATGAATCATGGAACACTACATCAAAAACTAATGATGTAATGTATGGTGATTAACATAACAATAAAAAATTTAAAGGGAAAAAAAGAAAAAAACCTAGGTCACTATCACAAGGTGAGGCAGTTAGTCTCCAAAGTTCAGCCCAAAACACCATCAACACGTGAACAATAACCCAATAGGTAGACAGGTGCATGATCACAGCCCTGACTGGCATACCTTAGCAGCCAATCCATAGGAGGCCCACATATGAAGCCAGGACATGTTTGGCCTTGATCCTTAAAATAAAGCTTAAAACTAGACTTTTTGAGAAACCCTGACTGGAAAGATTTATGAATGCATAAGAGAAAAATTTGGTCCAGAGATTTTCAAAGTTGTCTTGGAAGAGTGAATTATTTTTCAATCCTAATCTCAGGATTTAGAGCCAGACTTTAGGGCATTAAGTCTGTATGTGGAACCAGTAGAGAAGTAGCAATTGTCTTGAGAAACCATATTCATATTAATAAGAAAAAACTGACTGGAGAGAGGGTGCCCTGAAAGACCCAATTTTTGGAGTTCTTATATTTATAAATGGTTGCCTTGGCCTCCACTCTACCATTATTATTCCCAATGCTAAAGCTCCTTGGGATTCATGGAAGCATGTTTAAAACAGACAGAGCTTTATAATATCTGAACACCCATACTTTCTTCCCAAAGAACTGAGCAAAAGTTTGTGTTGTACCCCGTGACCCTTAGATGAAGGATCGAACAACGCCCTAAAGGCTGGCTGAAAGGAGACGCCTGGTTTACAAAGCTTGGTCAGGCTGTGAGTGTTCCGCTAGGATTTGTGATACAGTAAATTGAAGGACGGAGCAGTCTGAAGAACAAAAACTAAAAGTTTTGAGAGATTCCAAACATTGACAGAGCCTGAGAAGTCATGACAGTCTTCTTTTATAAGGGAAGCAGATAAACCATGAGGAGACACATTCGGTCTGGAGAAAGATCAGTGATGACATGCACAGAACGGGGGTTGGTTAACAAGTAGGCTGGATCACAAGCCATGACTCCTGTTTAGACTTTTGACTGGCAGCTCGTGTTCAGAACCATTGCTGGAGGAAGGGGTGTTTCCTTCCGAAAGAGAAAGAGCAAAGCCAAGTCAGCCTTGGGAGAGGCCACAGTACATTATTTGGCAATTCCTGTTCTGGAGTCCATCACGTTTCCATTGTGCTCACTGCTGTGCTGTCCTTCTCCAGCCCACTCCTCCCTCTGCCTCCTGCTCCCGAGCATCCCTTCCTCACTTACACTGATTTACAGTGTTGTCTAGCTTTGTTCGCTCAATGTGGTAGAACCTCTTACTCATTCTTGATCCCACCCCGAATCTGGATTCCATACCAACTTTCCCACCAAAATGATGCTTGCTGAGATCATAAATCACCTCGTGCTGCTAAACCCAAACAGCGACATTTAATTCTCCTCTTTTTTAAAAGATTTATTTATTTATTTCAGAGAAAGAGAGAGAAAGAAAGCATGAGCAGGGGAGAGGGGCAGAGGGAGAGGAAGAGAGAGAATCTTAAGCAGGCTCCAACCCCAGCGTGCAGCCCGACGCGGGGCTCGATCTCAAGACTCTGAGAGCACGACCTGAACCAAAACCAGAGTCAGAGAGTCAGATGCCTAGCCAACTGCGCCACCCAGGTGCCCAGTTCTCTTACTTGACCTCTCTGTAGCATTCAGAAATGTTGATAATCCCCTCCTTTTTGAAATTTTATCTTCCTTTGGCATTCTTACCTCTTAGTTTTTCTTCTACTTCTCTCTCTCACTCATTTGTTTTCTCCTCCTCTGGGTAAACTCCTCTAAATAGCATCAAAGGTTGAAGCTTGTATTTTTGTATTTTTTTTCTGTATATTGTGCCCCCACTTTTGCCCAATGACCAACAATTACCATCTAAATCTCAGGGACTCCTGAATTTATCTCCTGTCTCCTGAGCTTCAGACCAGTGACCAACAAGACACGCCTACAGAGCAAAGGCACTTCTGAACCAGTATGTCTAAAATTCAGAATTTCCCTCCACAAACCAGATCTTCCTCCAGTGTTTCTTGTCTCTGTCAACTGCTTCCCCATCTACACAGCCTAGGTGTCATTCTTGCCACGTGATACTCCGCCATCCTTCACATCCAACCACACGAGACCAAGGCCTGCCCATTGTAACTCTGACATTTTTATGTTAAGCCTCCATCCCTCAAGTCCAAGCGAACATCATCACTCATCTACATCTCTTCACTAGCATCTGCCTTATCGCCCTACTCTCCACTCTCACCCACCCTACTCTCACTATTAGAAATGAAACAAATAGAGGCGTTCTTTAAAACATGAATTTGATTATGCTGCTCCCGACTTAAGTCACTTCAATGGCTACTCATTCTTCCTAAAATCAAGATCAAAATCCTTAATGTAATTCCAAGACTCTAGGGGATTATTCAGTGCAAGAAATATGATCTTTCAAGGTATTAGGTTGTAATGTCAGTACATGAGGCAAAAACTTTATATAACAAAATTAGTCTTAAAAATTCCTTTACCTAACCACAAAGTATTAGTTCAATGATTTTGTGTACATGAACTTATATGTTAATATGTGTGCATGCATTCAAACATGCCTATACATTTTATTTGCAATACAAGTAGAAAAAATATATATATATATAATTTTAATTACATAATAATTATGAAGAGAGAGTGAGTGTCACTGCAACTCTTGAGTATTGCATGGTGGTTAATATCAGTGACCTTAGAGTCTGATTATCTGGTTGTAAAATTAGTGCTACCACTTAGAAACTGTGTTGCTAAGGCATGTTATTTGACCTTTCTAAGGCTCTGTAAAATGAAGCCAATAATAGAACCTAGCTTTATTTTCCATTTTCAATGAACTAATTTACACAATGAAGCTAAAATTGTGGAAAATATGAATCTCCAAAAGGGACCATGTGATCCTTGCTTGGATTCACAGTAACCAAGAGATCAGAACTTCCACCATCCACAGAACTTCATGTTGTGTATTTTGAAAGTTAAACTCAAACAAACACCATGACCCCTTTAATATAGGGTGATTCTAGCTTTCCCTGTTACCCTGGCATAATTATTAACTGGTTCCTTCCACTCTCAGAAGTCTGCCTGATAAATTATCTGCACGATAATTATTCCTGATCTTCAATGTCAGTCTGCTCTGTTTTCTTCTGAACAAATACCGTGGCCACCTTGTTTTCAAGTGTCTGTGTTGTGTCTTTTCAAATACGTATGTACGTTTCTCTCTTTCTGAGTGTGTGGCACAAGCTTTTCCTCTCAATTGGACTTTGATGGCTTTTTCACATGTGAGTCCCAGGCCCCCTCTCCTAAAGGAACTCCTAAAAGGGGTGTAAGTGTTGATACTGAGAGGTTGTGGGGGAAAGGCTTGTATTCATGTGTAAAAGAAAACTGTAAAAGCAATTTATAAGAACTAGGGTGTGCACTAACCCAACTTCTGGCTGATGGGTGCATCTCTCCCTCTGCCCTGCATAAAGATCTACATAAGCCACAAAAGTTGTATTTCCAAATACTGAATCTGTGTTCCTTTTTCCATAAGAACTATTAATATCTACAAAAGAGTGATGCATGGGATCCAATGTGATGATAGGTCAGCCTTAAAGACTCTGAACATTCGTCCAGTGAAGAAACCTACTTGTTTTGGTTTCAACCAGAATTTCCCAGACTGATTTGTACACAGACAGACAGATTTTTCTTAACTTGCATTCTTTGTTCTTTAAGTGAGAGGCAGTGTGGTGGCCTGGAAAGTACTTATAGTAGAGTTATTACAAGTACCAAATCTGGAGGCCTACACTGGCTCCAATCACAGCTGCATCACTTATTAGTTGGGTAGCTTTGGAAAGACTACTTAATCTATCAGCTTCCTCCCTAATAATATGGAAAAAAACAGTAGCCTCTATCATATATTCTTGTTATAAAGATTGAATAGAAGTGGAAAGGTTCATTTAATAAACAGTATTGGAGTAGCTAGTTATTTATTAGAAGAAAAACATGTTGGCCTCCCGATCTCACACCATATACAAACTATAAATTTCTAATGGATTAAAGATTAAATACAAAAACAGGAACCACAGCTATGATTACAACAACTAACAACCTTAGAAGGAAACCCAGGAGGGCTGCCTGGACAATTTTTAGACCAATAAAACATGTTAATCAAGGGAAGAAACCTAGAAACAATAAGTAATACATTTTTTTGAATATATGAAAAGTTGAAAACGTCATAAATATATATCAATATACACATGAAAGAGATAGAAAAAATATTTCAATGCAAATGACAGATAAAAAAGTAATGTCTATATAATGTAAAAAGCTTTTACAAACTGACATGCGAAAAAAAATAACTGAGTAGAAAACTTGGCAAAAGAAATGAACGGCAAGTCACAGAAGGGTGAATCCAAATGGTGATTATATAAAAAGATGCATAAACTCTTTAAAGATCAAGAATATGCTAATTGAAGTAACAGCAAAATAACAGTTATAATCGTCAGATTGGCAAAATTTATTTTTACAAAGTTAACATTAACTGCTGGTGAATAAATAGAAGGGTCCACGCTCTCATCCTTCGCAGGCTGAAATAGCTCACGTAGACTTTTAGAAAGATAACCAAGAAAAATCTATTAAACTAAAAACAAAACAAAAAGAAACAAAACATGTTTCTCTTTTGACCCAGCAATCCCACTCCTGGTCCTCTCCTTTGAAAAAGCAAGGCACCAGTGTGTTTATACCCCTAACACATACATAGTGGCAAAGGAATCAAAATGAAGTCAAGGGCAATCAATAAGACAATAGTTGAATTAATCTTGGTACTTCTGTATCATAGAGAATCAAACAGGCATTGTGAAGAATGAATTGAAGCCAAAACAATTCACCCAGGAGGATTTCTACAAGACTTTGTTGAATGAGAGAGATATAGTGAGAAAGAATTTTTGAGCAAATTCTTACTATTTTCTGGTTGCGATAACAGTAAATGACACTCCTATTTTGCCCACGCAAGTTTCTTGGCGTTCTGCTGGCACACAGTCTACATTCTTGAACTATTTGGAAGGACCAATCAGCATTCACAATCTGTCACCATCCCAACCTCATCTTAGAAATACACAAATTGCTGTTCATCCATGATCAACTCTTCAGAAACAAGTTGGTCATTTGTCTTCTTCCTGGAAGAAAGCTTAGTGCTTCTCTAATAACCAAGGGGATGAATGGTGAATGAATTCAGTTTGGGTTGTTCTTCCCATTTGAGGCACAAAGAAGTTGGTTTCTTGGTGTCCCTTGTGAGAGGCATTTGAAATCATAGGCATTGCATCTTCTATTACAGACAAATAAAGCATTATTATCCCAAATATATTAAGAGCTTCTAAAATGGGAAAGAAAAAGCCATAGCTTTATTTTTAGGAAATGGGTTAGAAATAGATAAGAGAGAGAATCCATGAATAAAAAAGGCAAGAGGTCCCTGAACTGCAAAAGAAAGATACTCACCCTTGCTTGGGGTGGATTTGTCTTATGCTGTGCTTGCTTCGGCAGCACATATACTAAAATTGGATTTGTCTTATGCTAACTTAGATAAGGCTGAACGAGGTGTCCCAAAATTCCCTTTGCTACATAGCTCCTGGTTAGTGCAGACTGGAAGAGACATGGTACCTGGGACTTGGAGGAGGGAAGATGAGCCGGAGCCAGGTTCCTTCTATACCCAGAGGGCCAGTGCAGGGCACCAGGCGGGGCAGCTGCTCACATCTATTGTCTATTGGCTGACTCACCTTGTGGTAGGTTTGCAGCCAGCCTGCAGCCCTTCCCACTCCCGCTGGATCCCCGCCTTCAGCTTCTCACCCTCCTGGGCCAAGTGCCTTTTAGCTCTGTGTCAAAGGGAAGCCGTTTCCCCCCACAGCTAACTCACCACTTCACCACTGAAGTCAGAGGCTTAGAAGAAATAATTCAGTTTGCAGTCCAACCTCCTAGATTCTGGCTCAGCCTCCCAGGTCCCTGTTTATCCTTGCTTCCCTACTTCACATTCTTTATTTTCTCAACTGCCTGCTCTGCTGACTCCAGGCTCCAGCACCACACACAAAAGCAACAGTGATATATAAATTGCCTAACCAGCTCTCACAACTGCATAAGGTCGGGTACATCAAATCGTGGCTTATTATATATATTTCCTACTGGTTCTGATTTTTAAATTGGACTCTGACTGATGCCTTACTCAAAATAAGGCATATTAAAATTTCACTGAGATAAAATAGGTGACTATCCAAAAGCTTGGCCACAAATTTTTATTTTGGATGAAAGATGGGGGGAAATGGTCCTAGTCATATATTGTTAAAAGAATTTAAAAATACTGTGATATCTATGGAGAGGAATTTGATTAACATCAAGTGAAACTGTATATAAATTGACTCTCAGATCCCGAGGTACTGCTTCTGGAATCTATCCCAAATATACACTGGCAAATATATATATAATGATGCATGCTCAAGCATATTCATTGGAGCACAAACTTAATTAACAGGAGAATCACAATCCCAAATGTCCATCAATAAGGAACTGGCTAAAAAATAATGATAAATCAAACCAATGAAGTAATATGAAACCGTCAAAGGGAATGAGGTGTATCTCCACATATTACATGGATTAATTCCAGGATGTAATAAATACAGTAGAAAGTAAAATATGCAAAGCAGAAAAAAGTGTGGATAGTGTGTGTCTACCATGTATCTAAGAATGGAGAATATATATTTTTTCATATATATGTGTGTATATACATAAATATATATATATATGTGCATATATTCATTCACTGCTGGAAAAGTAACATAAAAATTGTTAAATATTACCAACGGGAGAAGGAAGGTATAAGGGATAAAGATAAAAGTCACACTTCTCAGAATATTTGTTGATTTGATGTTGAAATCATAATAAAATTTTATATTATTATAAAACCAAATTAAATTCAAAAAGTATCTCCTGGGAATTGAAAACAGAATAAAATAAATGTGCCAAATTGCATATTTAGTTGAGTACATAACCATGCAAAGAATTATTCCAATTGACGTTGAAACATAGCAATTTAAGTGTTCAATACTACTGTAATACTCTAAACACAAAAGGATTTTTTTATCTTAAACTGCTTTCTCCAAGCATATTGTTGTTGATAATAGTGATATCAGTATTCTGAGATTCCTTTGCATATATTGTAGAATAACTCTACAACTATTTTGGTCCCATTGAGAATCCAGATTTTTGACATGGAGAAAAGAGATACAGATGTAAGTTGATGAAATTAAGTTAAAAACGTCTATTTCTAAATTTGCATTGGCTGAATGTATCATTTATTTTATCTTTAAAAACATACTTCCTAGCTCCAACCTAGAAATAATAACCAACTCAATAGCAATGAGTCACTTCTAGGACCCAGGTTGTTGGATCTGTGGCAAGAGTTCCACAGTTGAGAACCAGAGCTCTAGCCAGAGTGTTTAGGAATAAGAGAGAAGACACAAATTGCCAATCTCATGAATGAGAGGGTTGACATAAATACAAAGCATAAAGATAGCAAAAGGATGGTAAGAACAATAAATAACAATAACGAATAATTATAGAACAATAATAATTATTATGAATAATTATAGAACAATAAATTCAACAACTCAGATGGAAATGAAAAAAAATTTGAAAACCACAAACTAGATAAACTCCCTTCAAAATAAATAAATTAATTAATTAATAGCCAGAAGAGCCCCATAGCGGTGGTTCTCAACCAGGACCTCTTTTGCCAAGCAAGGGTCATTTGGCCATTTCTGGATACATTTTTTGGTTGTTAAAACTCAGTTGGGCACTATTGGCATCTAAAGAATAGAGGCAAGAGATGCTGCTAGTCATTCTACAACAGATGGGACAGGTCCCCCAAGACTGAATGCTTTAGCCTAACATCTGAAATAAGGCAGGTATGCCCACTCTCACCACTTGTATTTAATGATATAGTAGAGATTATAGCCTATGCAATAAGGCTGCATAAATAAATTCATACATATGTGAATACATAAATGACAGCCAAACTGGAATGGAAAACATAAAACTGCCTTCTTTCCTAGATGACATGATTCTGTACGAATAAAATCTTATGTTAATCGACAAAAAAGCATCTCAAACTAATAAGTGAGCTTAGTGAATTTGCAGGATAGAGGGTCAACATATAAAAATCAGTTGCATGGGGCCACCTGGGTGGCTCAGTCATTAAGCATCTGCTTTTGGCTCAGGTCATGATCCCAGGGTCCTGGGATCGAGCCCCGCATCGGGCTCCCTGCTCAGTGGGAAAGCCTGCTTCTCCCTCTCCCACTACCCCTGCTTGTGTTCCCTCTCTCATGTGTCTCTCTGCCAAATAAATAAATAAAATCTTTTTAAAAAATCAGTTGCATGTCTCCATACTGGCAACAGGATAATCAGAAATTGAAATATTTTTTAAATTACCATTTTTACAGCATGAGAATATATGAAACACTTAGAGACAAGTTTAACAAAACATATAAAAGACTTCTATACTGAAAACCCCAAAACACTGCTGAAAGAATTTAGAAAAGATGTGAGTAAATGGGGAAATATATCAAGAAGATGTTTATAAAGAAAATGACAAGCTGACTCTAAAATGTATATAGTATAGGACCAATTCACAGGAAATTTATTAGACAAACAACCCAGAAAAGCCAAAACAGCTTTGAAAAAGAAAAACATAGTTGAAATATTATCACAATGTGATTTAAATCCTTTCTAAAAAGGTATCATAAGCCTAATATTGGCATAAAGATAAACAAATAGACCAGTGAAACATAGTAGAAAATGCAGGCTAACTTCACACTTACATGGATAATTGATTTTCAACAAAGGTACAAAGACAATTCATTGGAGAAACAGTAGTCTTTTCAAGAAATGACACGTTAACAATTGGATATTTATATGCAAAAAGAGAGAAAAAGACTTTCAATCTGCACATCATTCCTAAAGAAAAATGAACTCAAAATGAATCACAGACCTCAATGTAATACCTAAAAATATAAACCATCTAAAAGATAGCACAAAGCATTTGCAATCTTAGGCTAGGCAAAGATTTCTTAGATATATCAAAAGAATGATTGAAAAAAATTGGCCCCCTAAAAATTCAGAACCTTGGGGCACCTGTGTGGCTCAATTGGTTAAGCATCTGCTTTTGGCTCAGGTCATGATCTCAGGGTCGTGGGATTGAGCCCCTCATCGGGCTCCTTGCTCAGTGGGAAACTTACTTCTCCCTCTCCCTCTGCCTGCTGCTCCCCCTGCTTGTGCTCTCTCTCTCTCTCACTCTCTCTCTCTGTCAAATAAATAAATGAAATCTTCTAAAAAATGGTAAAAAAAAAAGTTCAGAACCCCTAATCTTCAAAAGACAGTGCTAAGAAGTAAACATAAGCCACAAAGTGGGAGAAGATATATGCAAATCACATAGTTGATAAAAGGCATGTCCAGAATATACAAATAACTCTCAAAAAATGTAACTATAAGGAAAAAATTAAAGATGTATGGAAGATTTGAATAGCCCTTTCCCCCAAGAAGATCTACAGGTGATAAGCATGTGAAAAGATGCTTAACATCACTAATTATTAGAGAAATGCAAACTAAAACCACAATGTGACGTGTCAACTTAAAATTACTGAACACACAAAGCATTTGCAAGGATATGAAGCAACGGGACCTTGCATTCTATACACTGCTGGTGGGAATATAAAATGTTACAACCACTTTGAAAAACAGTTTAAACCTATACAAAGTCTATACAAAGACCTATAAATAAATGTTCACAGCACTTGATTTTTTTTAATTTTTTATTGTTATGTTAATCACCATACATTACATCATTAGTTTTTGATGTAGTGTTCCATGATTCATTGTTTGTGCATAACACCCAGTGCTCCATGCAATACGTGCCCTCTTTAATACCCATCACCAGCCTAACCCATCCCCCCACCCCCCTCCCCTCTAGAAGCCTCAGTTTGTTTTTCAGAGTCCATCGTCACTCATGGTTCGTCTCCCCCTCCAATTTTCCCCCCTTCATTCTTCCCCTCCTGCTATCCTCTTCTTTTTTTTTTAACATATATTGTATAATTTGTTTCAGAAGTACAGATCTGTGATTCAACATTCTTGCACAATTCACAGCGCTCACCATAGCACATACCCTCCCCAACATCCATCACCCAGCCACCCCATCCTTCCCAACCCCCACCACTCCAGCAATCCTCAGTTTGTTTCCTGAGATTAAGAATTCCTCCTATCAGTGAGGTCATATGATACATGTCTTTCTCTGATTGACTTATTTCGCTCAGTATAACACCCTCCAGTTCCAACCACATCTTTGCAAATGGCAAGATCTCATTCCTTTTGATGGCTGCATAATATTCCATTGTGTATATATACCACATCTTCTTTATCCATTCATCTTTTCATGGACATCTTGGCTCTTTCCACAGTTTAGCTATTGTGGACATTGCTGCTATAAACATCGGGGTGCACGTACCCCTTCGAATCCCTACATTTGTATCTTTTGGGTAAATACCCAGTAACACAGCACTTGATTTTTTTTTATTTTTTATTGTTATGTTAATCACCATACATTACATCATTAGTTTTTGATGCAGTGTTCCATGATTCATTGTTTGTTCATAACACCCAGTGCTCCATGCAGAACGTGCCCTCCTCAATACCCATCACCAGCCTAACCCATCCCCCTACCCTCCTCCCCTCTAGAACCCTCAGTTTGTTTTTCAGAGTCCATCGTCTCTCATGGTTCGTCTCCCCCTCTGACTTACTCCCCTTCATTCTTCCTCTCCTGTTATCTTCTTCTTTTTCTTTTTTCTTAAAATATGTTGCGTTATTTGTTTCAGAAGTACAGATCTGTGATTCAACAGTCTTCCACAATTCACAGCGCTCACCATAGCACATACCCTCCCCAATGTCTATCACCCAGCCACCCCATCCCTCCCACCCCCAACCACTCCAGTAACACTCAGTTTGTTTCCTGAGATTAAGAATTCTTCATATCAGTGAGGTAATATGATACATGTCTTTCTCTGATTGACTTATTTCACTCAGCATAACACCCGCCAGTTCCATCCACGTCGTTGCAAATGGCAAGATCTCATTCCTTTTGATGGCTGCATAATATTCCATTGTGTATATATACCACATCTTCTTTAGCCATTCATCTGTCGATGGACATCTTGGCTCTTTCCACAGTTTGGCTATGGTGGACATTGCTGCTATAAACATCAGGGTGCGCGTACCCCTTCGGGTCCCTACATTTGTATCTTTGTGGTAAATACCCAGTAGTGCAATGGCTAGATCGTATGGTAGCTCTAATTTCAACTGTTTGAGGAACCTCCATACTGTTTTCCAGAGGGGTTGCACCAGCTTGCATTCCCACCAACAGTGTAGGAGGGTTCCCCTTTCTCCACATCCCCGCCAACATCTGTCGTTCCCTGACTTGTTAATTTTAGCCATTCTGACGGGTGTGAGGTGGTATCTCATTGAGGTTTTGATTTGGATTTCCCTGATGCCGAGCGATGTTGAGCACTTTTTCATGCACAGCACTTGATTTTTAATAACCAAAAACTAGAAACAAACCAAATGGCTATGAACAGATCAATGGATAAACAAATTGTGATATATCCATATACTAGCATACCACTCAGCAATAAGAAAGAACTGTTTTTACAGTTCTTCATACAACTTGGATGAATCTTACTATAATCATGCTGAGTGAAAGAAACAAGATGAAAAGAGTACACAGATTCAATGCAATCTCTATCAAAATTCCAGCAAAGTTTTTTGCAGAAATGAAAAAAAAAAAAAAAGACAGTAAAATTCATTTGGTGTTGCAAGTGACCCCAAGTAGTCACAACAAGCTTGAAAAAGAAAAACAGAGTTTGAGGATTCACAATTCCTGACTTCAAATTTTGCTACAAAGTCAAAATAATTAAAACAGTATTGGCGTAACTAATGAATCATTGAACACTACATCAAAAACTAATGATGTACTATACGCTGGCTAATTGAATTTAAATAAAAAATGAAATAAAATAAAATAAATCTTTTTTTAAAAAAGGTAAACAAAACAAAACAAACAAACCTGGAAACAACCTAAAGTTCCAACAATTTCATTTGTTTCAATAAATCCTGTTAAATTAAAAAAAAAAGTATTGGCATAAAGATAGACAAATAGAATAGCATTGAGAGTCCAGAAATAAACCCATGCATCTATGATCAATTGATTTTTGTCAAGGGCGCCAAGAGCATTCAAAGGGGAAAGGACAGTCTTTTCAACAAATAGTGGTGGGACAACTGGATAGTCATATGCAAAAGAATGAAGTCAAACGCCTACCTCACTCCACATACAAAAGTAAACTCAAAATGGATCAAAGACAAGTGCAAGAGATAAAACTATCACACTCTTTGAAGAAAACAGGAGTAAACTGTCATGACCTTGGACTAGGCAATGGATTCTTAGATATGAAAAGCACCAAGCAATAAAAGAAAAAATAGTTAAATTATGTTTGATCCAAATTAAAAACTTTTGTGCATCAAAGAACACTTTTTTTTAAGATTTTATTTATTTATTTGTCAGAGAGAGAGAGAACACAAGCAGGGGGAGTGGGAGAGGGAGAAGCAGGCTGCCCGCTGAGCAAGGAGCCTGATGTGGGACTCGATCCCAGGACTCTGGGATCATGACCTGAGCCGAAGGCAGACGCTTAACCAACTGAGCCACCCAGGTGTCCCTCAAAGAACACTTTCAAAGAAGTGAAAAGATGACCTACAGAATAACAGAAAATATTTGCAAGCTATGTATCTGATAAGGGTCTATAATCCAGAATATAGATAGATCACTACAACTCAACAACAAAAAGACACACAACCTAGTTAGAAAATGGGCAAAGGACTTGAACAGACATGTCTCTGAGGATATACAAATGTCACCAGTACATGGAAAGGTATTGTTAAAGCCACAATATGATGTCATTGTGGTTTTACATCATTACTCATCAAGAAAATGCAAATCAAGACCACAATGAAATACCAATTCACACCACTAGAATGGCTATAATTTTTTTAGTGGAAAATAGCAGGTGTTATTAGAGGATGTGGAGAAATAGTAAGACTCCTACATTGATGATGGGAATGTAAAATGATGCAGCCACTATGCAAAATAGTTAAGCACAGAATTACAATATGACCCAGCAATTCTATTTCTAAATATATGCTCCCAAATACTGAAAGGGGGTATTCAAACAAAACCTTATCCATGAATATTCATAGCAGAACTATCAGAAGAGCCAAAAGGTGGAAACCAACCAAATGTGCATCAATAGATGAATGAATAAAACATATCTGTACAATAGAATATTATTCGGACACAAAAGGGAATGTCATACTTCTATGTGCTGCAACATGGATATACCTTGCAAACATTATGCTAAGTGAAAGAAGCAGACACAAAAAACCACATAGTGTATGATTCATTTCATATGAAATACTACAAACAGGTAAATCCATAGAGACAGAAAGCGGATTAGAGACAGAAAGCGGATTAATGGCTGCCAGGGGCTGGAAAATGGGGGGAAAGGGGAAGTGCAGAGTTTGGGGGTGGGGGAGCAATCAAAATGCTTCGGAGCTAGATAAAAGTTTTGGTTACACAACACTGTAAATTTACTAAATGCCATTGAATTGTCCACTATAAAATGGTTCATTTTATGTTACATGAGTTTTATCTCAATAAGAGAAAAAGTATATACTGTTTGATTTCATTTATATAAAATTGTAGAGAATGCTAGCTCATCTGTCTCAACAGATAGCAGATCAGTGGCTTTCCTGGGCTATCCCAGGGTAGAGGGTATGCAGGGAGGGGGATTGCCAAGAGCCCTAGGAAACTTTAGCTCATGACGGATATGTTCGTTATCTTAATTGTGGTGATGATTTCATAGCTGTAAACATCTGTCAAAATATATGTGCAGTTTATTGTATAATACAATTTGCAATTAATCATACCTCAATAAAGCTAAAAAAGATTTAAAATAAGTAATGGAGTTCTCTATAGATTAAAAGATAAGAAACACATTAACAATGGTACTGTGAAAATCATGTATATCTTTATTATAAAAAGCCCATTATGGGCACCTGGGTGGCTCAGTTGGTTAAGCGACTGCCTTCGGCTCAGGTCATGATCCTGGAGTCCCGGGATCTAGTCCCGCATCGGGCTCCCTGCTCAGCAGGGAGTCTGCTTCTCCCTCTGACCCTCTTCCCTCTCGTGCTCTCTATTTCTCATTTTCTCTCTCTCAAATAAATAAATAAAATCTTTTTTTAAAAAGCCCATTATAATACATCAAATATACAAGGGAGGCGCACCTATCTGGCTCAGTGGGTAGAGCATGTGACTTGATCTCAGAGTGGTGAATTCCATTTATATGTATGTATGTATGTATGTATGTATATACATACACACACACACACGCACACATATATGCAGGAAAGTACGAATGCTGACAGATAATTGATAACACTAAGAAGTTGCTGTGAATTTTGTTAGCATGATAATGGCATGTGGTTGCATATTTTAAAGCCTAAGTCTTTTGGAGTTACGTACTGAGATAAAAATATATGAAATCTATTGTGGTCATTGCTGCTATAAACATCAGGGTGCAGGTACCCCTTCGGATCCCTACCTTTGTATCTTTGGGGTAAATACCCAGTAGTGCAATTGCTGGGTCATAGGGTAGCTCTATTTTCCACTCTTTGAGTAACCTCCATACTGTTTTCCAGAGTGGCTGCACCAGGTTGC
Source organism: Zalophus californianus (assembly GCF_009762305.2). Classification (NCBI taxonomy): domain Eukaryota; kingdom Metazoa; phylum Chordata; class Mammalia; order Carnivora; family Otariidae; genus Zalophus; species Zalophus californianus. The sequence continues at coordinate 134,278,925 of NC_045600.1, forward strand.
ATTCCCACCAACAGCGTAGGAGGGTTCTCCTTTCTCCGCACCCTCACCAACATCCTTTCCTGACTTGTTCATTTTAGCCGTTCTGACTGGCGTGAGGTGGTATCTCATTGAGGTTTTGATTTGGGTTAGCCTGGTGATGGGTATTAAAGAGGGCACATATTGAATGGAGCACTGGGTGTTATACACAAACAATGAATCATGGAACACTACATCAAAAACTAATGATGTAATGTATGGTGATTAACATAATAAAATAAAATTTAAAAAAATATGAAGTCTGAGATTTGCTTTAAAATAATGCAGATGAGGTGAAGGGGGAGTAGGCAAGTACAGTGTAGATGAAACAAGATTGCCCAAGAGTTAATCACTAGGAGCCTTGGTGATAGGTACCTAGTGTTTGGAGGAGAAGGTTATCCTCCTTACTTTTATATATAGATGAAATTTTCTATAATAAAAAATTTAAAAACAAGGTAAGCATACATGTATATTCTCCTCACATAGTACCAGATATAAAGAGACTATCTCATACTTGTATTCCTTTTCCAAGCCATAAAGGAGATTTTACTCCATGGAAAGACTCAAGCCTTGTTCTACCATTCTGTTTTAGGGACAGTTTCACTTCTATACTAGAAGATAAGGGAGGAATTGACACAAGAATGCCCAAGGTCTTGGCCTGATGGGACAAGATTGTCTAGGAGTCTCCCAGCATAATTAGGAGGGAAAAGGGATCACTACACTTCACTGGGGTTTCCAGACCCTGAGTTTCTATGTTTTCAATATGACTCATCTCTCACCTAGCCATCATGGCAAAACACCAAAGCCTTAATCTGAGGTTAATCTGAGCAATTTCTTTAAAACACTATTTCTACTTTTATTTCTGAATGATCAGAAATAACTGGATCCTTCAGGGAATAATATAAACTATTTGTCCCCTTTTCCGGGCAGAATATTGGCATTTCTGATGAATGGGAGAAAGCTAAATCCATTTTTTGGGAGAGAGAAGGAAATTAGAGAAATCAGTGTCTCTAAATGCTCTGCATTGTTTTTTCAAAAGTATAAGAATTTTTAAAAACTCTTAGCCCCTCTGAGGTTTTATTTATAAATATACATGTGCTTCCCTTCCACTTAAAAATCCCTTAAATATTTCTCATGCTATTCTTAATCTATTCTATGCAGTTGTCATAAATGGATGTACTGAGGACACCACAGACCCCACAATTACACTGGAAGTTTCTTGCTCAAGTACACCCAGATGTAACAATGGAATATACCACAAAACTCTGAGCTATCCCAACAAGACTTCTAATATATATGGATGCTAAACAGAGATCTCTGTTATAAGTAGCAAATGGAAATTGAATCCTAACATACAAGGTCACTAAACCATATCCTTGAGTCTGTTCAGCAAAAGGTTTTGGTCTAGCCATCTTCTACCTCTGCACGGAAGATGTAAAACACATTACATCAAATCCCTATGCACATGCCATTTTTACCCATTCCGGTTAATCAAAGTACATAACTTGTGGACAGGACAGTGAGCTAACAAACCTAGGAAAAGAAGCATATGTACATTATTCAGCCATACTAGTCTTATTGGTCCCGGCCCGTCTGACACTGACCAAATTCATTTTAATAATGATGCCTCCCTAAGGAAAGATCTGAAATTCTACCCACCTCCTCACCCTCCCTTAGCTCTGCACAGAGACATTCTTAATAGCTGACAAATAGATCCTCTTCTTGGTGATAACACCTGTGAAATTGTTCAAACACAGAGACACAAGGATATGCATTCATTCCTTCTTCCCGCTTATTCCGTAACTCACTTCTCCCTAGTAGACTCTTGTCATTTCGATTCTGAATAATATATTTATTTTTTCACACCCTCCAATCCTGTAATAATCACTACCACTTCTTGAGTGTCTTCTTTAATCCTCACACTTAGCAGACATGTGTATATACCAGGCCAATCTTCACAGTTACCATGCAAAGTAGACATTACTTTTTTTTTGAGACTTTTTATTTATTTATTTGACACAGAGAGGGAGGAGGAGGGAGCAAGCACAAGCAGGGGGACTGGCAGAGGGAGAGGGCGAAGGCTCCATGCTGAACAGGGAGCCCAACATGGGGCTTGATCCCAGGACCCTGGATCATGACCTGAGCTGAAGGCAGACGCTTAAACAACTGAGCCACCCGGATGCCCCTAGACATTATTTTTTAAAAGGAGCAACCAGATGCCCAGAGAGAGTAAGGCCAGTTCACTCAGCAGTAAATGATAGAGCTAGAATACTAACCTTGGCCCATCTGGCTTTAAATCCTGTGCTCTATCTACTAGCTCCTCATGAACCCCTTCCCCCTCCCTATGTATCTTAAAACGACGGCATTCCCACTTTCCAGGACTTTCCCTTTCCTTGATAACTTCAGCATCGACTTCCCAATATGGAAAGGGTGGCCCCATCCAGAACCACCCGGGCCTGGACCGTAGAGGTCGGCCAGCACCAGAGGTTTGTAACTGAGAGGTCCATTTTGTTCTCATTCTCAAGCCACATTTCATAGTCACCACTTTTGCCACTAATAAGGGTAATATTTTGTTTTCCACCGACCTTTTTCCTTTAGCTTTTTTCTTAGTTGGTTCAAAACCCAGGTGGGGAGGAGGGGCCTTATTTATTGGGCACACTCCATGATCTAATACCCATACTTTAGAATATGTGCTCCTAAGCTGGGGTTTTGCCTTTGCTTATTGAGAAAGAGGGTTCCCCGTGCAAATCAATACTGTAAGCAAATATGGTAGTTTTTCAATCTGCATGTACTCACACACGTACATGCATATAGAAATTTAGTTAAGAATACACATGTTAATTTGCCTCCGAGGAACAATTTTAATTATAAATAAACCTCTTTTATTCCTTAACTACTCCCAGTAGGACTTCTCTTTGGCAGTACCAACTTTTTTTTAATTTTTAGCAGTTGGTTAGAAATGTTCTTTGTAATTGAAAGCAACAAAATTATTTTTATTAAAAGGGGTGGGAGGGAGATTCAATAAATCAGATTAATATTTTTCCCCCATAACAATGAATCATTAAAATTTTATTCAGATTTCTCTAACTTCTTCCCCTGGTTTAATTAATATGAGGAACACTTCCAACTCGCAAGTGGAAAGCAACAGAGCTTTCTGGTACTAGTAAAACCATGAAGCCTCACAATGCAAATATAGCCCATGGTATACACAGCCAAACAAAGCCTGCTCAGCCACTCCAGGATTCCCCTGAATACAAGTCCCCAGCCAGCAACCAACATATTTTCTTAGCAAGAGGAAAAATATTTCACAGCCTGTTAATTAGTTGTTGCTTTTTTAGCTCTTAAACAATAAAAGTCAATAATCAGTGAAGTCAACACAATGACTTTAAACCTATGCAGGGGCAACTAGGTTAAAACTCACTGGACCAGGTTACCAGTTCCCACAAAAAAAAAAAAGAGAGAGAGAGAGAGAGAGAGAGAGAGAGAGAGGGTTTATGATCAGATGGTCCACCACAGGAATTAATAGCTGCAAAAGCAATAATCAAGGATTCATTTCCGTGCTTTATGACTCACATTTACATGTTAACGACCATACAGAGAATCAGAATAATTGTTGAGAATAGCATCACTGTACTACAGGAGACAGAGCAGATTACCTGGCTTCTGGGGTTTCACACGCAGCAAATGCATCATCGGGGACCATGACTGCATGTCTCACAGCTCATTTCAAGATGCATCCTATGTGTTACGGCCCCACGCTCAAGACTTGCCAGGTCAAACACGTAACAGAAGTAAGTGACACCCGCATCCCAGGGAAACCAGTTCACACAACCTATCCTTTATATTCTCAGCAAGACTGGCTGCATAATTTGTGGAGTCCAGTGCAAAATAAGAATGCCAGCCCCCTCGTTCATAAAGCAGAAAAAAAGTGGTATGGAAGGTAATAAATTATAAATTATAAATATATATAAATTATAAATTACTTCTTCCTCAGTCTCCTCTCTCTCTCTCTCTCTCTCTCTCTCTCTCTCTCTGCCCCCACCGTCAACTCCTTCTATTCAGCAAGATGTTTTCCATTTGTTATTTAGTCTTGCATTTCCTCAACACAGGGATATTTATGCAGTGAGTACAGACCCTGTGGTGTGTGACACTTCAAATCAAGGTTCACTGCCACGTACTACCTTGCCATCCGAAGCCAGGAGGGCTTCAGATGGTCTGACCACAGGTTCCCCCCACCCTCTGCTCCTGCAGATAAGGTCTCCTGGCCAAACATCTTTCTTTATCATGGGGCCAGGCACAGTGCCTGCTTATTCCTAAGCAGTGGGTCTCCGTTTCCTGCCAGCCCACTGAAGTGTTCAAATAAGCCAATCCCATCCTCCTGTGGGAACCAGGGTCATCTCTACCTTTTGTTACTACAAAGGCTGCCTCTCTGAGCTCCTGCTTGTTCATTCTGTGCCTATGTGCAACCTCCAGATGGCCCTGGGTGGTGTATGATTTCTTCCTTCCCAGAGCTGTGAATATATAGGATTAATAAACTGCTGTCCATCTTATCTGTCCAGTGTCATGTGTTCATCCAGCCCCGTAATTCCAGGGTGGGATTCCCCCCCTCACCATGACTTCAACAGGGTGAAGAGGGGACAATCAAAATAGACTCTCCTTCCTCATGACTCCATGTGCATGATCCACGGATTGCCAAGATCCTCCTCCTGTAAGCTGCTGGGCCAGCCCACCATGCCCCCACCATGAAGGAGGAAGCTGAGCCATGCACCTTCTCTTACCAGAGCTTACCATTCCAACTCATGGGAGATGGGCAACAACCAGGGCTATTGCAATCACTAGGCCACAACTTACTAGGTACCCAGACTGAGGATACATGAAAGCCTCACTCTTGCCAAGTCACTCACCAAAAGCACCCTGGCACTGCCATCCCAGGGTGGAGACAACCACCACCACGCCCTGCCCCAAGATGCTCTAAGACATGCATGTCAAACCCTGACCCTCCCCACATCCCTACTTGGGTTCCTACTAGAAGTAGCAGGTGGCAATAGTCATGAGGTGAGGATAGAAAGGATGCCAGGCAAGGCCTGGGGCACCAGGAAGTGGGGAAGTGGGTGACCAGGAACCCTTCCTAGGGATGGAGGCAGCGAGTCACTGGAGACAGGACTGCCCATGAGTTGAGGCTCCTAACTTGATGCTTCATTAGCCCATCAGACGTCATTTACAAATCACAAGTTCAAAGATGAAATTCTGCAGAATTTTAAGATAGCAGCCATAGAACATTCAACCCTAAGCATGGAGCCATGCCTGTGAAGTTGGTTCTGGTTTCCAAACAGTCCACACACTAGTGGCAATATTTCTAGTTGTCCACGTTTACGTTTGTTCATGACATGCAATTTCTACCATACCTCTGTTATAAACTGCTCTCTCTTAAAAGCTTCAGGGCCCAGGAAATTGTTCCACTCCTACTGAATTCTACAGCATCCTTATTTTCATTCAAATGTAAAACCTATTTAAATTCTAGCAATTTTATTTTTAGTTCAGCCCATGGCTCTTGATGTGATTATTTCTGAAGGATGTCTTCAATGATGATGTCCCTTTGCACAGACATGATTGGTTTGCCCAACTAGGAGTGTGTCTCATATCTACAAAGCAATTGGCTCCCTCTTTTTTTTGCTTGCAACATAGTGCCCTCTTAGTGTATCTTTCATTGTTCCAGTTTAGATGGAGATGGATAAAGGAAATATCTCAACTCCCTTGTAACTTTATGACATGGAAAAAGTGCTGGAAACTTGATTGTTAGTGGTGGCCAACAGCACCCACAATGCTGAGGGGCCGATGGGGAATGAGCTGGGGAGCACCTGCCCCATCTGAATGGAGCTTCCATCATTCAGCCCCCAAATCACTGCCATATGGAAATGTGGGCCCAGGGGTGCCAGGGCTCCGAATTGTCAAGAAAATTCGGTAATTCAGATTTTCACAGAAAAATGAAACATGTCAACTACAGATTTTAAAAAAATGTTTTTTTCATGCTGAGTTGGCCAACACTGAAAGAATTAAATTAAAGACCCATGCTGGTGGCATTCAGCCGCAAGCCACCATCTGATGGTCTGTGATAAAGAAGAAGACCTCTGCTCTCATCAAAATCCTGTTTATTGCCCTGTCATGACAGGTATCATGTCACACAGCCTTCATCCGTTTATCTGCCTGTCTCCCCGACAGGACCCTAAGCCCTCCCCCCAACCCTGGTTGAAGGGAGTATGTTTGCACCTGGCACAGTGACCTGGCACGCACCAGGTACTACAGAATTATCTATTAAATAATTGAAATTCAGCTAACACTTATTGAGGACCTAGCCCCTCCTAGTGCCAGGGTGCATGGAACAGATAGTAAGAGGGCTCATGTGCTAGGAATGAAACTTTTCCTTTAAAGACTTCCTTCTTTGATTCTCAGGAAGACTCTGAAATCTCTAAGTTTGTTTTAAAATCACATCTGTTAGCTCAGAGGGTCAGATGTCAGGATTTCATTCTGCAGAACTGGGCCCTCTAGCAAGAAGTACATTAAAGATCACTGCTGAATTTTTTTTTAATTAACATGTAATATATTTTTTGTGTCAGGGGTACAAATCTGTGATTCATCAGTCTTACACAATTCACAGCGCTCACCATAGCACATACCCTCCCCAGTGTCCATCACCCAGCCACCCCATCCTTCCCACCCCCCTCCACTCCAGCAACCCTGTTTGTTTCCTGAGATTAAGAGTCTTATGGTTTCTCTCCCTCTCTGGTTTCATCTTGTTTCATTTTTCCCTCCCTTCCCCTGTGATCCTCTGCCTTGTTTCTCAAATTCCACATAAATGTGAGATCATATGATACTGGTCTTTCTCTGATTGACTTATTTCACTTAGCATAATACCCTCTAGTTCCATCCAGGTCATTGTAAATGGCAAGATTTCCCTTTTTGATGGCTGCATAATATTCCATTGTGTGTGTGTGTATATATATATATATATATACACCACATCTTCTTTATCCTTTCATCTGTTGATGGACCTCTAGGCCCTTTCCATAGTTTGGCTATTGTGGACATTGCTGCTATAAACATGGGGGTGCACGTGCCCCTTCGGATCCCTACATTTGTATCTTTGAGGTAAATACCCAGTAGTGCATTTGCTGGGTCATATGGTAATTCTATTTTCAACTTTTTGAGGAACCTCCATACTGTTTTCCAGAGGGGTTGCACCAGCTTGCATTCCCACCAACAGGGTAGGAGGGTTCCCCTTTCTCCGCATCCCCGCCGACATCTGTCCTTTCCTGACTTGTTAATTTTAGCCATTCTGACTGGTGGATCACTGCTGAATCTTGGTGGAAATCCCCCAGCATCCTTCGAGTTCCTTACTCATGCAACACGTACATAGTACATCACATAGTGACCTAGGACTGGAGCCTCTATTTGGTCTCCTGACTCTCGTTTTAGAGGCGAAATCCTCTGGTTATGCCCCATTCCATAAGGTTGAAACAACAACCACAGCTAAGATTGCCAAACTACCCTCTGCCCTTCTCCGCTACTTGGGGCCCATTCATCATTATCTATAGCCATTCTTGTGATAATCATTAGTGGAGAGCCCAATGGGTACCTAATACATACCGGCACTGTGTGAGCTTTTGGGAGCCACAAGACTGAGTAAATACTGTCTCTCCCCTCAAAGACAGTTTTATCCTCACTCCATCTAACAGGCTTCTTTGACCCACAAATCCCTCCTTGCAAGAGAATCAGCTTCATCTGTCCATCCCCCTTCCCCAGTCCTTTTCCCAAAGTGCAGGCCCACCAAACCCTGACATGCCATGATATGACAAGTTGGGGCCAGTCCAGGGTGTATTAGGCCCATGAGTTTACACTAGCCTGGCCTGTCTCTGGATACGATGCCATGTTTACCCTCATGGGTGCATTCATGAAGACATCACTACTTTTATCCCATACAGACCCTCCCTCACATGCCCCACCTCTTATTCAGCTATGGCCAACCAAGCCAGAATTGCGCTTAACCTAAGATATCTTTCAGAATTTTTTGGATGAAACCCCCAGAGTAACTACACTGGTACTTTCCAAATCAACCACCACCTGCAAACCAATGTCCATTCTCCATTAGTAACAATGAGGTTAGATACCATTTACTGGCTACTTGCTCTATTCTAGACCTGCACAGGATCTAAAGTAATCCTTACACATATACGCATGGTGTTTAAACTAATCCTCATCGGAGCCTGGAAAGAAGTCATTTCAGATGATCTAGGTTATGGCACCAACACTTGTTGGGAATTCGTACTGTTTATATTTATTGAAGACACAGAATCCTAGTTCTCTGCCACCTTACAGGCCCCTTGCCCCAGAGGACCTCAGATAAGGATCTCTGAGAGACCACACACAGGTCGTGGGATCAGAGTCTCTCCACCTTACTTACACAAACCTGTTTGTACTCATCGACACCCTCATCATCATCTTGCTCTGGGGCATTCTGCTAGATGGTCCCCCAGAAATCGACCAGGAAGAAGGGCACAGAGGTAGAACATCAATGTCCTCTGTTCCCCCAATCCTTTACCTTGACTTCCTTCCTCAGTCTTACTTCCTTATCTGCCCCACCTTCTTCCAGGTGACAGAGTCACTGGGTCCCTCTGAGTGACACCACAAACATTTCACCCCTGATTCTTGCTGCCTTTGGCTTGGCTCCTCCTTTTCACATAGAAGAACTTTCTATCATTTCTATTTATTAGGACATACCCTTAAATCTTATATTTGTTCCTCTTTGTACTGTCTTGTCCATTCATGGGGGATATGAATGGGATTTAGGTAACCATTTTCTCTTTCAACAAACCCTAGCTTTCAACAAAGACTCAAGAAAATCTGTTCTGAAAACTCGAAAGTGAGCACTGATCTCCTCCCTCTAAGTGCACCCTAAAAAAAATTAATGTTTTGGGTAAATGAGTTACCCTTGGGACAAAATCAGTTGTGGAGAATAAAATATATTGGTATAATATATTTTTAAAGTATTAGCCCAGGGTCACTAACACTCACAGTAAAAAAGAGGTCGAAGCTACATTCATTATTTTCCTTCTCAAAAAATGTTCAAAAGGAAATCATCTTCAGCCTGAATCAAATGCATTTCATCATCTTCCATCTGCATCTACCTTCCTGGATGCCAAGAAGTTGGAAGAGGTGGATATGGGTCTTCTACCATTCTGCCTTCCTCTTTACTCCCATCCCTAATTCACTCCTTTCTCACTCTCTTTTACCTAAGTTTCCCGAGACCCATTAGTCTTACATCAGGCCAAGAATTAACATTTTTAAAGTAAGAGTGATTGATGAAGACTCTTATTGTGTCTTCATTACTTATGGCAAGCTTATTAAATGACATTTATTCATTTCTGAGCAATGTTGATGCATCAAACTCTTGGACCGTGGGTGTCTGGAAATGTATATACATTTTCTAGCATTGATTTGTGTGAAAACTAGCCATTTTAAATGTTTTCACTCTAAATTACGTTCTCCTGGAAATTTGCATTGAGGTGTAACACGGAAAGCCTATCTTTGAGCGGATGAAATTCAGTGTCTTACCCAACGCAACTCAGCTAGTGAAGCAGCACAGCCATGTCTTACCTTACTTATAGCTTATGTTTCTAACCACTGCGATAGACTTCCTCTCCATAAATAGGAACCTGGTTCATACCTACAGTGCCATGCTTTGGAATAGCAAGACAGTTTGCTTCTGATCCAGAGTTCTGATACAACAATACAACCCAGAACTGGGTTGACTGACCCAGAACACCCTGTGCCTATGCTTTCTTAGTTGTTACTCTACTTCAACACATCCTCCCACATGAAGCCATTTGGAAATGATGACCTGGCAGAATTCTGCAAATCCCAACCTCCAGATGATGTATGAGCAGACAAAGAATGAACTGTCCCGAGGGCATCATGAGTAGGTAGTCTCCAGGTCAGAGCCACATCTAGTATCACCTTAAGCCCAGGAATCCTGGAAACAGGCCCTCAGGACCTTTCTATGCCAACAATTATGGTATTCAATGATGAGTCTTTGAGTGTTGACTTACTCCTACCTTCATTTTATTTTCCCACTATCCCCCATTTAATCTGCTGTTCTTGCTATTATTATATTCCAAAAATGGCCTAAGTCCTTTCTGAGGATGAAGTAGTAGTTAAACATTAACTAGACCAGCCTAGACTGCACACAGAAAATTCTAGTAACTATAAACCGAATGTTAGTTAGGAACAAGCAACCCAGTTGTGTAATATCCCTACCTTGGTCACTGAGTGCCATTCACCTACCCCGTAAAACTCGGACCCTTCCTCAGTGGGAAGCAGGGCAGGACTCCTGGGGACAATAGGTAAAGCCTTAGATTCACCACCCCATGCCTGAATCCATCCTGTTTTCTATTGACACAGTCAACACAGACAGCCTTCCTTCTGGGAGCAGGGATAGCAAAACTCTCACTTGTCTTTTTTTAGTATTGGATTGATCCAATTAATCGGTCCTGAGGAGCAAATGTAACAGAACCTGGTTCTGTGTACAGACTCGTTAACAGGAGATAGCTGCACCAGTATCTCTCAACCACAGCACTGCTTATCCATGGCACTAAAGGTGTTATCTCAAATATGACATTATACGCGTCAGATGTCCCTAGGTATCCTCTGTGTATGCTAAAAATGATGGCACCTCCAGCTACCCCTTACATCGCACTTCAATTTCCTTTGTTTCCCAAGTTCTGTTAGATTTTCCTCGCAAGTATCTCTAGAATCCCTCCTCTTCCCTTCTTTCTTTCCCCCGTGGTCCTCATCACTACTTGCCCAGATCAGAATTTTTTCCTACTTCTGTTCTTATCCACCCTCCCCTGGTACCTCTAATGCTAATCATATTATTTCTCTGTTTAAAGACTCGGAGCATACAATCTGCAATCACTTGCTGCTGTCAGCATTCATGCTGATGCTGGTGAGATGCTATACACAGGCACTGGGGATACAAAAACGAACAAAGCAGAACTCCTTCCCCCAAAGAGATCACCCTATTTTTGAGGATAAAATTCACCTCCAACTCCTGCCATCCATCCCTATTCACATCACATTCCTGCCACAGTATCTCAAATCCACACTCTTTCATATCTTCTTGCTTCTGTCTGTCACTCCTCTGCCTGAAAATTTCCTCCTTACTCTTCAACACCCAACTCATTTGTTAACTTGGGCATAAAATTCTTCTGGATTCCCTAAACCGAATCTGTTCTGTGTGTGTTCCCAGAGTGCTTTACATTTCTCTTTGAATAGTGCTGATCCTATTAATTGTAAGTATTTGCTTCAAAATCTTTCTCTTCCACCAGGCTTCAACAGTTTCTCAAGTACAAGAACACAATTCTGTCCACATTTGCAATTCTCAAGGGCTAACAGAGTGCTGAAATATATAGGGCATAAAAAACATGGCTTAAAAAATTAATTTGTTAATTAATGCATGCACACAGATGAGGTCTGGGAAGTCAGATTCAAATTTCACCCAAAATAACCACAAAAGCATCCGTATTTCACTTAGTGTACTGAAGACTGAGGATGGAATGCCAGGGAAAACACCCAGAATGTTTGGCAGGTAAATGGGGGATTCTTAGTCTTAGGAATGTAACAGTCATATTTTTAAATGATTTGAGAGGACTCTATCCACCCCATAAATAAATTATTTCCTCAAACATATTCAAGTCATATTTCTAATCCTTATCAGCAAGATCATTTACCTCTGTCTCCTTAATCTCTTCATTGGCCTGGTGTTAAATTTATTTGATTAGATGATTTCCTTCTATCTAATTAAAGGCACATTTCAAAGAGGTGGGAGAGGGTTCAAGCTCTCCCGTGAGCATTCCCCGGCAACAAGAGCTTCGATACCAGAGGCTGAGGGAAAGTCGATAACTGACAGCAAGAAAAGAATCTGAGGCATTGATCATCCTCAGACATGGGAGTTGAGACAAAGCCACAGAATTCAGCACCGCATTAACTCTGCTTCTGCGAAAAGGCAGAAATATTCTTAAATGGGTTCAGATAAAAAAAATGTAGGAGAGATTTTGAGGCAGATTAATTTCACCCGGGGTTTCTTGGCACGACTGACATTCTGGGGCCAGAAAAATATCCTGTCGGGCGGGTGGGGGGGGGGGGGGCGTTTCTGTCCTGTACACTGTGAAATGTTTAGCAGCACCTTGACTTCTACCCACTAGGTTCCAGCAGCAAGCCCAAGTTGGGAAAACCAAAAATGTCCCCAGACATTGTCAACTGTCCCCTGGGATGCTAAACTGACCCCTGTTTGAGAACTACACCCAGATAAAAATGCTTCTGATTCCATTATAGAAAGCTACCTTTGCAAATGCTTTACTAATAACAAAATGTAGAATAGTGTCCAGTTAATATTTAGACAAATGGAGTCGTTCATCTTATTCCAAAGAGATCATCTTTAAACCCCACTAAACGGGGACCATCAGGAACATGGAACAGACTTTGGCATGGCCTCAGTCAAAGGTCTGTTTTGGATGAGAAGTGGAGGCAATCTGCCAGGCAGTCAGGTTTCTCCTTCCTTGATATTTTTGAAGGGCATGTTGTTGCTTGCTCTGCAACCAAATCGGGAGCATTTAACATGAGGATTTCTGTTTTAAACAAAAAGCAAGATGCGAAGGAATGTTTCTCCTGATGAAGCAGGCTGTAAAAATCCATGACGTTCGAATAAGAGAACTCATCCACCATGTCAGTGACTCAAACTTTTTTCATCCTTTTCACCTGAAATCAGTAAAACCAGAAAAAAAAAGACCAAATTAATATTAATTCACTAGAAAAAGTATCCTTTTTAAAAATGACCCTTTGATAACTTCTCCAGGCCTTAATTTCCTTATCTCTAAAACCAAGTAATAAGACCTGCCTCACAAACATATGAAATGTATGAAATTTGAGACATTCACAGGAAGATGGTAGTTCATATGGAACATATTCAAAATTGTCTCAATGATCAATTCAAATATGATTTTTCAGTGGGTTTCTCTAACATCATATGAGTACTAAGACTAGAATTTGTTTTCACCTCCTGTTGCCAACTCAACAATTCCAGGGGTAAAGAAAAAGTAAAAGAATTAGGATACTGATTACTTACCATGTATGTAGTTACATCTATGCTTTAGGAAAACACAGAAGATATGGAACAATAGTTTTGTAAGAAATAAACTTCTAATCCTAACTCCTTCAAATTTGGCAAGATTTGGTCTCTAAGTTGCTGGCTGACCTTGTATTTTCTTCTGATACTTCATGTCCCAAAATCATTTGGCTTGTAGGATGTGCATTATCTTAAAGAATGGCAATTTTAGACTTTCAAAATCACACATCCCCGTCCACCAAATATTAACACTTACCAAATGTATGAAAAATAAATCAAAACCAAGTCTAGAAGAGCCAACTCAATGCAGAGAGCACCAAATAAAAATAATCATGCTGGAGAGCTCCTTTTTTTCAGTCTGCATCAGGCACCAAACCAAGCCTTCTACCTAAATATTCTGGTGTTCTATAATATGTCATATTGTGATCTTATCTCCCGTGGCAATTTTTATTATTCCCATGTTATAGATGAGAAAGTTGAAGAAGAGAGTAAATAACTTGCCGAAGGTCACAACCCTTAAAAGAGCCAGCACTGGAATCCAGGCACTGCGACTCCGAAGTCTGTGCTCCTATCTGTCAGGAATTATGCCTCAGGACATTTGGATAAGGTGGGTGGGTTTCTTTTGCCTCTAAGTTAGCATAGAAGCTATGAATTAGACCAGTCCTATGAAACATATGACTGCCTAGGGATCATGCTGTTTTCAGCACCACACAGATTAGTCTCAGGCCGGTCCCAGGTAATAAAAATACAACTCACGAAACTTGAATTCTCCTAAATAAGCCTATCTTCCCCATAGACAAGCCAGCAAGCAGAAAAATCAAGATGGAGTCTTCCTTCTAAAAGATTCTTCTCCATCAGAGATTTCTAAGTAAGTCTATCTCTTGCATACACTTTAGGAAATCTGTAGACACCTGATTAATATATTCAGAATTATGCATTCATCAGGACCCCAAATTTTGGGCAACAAAAAATTAAGAAGCACTGCTCTAAACCAAAAGAAGTACTAGGATCTAGAAGCCTATTAAGAAACTTTTAATTCCAAGATCCAGTGGGATCTGATTCTAAGATGGCTATCTCTAATCAACCCCCAAAGCAGTAGCAATAACCAATAAATATCAGTATGTCACTATGTCATATTCTTGGATGGTCAAACCCAAGGAACACATGTGCCTCAAATTTGAAGAGTCAATCCAGACTTTCGTCCAAGCACCTACTAGACAACCAGCAGGCATAGATGGGCACAAGAAATTCAAACACGAATTAAGGTGGAGTTCCTGCCTTCACAGTTTATTATGGATGATTTTATGAAAATAAATATTAACAGCAAAACTACACTATGATCTGATAAATAAATATATAAATATATTACATTTATAAATATACTTTATATTTGTAATCATATCATATTAATTTTATATTTATTAATATATAAATATATTTTAGATAAATATGTTTTCTTCATATTCTATAATGTGGGTTACATAATGAATATTATGAATAATATCTAAATAGCACTATAAATGATAAGTGTTACTATGAAGGTACACGTGAAGCATTATTGGATCAGAAAGGGGTAGAATGACTAATTCTTCATGTCAAGGAAGCATGAAGAGGTACAGAAATGAAATGGCATTTGAGCAGCATCTTGATGGATGGAGAGGAGCTTGCCCTACAAGTGAGCTAACAGTACAGTGATGTCTGGGATCGGACACGCCGTCCTACATCCTAGAAAAGAAATCTATGGAGAAGAGAGGTCAGAGACAGGGCTTGGCATGGGGGCCGAGGCAAAAATGCAATGATCCGATTCAAATGTTTTTGGAAATACTCTACAGATGATCATGAAAGGCATTAGAGAGCAAAACTGGGAAAGAAATGGTCCTATCTGTGTTAGAACAAACACTCTTAAAGCACAGGAGAGGCTGAAAGCAGAGAAGGCAGAAGAAGTTGGGGTCAGAAAGACCAGTTAGGATGCCCCGTTACCATGGTCTAGAACTGTCAGCCTCAGGACACACCAGATAAATAATTGGGGGTGCTGGGAGTTGCAAGGGAAAAGGATCAGGGAGGAAAGGGGGTTCCCCCACCCCACAAGGGAAACCCAATGCTAACTGGCCAGTGAGAAGTGCCAACAACAGCTCCCCACCTCATAAGGATTCAGGGGCCTTATGTATATCTTGTTTAAAATGAGGACACACCTATTTTAACTCCAATAAAAAAACTTTGATGTGACAACATCGGAGGAGGGCTGTGATGCTCAGGAGCATGGACGCTGTGCCAGGCTATCTCAAGGAATGCACACCAGGACATCACTGGCGTCCTCACCCCCTGGTGTCCTTGGCCACTGGGGAGGACAGACACCCACTTCTTGCATGGCTCCACCCTAACGATCTACCAAGAGCAGCCCATTTTGCTTTATTTCTCTTGCCTGGCAGCAAAATGCATCACTCTTTTTGTGACATCAGCCCTACAAATCAATCCCACAATGAATTAAAATATGTTCTGGTAGAACAAAACACAAGCCAAGAGTGAAATGTCCTCCCGCTGCTCCAGGATTCCCAAAGGGAACAGCTCAGGCTTCCCTTGACCCAACAGCACATTGGGCTTGCACGAAGCCAGACCACCCCTGGGGACAGGCACGATGCTCTTGAAATGTCAGAAGCAGCCCTGCAAGCCTCCTGTCCTCTGCCACGTTCTGTGCGATGGGTATTGATTTCAGACACTGTTTCAGAGCAAAACGGAAAGCATGTGCCTTCGCAACTTGTCAAGCACTCAGCCAGCCTTGCACTGGGGCCCCAACACCAGCAGCCTAGGGCTGGTGCCTTTGGAAAGCGGAGCCAGGCCCTCTGAGGCTTGTTTCCTCCCTCCCTGAGATTCGATCAATGACGCAGCCAGTCAACATTTTCATTATTTTAACAAGCATACATCGAGGGCTCAGACCAGGAAAAAGGAAGGTTGAAGGAAGGGAAAAGGGAAAGCCTCCAGGCATGGGTGTCGACACAATTCAAGCAGAATAAAAATGTCAACATTCCCCTCCCTAGTCTTCTGTCTTTGGTACTTTTGGGGGGAGACTGTTATCCTTTTGAGAAAGTCTGTGTCCACTGAGTAGACATTCATTACACATCATGGTAGGCTTTGGGGGAGAGAGAAGAAGATGAATAAGGAATTGTAAGTTTTCCTTGGCTCACGGAAACTTACAACTGGGAAAGGAAAGCCGACGTGGGTATAAATACCGTGAGGAACCAAATCAAAGTGGGTGAGGAAGTGGGAAATGGGGAATGTAGTCTGAGCTGCACCGGTGCTAGGGGAGGACCCATTTTCAGTCCTGTCCCAGATAGATCACTAAAGGGAGAGAATATTAGGCCCCGAGGCAAGACTTGTTCTGCCCTCAAGTCAATGTAGAAACACTAATAGCAACAGAAGTCTTGAGCTTGATCTCATCCCCAGAGAGATAGATCATCTAGTTGAATATTCTCTTCATGTTTTAAATCCAAATGATACTTGAGCAGGTATGCACATCTCAGAGCTTCAAATATGAAGCATCCCAAGTTTTGAGTATACAATACAATCCTGCAAATGATCTTTTCACGAGAAGGTGCAGAAAGCGAGAATAAAGTCACCTATTGGTAGGAAGGTGGGGCCTGAGCAGGGAAACTGTCTGATATTGGAAGTGACCTTGAGGTTTCTGTCTTCAACCTCAGAGAACCACAGGAGGAACCAGCAAAATTAATGGTGGAAATAATGTAAGATAGGTGTTTAAAATGGTCTACAATGCTATCTATTTTTAATGATCTCGGATGCTAGAAACCCAAGGAAGGAAAGTCAGATTTAAAAATAACCAGTGAACCTTTGCTTGGTACGCCATATTTCACAAAGTTTCTAAACTTCCCTGGATCACCTTTCACACTATCTTAAGAATTAGTGTCCCCAGTGCTTAGAAATTAGACAAAGACAGGGAAAAGAAATGCACAGGGGAAGACATATAAAAAAGACGGCTAAACGTAACCTAAATGGATGACCAAATGAAGCCAAAGGTCAACCTGCAGATTTGCAGGCGCATCTCAGACCATTTGTTCATGCATTTATCTCATTCAGTCAACAAAACCTTACTGAACTCCCAGTATTTGGCAGCAACTGAACTGGGTTGCTGATATTCCAGAAACTTGTTACCCTGTAGATCATGCTAGGAATGGCCATTGATCTAAAATTGTGGGTACAAATAATACATTATATGTTAAAAAAAGAAGAAGAAGAAGAAGATAGCAGGAAGGGAAGAATGAAGGGGGGGGATCGGAGGGGGAGACAAACCATGAG
The DNA here is from genome assembly GCF_009762305.2 of Zalophus californianus. Classification (NCBI taxonomy): domain Eukaryota; kingdom Metazoa; phylum Chordata; class Mammalia; order Carnivora; family Otariidae; genus Zalophus; species Zalophus californianus. The sequence goes on from NC_045600.1 coordinate 134,296,425, forward strand.
AGACTATGGACTCTGAGAAAAAAACCTGAGGGCTCTAGAGGGGAGGGGGGTGGGGGGATGGGTTAGCCTGGTGATGGGTATTAAAGAGGGCACGTACTGCATGGAGCACTGGGTGTTATACGCAAACAATGAATCATGGAACACTACATCAAAAACTAATGATGTAATGTATGGTGATTCACATAACATAATAATAAAAAAAAGAAAAGGAATAAATTAATTAAAATAAATAAATAAAAATAAATAAAATCGTGGGTAAATCCTGTCATCTTTGTTCCTAAATCAAAAGTACATAATGGTCATTCTACTTCTGTCTTTCATTCATTCGGTCCGTTGATTGCATACCGAACAAAGTATTTGATGTAATCTGTACCAGGCATTTCCTATCCCTTTGGAGGATACCAAGATTAATAGAATCCAGGTCCTGCCCTTAAAGAGATCCAGCCAAAGATTTCTAGTAATTCCAGTTAATAGTGACCAATACAATAATGATTACATAAACAAAATGCTATAATGGATAACAGTCAAAGGTGGGGAGGGAGGGAGGGATTTTTAAAGTTTGGAGAAGAAAGAAGAGATGGCATTGCTCAGGGTCACCAAATATGTGTGTAGGAGTTTTCCAGACTAAGAAAGGGCATTCCTGGCAGAGAGCACGACATACAAGGGGCCAGCGGACAAGAGTGTACAAGGGTGCTTTTAGAAACCTGCACCCAAACTTTACCAAGCAAAGATCAGACACTTAGGTTTGGTCAAAGAGCAAGTCTGTCAACAAGCAAAGAGCTATCTCATTTTACCAAGAGAATTAAACCCTACAGTCCTTCAGGTTGGGCTGCATTTTGAGGGGATGTGGAAATGTCTGATGTCTGGGGACACACAGAGCATCACTATAATGTCATACTTAAGGTTCCTTTGTCATTCCCTTGTGCAACTGTTTGTTCAGTAGCTTTATATTAGTCCCTGCGGGATGCCAGGCACCGTGTTAGAGCCTCAGAGTATAAATCATGATGAAAATAGACATCCAAGTCTTTGAGAGAAGAGTCGGGAAGCCACACAGTACAGGAAGTGAAGTGTCAGAGAAACTCCAGAGCAGGCACTCTAGACCTGGCCTGGGAAGCTGGGGTCTAGGCCTTGGAAATGAGTCGCCTCATGGTATTGCACTGGGCAAACCCGCCTGGATGAAGTCCAAGCAGACCTAATACGCGGCATCCCCATCAAGCAGGTCTTGTCACCCAGAGTCGCTACATCTCCTATAGATATGCTTTTCCATCTGAATGCACATTGACAGCAAGGGATGCAAGTCCCTCCTGCGTGTGACAGAACTAATTCCAGAGTCACCGTTTTCTCTGTCAGTCTAGAGCGACCCTTGTATCTTGTTCAGAAGACTCTAATTGGAAAGGAAAACAAATGTGTTTCATGGAAAGGCTGTGACTTGACTCCATCATTTCTGTCAGTAGATAGGAAATTCAAGTGCAACTCCTGTATATAATTACCCATCATGTCTTGAATACAAAATTACTGCTTTCACAGGGTAGACACATTCCACATACAAATACTGCAATAATATAGAAGGATGGTTAGGCAATAGATTTCATAAATGAAACAGACGAGTAGTAGAGACTTTTTCGCCACTATTTTATTTTATGCCTCATGATGACATATACAGGAGGATGGGATTCACATTCTTTTCCTATGATCACAAACTCTCTCCCATCCTCCCTCATTCCCCCTCACGGCTTCCTGGGGACCTGGAAGCAGCACTGGACAAGGAGTCAGGAAAAGTGGCTTCTTGGACTCCATCACAAATGACCTTTGGCAGGCAAAGTGATTTCATCCCTGCTCAGGGCTCTCCTCTCCAGCACGTGAAAAGCCCATGAATGGTGGCACTTAGCCCACTGAGCTCCCAGCCTGCTGGGAAAAGCACTGGATTTAGATGTAAGAGAAGAGGTTAACATTGGTGTTCGGTGTTGCTGCCGACTGGCATATTACCTTCGGAAGGTCACATAAATTCACTAAGACCAAGTTCATTCACCTGCAGAGGGGGCCTAATTCCACCTGCCTCATAAATTTGTCCTGAAGGAAGTAATCCGAAGTGTTGCATAAACCACAGCAACTTATGGTAGCATAAGGTGTTATTAAATTAGGATCAAATAAGACCACAAGTAAGATCTTATAACTACCGTGCTCTGAAGAGCACACAGTATGTGTGATATTGAATTTCTTATGCAGCCAACTGTGCTGTGTGCATTTCCCATAATCGAACTTTAAGTGCTAGGACATTTTAGGGCCGCCTCCTTTTATCATCAGCAGGGGAAAGGTTGGAAGATCCTGAGCAGTAGGATGCTCAGGAAGCCCACGTTGCCTTGCACTGGCCTATCCTAGAAAGATTAGATGACTCTAATGTTACAAGGATTTTTGTGTTCCCTTAGTGCCCACGGTTCTTGGTCATGCTGCTTCAGAGAATGCAGAGGTAGACCAGAGGAAGAATGGTAGGCAGCAAAGCAAAGTTTATTGAGCAAGAGTATAAAGCTCCCAGAGAGGGATGGGGTCCTGAGTGGGTTGCCCCAGGAGTTTCTAAGTTTAGGGGTTTTAATGAGCTCTTTTGCAGAACTTTCTTAAGCAATCAGGGTGTGCTGAATCGTGCCAATCAGGGCTTTGGTCACGTATCTGTCTACCTACCAGGTTAATGTCCATGTCTGATGGTCTTTTTTTGCCGACATCTGGGGGCTTATATTCTAACTGCCCCTTGCCCGTGATATTGACAAATGCTTTGTGGTTAATTGTCTTACTTTAGAATGTTTTGCAGAAGTCATTTCTGCAAAGGCTGCAAAGCAGAATGCTAGTGTGGTCCTGTCTAAGCTGCAAAAGAGAATGTCAGTGCTGTTTTAGTTGAGCTGTCCTAACTCCGTATTTTCTTGTTGGGGACCCTGGCCCTGACTACCGAACTGCCCAACTCACTCCTAACAGTCAGACTCGGCAACTAACGAGTGATGGCCTGATGCTACTCCAGCACTGGGGAAGGTGGGAGGGAAGAATGAGGGGCTCCTTTCTGCCCCAGGGATTCTAAGGTTCAATAGCAAGGCGGGGTGCGGGGGGGGGGGGGCTCATGTAATCTTCCCCTTGCTCTGGTCAAACCAGTTCGGTGCTCAGGCCCAGGCTTGTTCAACAAGAATCAGGTGAAACCCTTTTATGCTAATGACACACGAGACTGAACCTCAGAGTGGCTTCTGTCAAAGTCTCTGCTTCTAAACTCGAGTGTGTTCACTTCGCTGCCTCCCTCAATCAGTCAGGCATTCTAGAAGCACTCAGCCTTCTCCAAATGAACCCACTGATCCACAGCCCCACGCTTGGCCAAAACGAGAGAGAACATGCCGGACACATATCGTCCAGCATCCCCAGCATGTGGGACGTCTTGAGCAGGGGCAGTAGAAATAGCACTGGTACCTCCCTGCTTTTGGTCTTGGTTTGGGGCACGGGGTGGGCAGCATTTACGGCACCCCATGCCAAGCCAGAGCACCAGGACGTGGGCATGAGCTCTGCCAAAGAGGTTCCCCAGGGTAACTTTTATAGCTCTGCTATAGTAGTTACTTTTTTAAAGGTCAAGCTTTACATGTTTGTTTGGACTGGTGTTTCTTGGCCTAATCCAGATTGGGGGACCAAAAAAAAAAGAAGAAGAAGAAGAAATTGACACAAATAGATTAATAGTTTGCAAGTGAAATCTACAGCTCATTTTGGGAACTCTCCCACGAGAGCCTTGCTTATTTCATTGAAAAGGTCAAGAAAGAGCAACATTTCTGTTCAGCTCAGGGTGCCCAAGGGGGCAAGAAGCAAGTCCCTGAGAAGAACATCTGGTTGGCAAGCACAAAGGACCAGAGCACCTGCGCACTCCTCCTGTGTTTACTCTGTGACTGGTTGTCCATTATCTACATAAAATAGGTTTCGGGGCTGGAAACAGGCTGTTCGTGCCAAGAAAGTTGGGAATGATAAGGCAGCCCGTTTAGCTTGGAATTCTCCCCATCCCAGCATGGGCGGGCCCCGCTGAGCCAAGACAGCTTTGGAACATTTTTCTGCCTCGCGCCTCTTTGCCGAAACCTCTACAAGTTTGGAGCTGGAGAGTGGAGGAGAGGCGCTGGGGGGCGAGAGTGTGGAGAAGGACTATGGGCCTCAGGATGCGGTTAGGGTATTATTTATTCCTCTGTGATGATTTTCTGGCAGGGCTTTTCATTTCTTAGCCTCTGGAAGGAGTTGCACATATCAAAAACAACACCAAAACAAACCACTTGAACACCCACACTTACAGGAAGCTTTACTCCAGGGGCCCAGCGGGCTTCTAAAGGAACAGGGAGGCCTGCTTAGTCTGCAGCTCTGCCCTTGGCAGCCATGGATGTCAGCCCTGAGTGCAATTTATCCTGCCCTTCTTTGAAGCACTGTAGGTCTAGAAGGAAGCATCCCCCACGCGGACCCCTCTGGAAGCAGCCAAGGGTGCCCACGCAGAAGAGGCAAACCCCCTCACTGCCGGTGGGGGGGGGGGGGGGCCCAAACCCAGCACGATCTCCCGTTACCACCCTGAGTCAAAACTGCAGCAGGAGTCTGGTAGGTACCCTGAAGGTCATCAGCTTGGGGACCATTTGAAGCCTAGAATGAAGACGTGAGAAGTGTGTGGAAAAACAACAGAATCTCATTTATTTGAGTCCTAGCTGAAGGCCAGTCTGGACAATGAACACTCCACCTGCTTTTTCTGGTACGTTCTCTGGACAACTCAATTCTCCTTATTTCACAAGCAAGGGAAAGATGGCTTTGGAAGGTGAAGCAATTCTTCCAGGGTCATGTTCCTCTGCCAGAAGGAAGCTCTGGGGTTTCAACCCAGGTCTCTCTGGCTTTTTCCACTGCACTGAGTGGCCTGCCACAGGTTGCCATGCATAGCTATCCCGTTGTCCTCCAAATTTATTCCGAAAGGCCCAGAGTGGTGCTGAGTTACCTGTCTGTTTCTAATGGCAGAGGCTGGTCTCCATTTCTTCCCTCAAGCACCCTCATCTCGATTTGAGATCAAGAAGAAGATTCCAGAACAATGGAGGGTGTGCTGCACTAAAAGAGTGAGAAGTCCAGTGCTGCCTCTCCTACCCTGCGCCTAGGCTCTCATTCCAGGCCTTATCATGCAAGACTGCAGCGCACAATGCCATATATGTTTGCTCCATTGTTTAAGGATGTTCAACGCGGCTCTAGAAAACAAGAGAAACAGACCAATGAGGACAGAGGAGATAAAGTAGAGATGCAAGTAGCTGGTAAGACACATTAAACACAGATAAGGTAAGTGGAGCATACTCGTGCATACTGGTGGTAGGTGGGAAGGATGGAGTATTTGAAGCACTCAGAATTCATCACCACGCCTTGGGGCGCCTGGGTGGCTCAGTCGTTAAGCATCTGCCTTTGGGTCAGGTCGTGATCTCAGGGTCCTGGGATCGAGCCCCGCATCGGGCTCCCCGCTCGGCGGGTAGCCTGCTTCTCCCTCTCCCGCTCCCCCTGCCTGTGTTCCCTCCCTCCCTCTCTGTGTCTCTCTCTGTCAAATAAATAAATAAAATCTTAAAAAAAAAAAAAAAAGTATTCACCAGGCCTCGAGTTGGCCACTTACTGGGTACACCCATCTTGGCTCTCCCTGTGCTCTACCTAAAACACACCCCACTTTCTCTCTTTCTCTCTCTCAATCTCTCTCTAAAAAAAAAACAAAATAAAAAACAAAAACAAAAAGTAAGGCTTGCATGTCAGAGAAACAGAGAGAAACTGTGATCCTTTAACCTCGTTTGCACCCACCATGGGTGTGTTCCTTCTCCATTCCCGTCTCTTTCCCCTCGCTTCTCACTGTGTCTTTGAAACCAGTTTGCTAAACCATATGATGCAAACTGCTTAATTTGGCACTTGAGCCTTTATGTTCCTGACCTTTGCAGTAGGTGGCATGGTAATGTACTTGGAGGGTACCATTGCTTCAAGGTGATTTCCCACTTACCACATGACCTCCCCGATTCAGCCTACCTTTAGCATTTTGTGCTTCTTAGTCTTCCAAACATAGGAAATCCTGATGGAGTGAGTCAATGGCAAAGAAAAGCAAGTAAACCCAGGAAGATTAACATGATTTTTTAAAAGGACAATACTTATGAATAACTTCCTGAATGTAATCATACCATTGGAATTTGCATTCCCTTATTTAAAAAAAAAAAATTCCATTCAGTGTACTTTGAACTCAGTCTCTCTGTAGGTACTTTTACTATTCTCAAAGCCCTCTCAGCCACAGGGAACCTATGTGAGTGTTACAGTGACCTTCTGAGGTTCTCCCAACAGATATGACTCAAGTCAATAGAAAGAATTGCCTAAGGCTAAGTTTGCTACTAAAAGATGAGTCCCAACTTAGAATCCTAAACAAATATTCTTTCTGCTATGCCATGTACACATGAAACGTACATAGATTCCTATTCCTGTGTGGTAGGAATTGAAAGCTAGGGAAGATAAAGAGAGGCAGAAAAAGAAGACGGGTGGTAACAAACGATATATTTATATTTTACATATATGGTGTATATAGTACTGTTTACTGAAGTCCTACTTGGGCTCCAGCAATATTATATTGTCTTATCCACAGTATCTCTTTTCCTCAAAGTGCCAAGAAATGCTATTCTCAATTCACACTTGGTGAAAGGAAGATTTAGAGGTGTTCCTGTTATAACGTGCCTGCTCACAAGTAGAAAACCCAGATGTCCAACCTAGGTCGGCTGATCCTAAGACTTGCTTTCTGAGATGCAATCATCGTAAATATAGTTTCCAATTAAGAATCCATAAACTTGGGCGCCTGGGTGGCTCAGTTGGTTAAGCGACTGCCTTCGGCTCAGGTCATGATCCTGGAGTCCTGGGATCGAGTCCCGCATCGGGCTCCCTGCTCAGCGGGGAGTCTGCTTCTCCCTCTGAACCTCTTCCCTCTCGTGCTCTCTATCTCTCATTCTCTCTCTCTCAAATAAATAAATAAAATCTTTAAAAAAAAAAAAAAAGAATCCATAAGCTTTTTGAGTTTTTGAGTATTGTCTGTGTGCCTGGTGATGTTAAGCATTCTCTGTGCGCCATCTTAGTTTTCCTCATACCAATCTTCAAAGAGCACCTCTAACAAGACATTTCCTTTCCAAAAGAATAAAGCTTAGGTGTTAAACTATAAATGAAGGGCTTTAGACATAAGAAGATGCAATGAGGGGTGGGGAGGGACTGGCTGGCTCAGTCAGAAGAGCATGTGACTCTTGATCTCAGGGTTTTGAGTTCAAGCCCCATGTTGGGTATGGAGATTTCTTAAAAATAAATAAATAAACTTTTTAAAAAAAAGAAGAAGATGCAATGGGGAATGATCAAAATACCCTGCTAAAATGAGGATTGTCTTTAATCCTTGATGTTGCCTTTGGATCTCTTCCCAAGCAGGGTCAAGAAGAAAAAACTATGAACCCAGAGATCAGGACTTGTCTCAGCAGAATGAATTAGAGAAGGCAGAATGAGTGACCCAGGGGACTAAATACAGCATGCAGACCTTCTTTAGATTCTGCTTCTAACAAACCAAACATAAAAAGACATCGAATGTGGAGTAGGTATTAGAGGACTCTAACAAATTATTTGGTTTTTGTTTTGCAACGTGTGATAATATTACTGTGAAATATTTAATAAAATATCTTCATTTTTTTGGTAATCCGTATGCACAAAATGGACAAAATTTACAGACAAAATTCACGATTTCTTGGGAATGCTCTAAAATACTTAAGCAAAAAAAAAAAGATGAAGGGGGAAATATAGCAAAAATGCTAATAATTCTAGTTGATAGATAATATTCTCATACCATTCTACTTTTATGTGTTTGAAATTTTTTATTATAAAAAGGAAAGAAAATATGTTGGTGGGTGATGGGGTTTAGAGAGGAAGGATAGAGAAGAGAGCTTGGGAAGGAATGGTCTGGAATGAAAGTGTTGGGGGCACCTAAAAAGACGGGAAAAATGCTAAAACCAAGACATGAACTCTGTGGGGTGAAGGAGATTTGTCTGAAGCTGCTGTGGATGCATGTGATACTGTGACTTATAATAAGAAATATATATTTGGTCTCCATCCCTATTCTTAGTGCAGAGCTCCCAAAACCCTGAAAATTTATGTTAATGAGGTGACTTTTGAAAAACTCCTTTGTCATCCAAAGATGAGAGCTGGTTGCCAGGGGAACCAACCCTGTGATTAGAGGGCTGAAAGTTTCAGTCCCACCCAGAGATTGGGTTCAGTCATCAACGGGCGATGGTTTAACCAATTGAGCCTTTGTAATGAAGTCATCATAAAAAAGCTAAAGGACAGGTTTCTGAGAGCTTTCAGGTTGAGGAACACGTGGAGGTCCTGGGAGAGTGGCATGCTCAGGAAGAGTAGGGAAGCTCCACACCCTTTCCGCATATCCTACCCTCTTGCATTTGGTTGTTCTGGAGTCAGATCCTTTTACAATAAACTGTTAATCTAGTAAGTGAGATGTTTCTCTGAGTTTTGTGAGCCTCTCTAGCAAATTAATCAAACACAAGGAGAAGGTTATGGGAAGCTCCTATCTATAGCTGGGTGGTAAGAAGCACAGGAGAAAACTTGGACTTGGGATTGGCATCTGAAGAGAGGAGACAGTCTTGTAGGGACTGAGCCCTCAACCTGTGGGATCAGACCCTACTTCCAGATAGATAGTGCCCTGAATTGAGTTGAGTAGTGGACACCCAGCTTGTGTCAGAGAATTGTTTGGTGGTGTGGGGAAAAAACACACATCTTAATACATCATCTCATTAAACCTCATCATCATGGGTCCCCTGGAGTATATGTAAGTGTGTCCAAATGACAGATAGGAACACTAAGACCCAGAGAGCTAAAGACCTTGGCATCACGTCCTGTGGGGCCCTGAGTCACAAAGGGGTGCAGATGGGTGGGGAGGAGAATGGAGAAGCCAATCAGGCAGGGAGCCAATGGACCTTCTATAAAAGCAACACCAAGTGTTTGCATGAATCTTCACTTGAAGACACAAAAATCAAAGATTTAGAGAATTAAAGATGAATGTATTTGCTTGAAAAATGTAACCCAAAGGTTAATGAAAACATAAAGGAGAGTCACAAATGAGAGTACCCAAAAGGTGCTTTTCAAAGATTCTAAACTTGTGTCAACCTCAACCTCACTACAATTGTTCCTAAGATCTCACCCACAACTGCATGCAATTTGCACCCAGAAATTCCCTCACATTGTAGTAGTTTGGTTATGAACTTGAAATTGCTTGCAGGAAGGTGGGGGGTGGGGGACATGGAGAAGCAGGCTGGAAAAGAAAGGATAATCTAATCAGGCAAGGCTGAGCCCCTGAGGTGTGGTCTTTGAAGAAGATGCCAACCCAAAATGCTGCGGCCTTGGAACTATGGCATCTGATTGAGGCAGCCTTCAAGTCATGTGCAAAATGGCCTCTTAATGGGGGGGGGGGTTCATTTCCCTGCTTTGTCTTCTCCACTCGGGAAACCAATTCATACACACTCCTTGAGCCAGATGCAGAGTTCTGCACTGAGGCTCTTGTGTTAAGTCGTCAGTGAATGTGATTAGCATCCCATCTGCCGCAACGTCGGAGCTTCCAGAAACTGTGTGACTTAAAAAAAATAATAAGGTTGGGTTTATGTTTGGCTGAACCCTTTGCTCACTGTGTGGCCTTGGGCCAGTCAGGTGACCTGCTTGTCTCCTGGTAAGTCAAACCAGCTGGGAAATTGAGTAAGAGACAGAGGGGCCTCACTGGAAAACAGATGCTACAGCGGAGCTGAACATTTTTTTAAAGTAAATAAATTGGGGGCTGGCCCAAGGGGAGGAGGGAGTGGTGAGTTGTTTGAAATATTCAAGAGCAGCTCCAAGCTGAGGAACAGAGAGTGTTTATGAGAACCTCTTTCCAGCATGGTCAGCAGAGGTAGGATCTTGTCTGGTCAACCTGGCTGCCCGCTCCGGATACCTCGCACACAACCCCTTGGCACCCTTAGGCTCCCAAGAACCTCTGCAAACACTATTAGATCACAGGGACCTCCCTTCAGACGACTTAACCCTTGAAGTGAAGGTCTCAAGGATCATGTTTGTTAAAATACCATCTCATCGAAGCCGTCCTGGTGCCTCTTGAGGCCGCAAGCCCCCTTCACCCCGACACCCCCTACTCTCCTCCCCGGCGTATTTTTGGCCAGCACCTTCCTTGCTACCCAGCATCTCATGTGGCTTACTTCCGTTCTTCCCCCACCCCCATGAGGATGTACGCTCCTCCAGGAAAGCGGCTGCAGTCCATTTCGTTCACGACTGTGTCCCCAGTGCCACACACGATCCCCAAGACTCATCTGTTTTCTCTGGGCTGCAAAGCCAGGAGGATGGAGAGTCGCAGTTAAGATACACGGGAAAGCCGCTAGCATGTTTATTGAACAATTTGGTCCAGTCGATCTTTAAGTAAGCGGAGTACATCCTGTCAATGTTCTCAGTGTGACGGGGTAAATGCTCCTGACATCAGAGGAACAGACCTACCAGAGGTCCCGTTGCTCACACGTGAATCGCTGGGACTTTTATAGCCTTGTTGCTACCTCCCTGCTCCCAGGCTCACCAGGCTCCAATCCACTGCCAACCTGCTATCTGCAGGCTTTTCCTAAAATGCAAACCTGACCCCCCACGTGGTTCAGCAACTGTATGATAAACTCCAGCTTCACATAAGGCTCTTCGTGATCGGAGCCCAGTCTACCCTTCATGCCCTCGCTCTTGCCCCTACCTCCACCATACCCTCCCTGCCGGCCACACTCCCCCCCCACCCCTTCCACTTCGCTGGACATGCCATGCTCTCCAGGTCTTCAAACATTTTTTCTGCTCTTTCCTGCTTGAAACTCCCTTCTCAAGTGGCCCATGACTGCTGGCTTACCCCGCTGTGCTCCAATACCAGCTCCTCTGTGGATCCCTCCCTGTTTATTGCTCCTCATCCCACCCACCCCCACTCCATACAGGTCCCTCCGGCATCTGGGGAGAAGCCCGAGGACATTGCTGCACTGGATTAGAATCGCTTGGATTTTCTCTTCTCTACTAAATGGTTAAGGTCTCGGGACAGGAATAGAGTCTTATTTATCTCCACGCCAAGCCCAGAACTGGGCAAATGTACAGGCCCTCTGCAGCTATCAAATGAATGAAAAATCAAGTCAGTCTCCTTTCTCAGGTTTAAGAGTTCCCTGGCTTCCTTCACCTTTATAGATCATCTTAATATACCAAATGGGTAGTGAAAAGCTGCTGCACCACAGAAACACTAGCTCTTCTGCTGTCGGAGTTTCCAGCAGGTGTGATAATTCTGTCATTTTCTAGTTTCCAAATAGAAAGTTAAGATTAGGGGTGTTAAAAGATAAACTGGGGCATATTTAAAAAAAAATTTTTTAAGAGTTTGTTTAGCAAAAATCAATTCCAATCCTGCAGCATCAAACCAGAAGCGGTTGGGAGCGCTCCCCAAACACGAGCTAGAGAAAAGCCTTATAAAGTATGGAAGCGGGGGAGGCGGAGCAAGATGGCGGAGGAGTAGGAGACCTAGATTTTGTCTGGTCTCAGGAATACAGCTGAATAGGGATCAAACCATTCTGAACACCTACGAACTCAACAGGAGATCGAACAGGAGAGTAGCAACAACTCTCTGAACAGAGAAGCGACCACTTACTGGAAGGTAGGACGTGCGGAGAAGTGAATCCGAGGCGATATTCGGGAGGATAGACGGCGGGGGAGGGGCCTCCGTCGGCCGCTTCTGGCAAGTGCTAGAGCCGCGGAGCACAAAATCGGACCTTTTAAAAGTTGGCTCGGCGGAGGGACGTCGCTGCAGTGGCTAAGCGGGGGGTGGAATCCTCCCGGGACAGTGTGGTCTCAGGACCCTCGGGGTCACAGAAAGACCGGGGGTGCCTGAGTGCGGCAGAGCTCCCAGGTATCAGAGCAGGGAAGCCGGCTGCAGAGACGGAGCAGAGTCGCGGGCTCTCAGCTCGGGGTTGCCACAAACTGTGATCTGCGGCCCAGTCGGGGCACGGCTCCCCCAGCAGGGACCCAACAAGCAGCAGATCCGGGGAGACTCCCCTTCCTTCCCGGGGAGGAGCGGTGCGGGAACACACTGCAGGGATCTGCTGGGTTTGGAGACTCCGAGCGGGGTCGGGTGCCAGAGATAGAAACGCTCGGTCACAGGCCGGGTGAGCACGGAGTGCGGCCAGAGACCGGGGACACGGGAGTGACTGCTTTTCTCTGGGGGCACACTGAGGAGTGGGGCCCCGAGTTCTCGGCTCCTCCGGGCAGAGACTGGGAGGCCGCCATTTTCGCCCTGGTCCTCCAAAGCTGTACCGAGAGCTTGCAGGGAACAAAAGCTCCTGAGAGCAAACTGGAGCAGCTTCCTTAGCCCGGACGGACAAGGGCGGGGCAATTCCGCCTCCGGCAAAGGCATTTGGAAACCACAGCAACAGGCCCCTCCCCCAGAAGATCAGCACAAACAGCCAGCAAGCCAAGACCAAGTTGATCGATCAAGGAGAATAGGAGAACTCCAGCGCTAGGGGAATACTGCACATAGATTCATGCCTTATTTTTTTTTTTTTTTTTTTTTTTTTTTACCATGATTCATTATTTCATCAAAGTTAATTTTTGTTGACTTTTTTTATTTTTCTTTTTCCCTTTTTCAACCAACATCTTATAAATCCCTTTTTTTAAAAAAAAAAAAACATTTTTTATTTTTTTTTCATTTTTAGAGTCATATTTTATCCCTTCATAGTAGTTATCCTTGTTTTTGGCATATATATATAAGTTGTTCTCTCTTTAAAATTTTGAGGTACAGTTTCTTCTAACAGATCAAAATATACCCTAAACCACTAGTGTATGGCTTTGTTCTAGTCTCCTGCCTGATCACATTCTCTCCCTTTTTCCTTTTTTTTTTTCCTTAAATCTTCTTTCTTTTTTCAAACAACTTATCTTACCAAGTCCTTTTATAAAATCTTTTATAATTTTCATCTTTACAGTCATCTTCCATCCCTTCATTGTATCAACCCTTATTTTGTACATATATGTCTTTCTTCCTTTAAAATTTTAGGAGGCACTTTTTCTAACAGACCAAAATACGCCCAAAATCTAGTGTGTGGCACTGATCTATGCACTAGCCTGATCATATTTGATCATATTCTGCCTTTTTTGAATTGTTTTGTTTTTGTTTTTATCTTTTTTTTCTTTTTTTTTTTCTTTTTCTCTTTCTTTTTTCTTTCTTTCCCTTTCTTTTCCCCTGGTTTCAGGTCTTTTCTGATTTGCATACAGTATATTTGCTGGGGACGTTGTAAACCTGTTAGCCTTTTGTTCTCTCATTCATCTATTCTCCTCTGGACAAAATGACAAGACGAAAGAAATCACCTCAGCAAAAAGAACAAGAGGTAGTACCGTCAGCCAGGGACCTACTCAATACGGACATTAGTACGATGTCGGACCTAGAGTTCAGAATCATGACTTTAAAGATACTAGCTGGGCTTGAAAAAAGCGTGGAAGTTATTAGAGAAACCCTTTCTGGAGAAATAAAAGAACTAAAATCTAACCAAGTCGAAATCAAAAAGGCTATTGATGAGGTGCAATCAAAAATGGGGGCACTAAATGCTAGGATAAATGAGGCAGAAGAGAGAATCAGTGATATAGAAGACCAAATGATGGAAAATAAAGAGGCTGAGAAAAAGAGAGAGAAACAACTACAGGATCACGAGGGCAGAATTCGAGAGATAAGTGATACGATAAGACGAAACAACATTAGAATAATTGGGATCCCAGAAGAAGAAGAGAGAGAGAGAGGGGCAGAAGGTATATTGGAGCAAATTATAGCAGAGAACTTCCCTAATGTGAGGAAGGAAACAGGCATTAAAATCCAGGAGGCACAGAGAACCCCTCTCAAAATCAATAAAAATAGGTCAACACCCCGACATCTAATAGTAAAACTTACGAGTCTCAGAGACAAAGAGAAAATCCTGAAAGCAGCTCGGGAGAAGAGATATGTAACCTACAATGGTAGAAACATTAGATTGGCAACAGACCTATCCACAGAGACCTGGCAGGCCAGAAAGGACTGGCAAGATATCTTCAGAGCACTAAACGAGAAAAATATGCAGCCAAGAATACTATATCCAGCTAGGCTATCATTGAAAATAGAAGGAGAGATAAAAAGCTTCCAGAACAAACAAAAACTAAAGGAATTTGCAAACACGAAACCAGCCCTCCAAGAAATATTGAGAGGGGTCCTCTAAGCAAAGAGAGAACCTAAAAGCAGCAAAGAGCAGAAACAAACACAGACAACAGACAGTTAACAGTCACCTTACAGGTAATACAATGGCACTAAATTCATACCTTTCAATAGTTACCCTGAATGTAAATGGGCTAAATGCCCCAATCAAAAGACACAGGCTATCAGATTGGATTAAAAAACAAGACCCATCAATATGCTGTCTACAAGAGACTCATTTTACACCCAAAGACACCCCCAGATTGAAAGTGAGGGGGTGGAAGACCATTTACCATGCTAATGGACACCAAAAGAAAGCTGGGGTGGCAATCCTTATATCAGACAAACTAGATTTTAAAACAAAGACTGTAATAAGAGATGAGGAAGGACACTATATCCTACTTAAAGGGTCTATCCAACAAGAAGATCTAACAATTGTAAATATCTATGCCCCGAACATGGGAGCGGCCAATTATATAAGGCAATTAATAACAAAAGCAAAGAAACACATTGACAACAATACAATAATAGTGGGGGACTTTAACACCCCCCTGACTGAAATGGACAGATCATCTAAGCAAAAGATCAACAAGGAAATAAAGACTTTAAATGACACACTGGACCAAATGGACTTCACAGACATATTCAGAACATTCCATCCCAAAGCAAAGGAATACACATTCTTCTCTAGTGCCCATGGAACATTCTCCAGAATTGATCACATCCTAGGTCACAAATCAGGTCTCAATCGGTACCAAAAGATTGGGATCATTCCCTGCATATTTTCAGACCACAATGCTTTGAAACTAGAACTCAACCACAAGAGGAAAGTCGGAAAGAACTCAAATACATGGAGGCTAAAGAGCATCCTACTAAAGAATGAATGGGTCAACCAAGAAATTAAAGAAGAATTAAAAAAATTCATGGAAACCAATGAAAATGAAAACACAACTGTTCAAAATCTTTGGGATACAGCAAAAGCAGTCCTGAGAGGAAAGTATATAGCAATACAAGCCTTTCTCAAGAAACAAGAAAGGTCTCAAATACACAACCTAACCCTACACCTAAAGGAGCTGGAGAAAGAACAGCAAAGAAAGCCTAAACCCAGCAGGAGAAGAGAAATCATAAAGATCAGAGCAGAAATCAATGAACTAGAAAGCAAAAGAACAGTAGAACAGATCAACGAAACTAGGAGCTGGTTCTTTGAAAGAATTAACAAGATTGATAAACCCCTGGCCAGACTGATCAAAAAGAAAAGAGAAATGACCCAAATCAACAAAATCATGAATGAAAGAGGAGAGATCACAAGCAACACCAAAGAAATACAAACAATTATAAGAACATATTATGAGCAACTCTATGCCAGCAAATTAGATAACCTGGAAGAAATGGGTGCATTCCTAGAGATGTATCAACTACCAAAATTGAACCAGGAAGAAATAGAAAACCTGAACAGACCTATAACCACTAAGGAAATTGAAACAGTCATCAAAAATCTCCCAAGAAACAAAAGCCCAGGGCCAGATGGCTTCCCAGGGGAATTCTATCAGACATTTAAAGAAGAATTAATACCTATTCTTCTGAAATTGTTCCAAAAAATAGAAATGGAAGGGAAACTTCCAAACTCATTTTATGAGGCCAGCATTACCTTGATCCCAAAACCAGACAAAGACCCCATCAAAAAAGAGAATTACAGACCAATATCCTTGATGAACATGGATGCAAAAATTCTCACCAAAATACTAGCCAATAGGATCCAACAGTACATTAAAAGGATTATTCACCACGACCAAGTGGGATTTATTCCTGGGCTGCAAGGCTGGTTCAACATCCGCAAATCAATCAACGTGATACAATACATTAACAAAAGAAAGAACAAGAATCATATGATCCTCTCAATAGATGCAGAAAAAGCATTTGACAAAGTACAACATCCTTTCTTGATCAAAACTCTTCAGAGTATAGGGATAGAGGGTACATACCTCAATATCATAAAAGCCATCTATGAAAAACCTACAGCGAATATCATTCTCAATGGGGAAAGGCTGAGAGCTTTTCCCCTAAGGTCAGGAACGCGGCAGGGATGTCCACTCTCACCACTGCTATTCAACATAGTATTAGAAGTCCTAGCCACAGCAATCAGACAACAAAAAGAAATCAAAGGCATCCAAATCGGCAAAGAGGAAGTCAAACTCTCACTCTTTGCAGATGATATGATACTGTATGTGGAAAACCCAAAAGACTCCACCCCAAAACTGCTAGAACTCATACAGGAATTCAGTAAAGTAGCAGGATATAAAATCAATGCACAGAAATCAGTGGCATTCCTATACACCAACAACAAGACAGAAGAGAGACAAATCAAGGAGTCGATCCCATTTACAATTGCACCCAAAACCATTAGATACCTAGGAATAAATCTAACCAAAGAGGCAAAGGATCTGTACACAGAAAACTATAAAATACTCAGGAAAGAAATTGAAGAAG
The DNA here is from genome assembly GCF_009762305.2 of Zalophus californianus. NCBI lineage: Eukaryota > Metazoa > Chordata > Mammalia > Carnivora > Otariidae > Zalophus > Zalophus californianus. The sequence continues at coordinate 134,313,178 of NC_045600.1, forward strand.
ACACAAAGAAATGGAAAAACGTTCCATGCTCATGGATTGGGAGAATCAACATTGTGAAGATGTCAATGCTACCTAGAGCAATCTACACATTCAATGCAATCCCCATCAAAATACCATCCACTTTTTTCAAAGAAATGGAACAAATAATCCTAAAATTTGTATGGAACCAGAAGAGACCCAGAATAGCCAGAGGAATACTGAAAAAGAAAAGCAAAGCTGGCGGCATCACAATTCCGGACTTCCAGCTCTATTACAAAGCTGTCATCATCAAGACAGTATGGTACTGGCACAAAAACAGACACATAGATCAATGGAACAGAATCGAGAGCCCAGAAATGGACCCTCAACTCTATGGTCAACTTATTTTTGACAAAGCAGGAAAGAATGTCCAATGGCAAAAAGACAGTCTCTTCAACAAATGGTGTTGGGAAAATTGGACAGCCACATGCAGAAGAATGAAACTGGACCATTTCCTTACACCACACACAAAAATAGACTCCAAATGGTTGAAAGACCTAAACGTGAGACAGGAGTCCATCCAAATCCTAAAGGAGAACACAGGTAGCAACCTTTTCGACCTTAGCCGCAGCAACTTCTTCCTAGAAACATCGCCAAAGGCACGGGAAGCCAGGGCAAAAATGAACTATTGGGATTTCATCAAGATAAAAAGCTTCTGCACAGCAAAAGAAACAGTCCACAAAACCAAAAGACAACCGACAGAATGGGAGAAAATATTTGCAAATGACATATCAGATAAAGGGCTAGTATCCAAAATTTATAAAGAACTTATCAAACTCAACACCCAAAGAACAAATAATCCAATCAAGAAATGGGCAGAAGACATGAACAGACATTTCTCCAAAGAAGACATCCAAATGGCCAACAGGCACATGAAAAAGTGCTCAACATCGCTTGGCATCAGGGAAATCCAAATCAAAACCTCAATGAGATACCACCTCACACCCGTCAGAATGGCTAAAATTAACAAGTCAGGGAACGACAGATGTTGGCGGGGATGTGGAGAAAGGGGAACCCTCCTACACTGTTGGTGGGAATGCAAGCTGGTGCAACCCCTCTGGAAAACAGTATGGAGGTTCCTCAAACAGTTGAAATTAGAGCTACCGTTCGATCCAGCAATTGCACTACTGGGTATTTACCACAAAGATACAAATGTAGGGACCCGAAGGGGTACGTGTACCCCAATGTTTATAGCAGCAATGTCCACCATAGCCAAACTGTGGAAAGAGCCAAGATGCCCATCGACAGATGAATGGCTAAAGAAGAAGTGGTATATATACACAATGGAATATTATGCAGCCATCAAAAGGAATGAGATCTTGCCATTTGCAACGACGTGGATGGAACTGGAGGGTGTTATGCTGAGTGAAATAAGTCAATCAGAGAAAGACATGTATCACATGACCTCACTGATATGAGGAATTCTTAATCTCAGGAAAGAAACTGAGTGTTACTGGAGTGGTTGGGGGTGGGAGGGATGGGGTGGCTGGGTGATAGACATTGGGGAGGGTATGTGCTACGGTGAGCGCTGTGAATTGTGCAAGACTGTTGAATCACAGTTCTGTACTTCTGAAACAAATAACGCAACATATTTTCAGAAAAAAGAAAAAGAAGATAACAGGAGAGGAAGAAAAGGGGAGTATGTCAGAGGGGGAAACGAACCATGAGAGATGATGGACTCTGAAAAACAAACTGAGGGTTCTAGAGGGGAGGGGGGTGGGGGGATGGGTTAGCCTGGTGATGGGTATTGAGGAGGGCACGTTCTGCATGGAGCACTGGGTGTTATGAACAAACAATGAATCATGGAACACTGCACCAAAAACTAATGATGTAATATATGGTGATTAACATAACAATAAAAAATTAAAAAAAAAAAAAAAAAGAGCTAAAAAAAAAAAAAAAAAAGTATGGAAGCGGGGGCGCGTCGGTGGCTCAGTGGGCTGAGCTCCCAGCTCTTGATTTTGGCTCAGGTCATGATCTCAGGGTTGTGGGATCAAGCCCCATGTCAGGCTCCGCATTCAGCGGGGTGTCTGCTTGGGATTCTCTCCCTCTGCCCCTCCCCCTGCTCATGCTCTCTCCTTCTCTCTTTCTCAGATAAATAAATAAAATCTTTAATAAATAAACTATGGAAACAAAGAAAAGAAAGTATTTGATTGGCTAGAGTTTGAAGCCTAATTGGTTATTTGTGATTAATTGTCCTCAGCGTTTAGATTTCATAACATCGAGGCATTTACAGGCTCAGATTTTGGTGTGCTTATGTAGGCCGCCATGGATTATTAGAGCCACCTAGGTCTAATGACCCTCCTCGTTTAATTTAACAGGAGTCTTGAAGAGCTAAGTCAGGCAGATGCTTACAACCCAGGTGTATTGCTAGAAAGCACAAATGTGTAGGTAGCAGAGGAGGGGGAGAAGAGAGAGGCAGTGAGAGGAGGACTCAGACCAAGTACCACACAGCCCAGGGGAAATCAAGGCCTGTCGCGGGGTCTGGATTCAGCCCCTCCCAGCTTCAGGCCTTTCAGAAGTCCCAGAGGGTTCTTGGGCCTCCTGGTGGCTTCTGAAGATTATCCCAGCAACCCCCAGATAGGGAGAAATAGAAATCTGAGGGTAGTTCCATGCTTATAGTTCAACTGCGTAGTGGGCCCTCCGTTGAGAACTAGCCCCTTTGGGCTTTCGTAGAGCATGAAGTAATGCCGAGCCAGGATTTCATGAAGCTCACAAGTATCTACAAGATTCTTCAAGACTCCATTTTCATGCCTGAGAGTGTACATATTGCAACACACTTTTAAGGGCTTGTCTTTCTTTCAAGATAAAAAGCTGCTCAGAAGAAGAAAAAAAATACACACGCACTTTCGAAAATTCATTTTCTTTAAGGTGGGAGGAGAGAACAATCTAGAAACAAATGAGTAAACTTTACTTTTCAAGTGAAATATATCAAAGAAACACTTGCTTTTCCTCCAGTCTTGGGGCTAACACGTTTCCTTCTGACACACAGGGAAGACTCGGCAATGGGAACAGAGACGTGGCTATTCAAAGCCCATGCCTTTCTTCCTGAACTCAAAATCGATTAAAGATGAGGCCAGTTTCCTACAGGGGGAAGCTAATCATGGCAGCGCGTGGATTCAGAAGAGCCCGAGCTGACTCAAAGACAGGCTAGGGGCCTTTGTCTTGCCAGCCTTCCAAACCTTCTCCATTCCTTGCTCCCCAGCCTGCCACCACTCACAGATTATGAAGACACTGTCTCTTCTTGCCTCTCAAACCTGAGGTCCCCCCCCCCCGCCCCGCTCCCATGCTGCTCAGGTCTAAGCTTGCTTCTGAAATAATGGATCCAAGTGCCATGTGAGCAGGGACTGTGTGTTTCTTAGTCAACCATGCATTGGCCCCCAGATCCGGGCCAGCACCTGGAACGGAACACGCACTCCAGAAATGTTTGTTGAAGAATAAAAGCTAGGCTGTATGGATTTTCTTTAGGATTCTTGATCACTTTGCTGCATCTTTAGACCATGAGAATGAAGCCCTACACCCCAGTGTGCATTCTTCCAAAATGCCTCTGCAACTGTTGTTTTCCAACGGACTGTGGAAAAGAATAAAACCCAGGAACCAGGGAGAAAGTAAGAGGGAATTTGCTTACATAGCCCCAGGCTCAGCAAACCCACTGGTGCAGTTGGAACAACTCCAAAAATGCACGTCCCAGAAGGGATTACTATGACCTTAGTCATTCTCTTTATACAAAGTGGCAGTTTTGCTTGGGCTGGTCTTGACTCATTGATCTACCCAACAGATGATATCTCTTATTTAAAAAACAATCCGTGTTTTCAAACTTCCTTTATCTATTCCACCTCCTTCTTTTTTTTCTGTTTTGTTTTGTTGTTGTTGTTGTTGTTATTGTTTTAAAGATGTTTATTTATTTATTGAGAGCGAGAATGGTAGAGAGAGAGCATGAGAGGGGAAGAAGGTCAGAGGGAGAAGCAGACTCCCCGCTGAGCAGGGAGCCCAATGCGGAACTCGATCCCGGGACTCCAGGATCATGACCTGAGCCGAAGGCAGTCGCCCAACCAACTGAGCCACCCAGGCACCACCTCCTTCTTTTTTAAAGACCTTAATTAATTTAGACCAAGGTTTTCAATATTCTCCAGTCTTCTATAGGTGCCATCATCAAATCCCTTCAAAGGTCTTCGTATTAGGGCTGCCATAACAAAGTACCACAGATTGGGTAGCTTAAACAACAGACATTGATTTCCTACGGTTCTGGAAGCTGGAAGTCTGAATTCAAGGTGTCCGCATGGTTGGTTCCTCCCCTGATGTGTAGATGGCCACCTTCCCTGTTGCTGCATAGTACCTGCCTTCTGTGCATCTGTCTCTGGGTCCAAATTTCCCATTTGCGTAAGAACGCCAGTCATATGGCATGAGGGTCCCCCCTGAAGACCTTATCTTCATGTGATTGCCTCTGTAAAGACCTTATCTCCAAATGAGATCACATTCAGAGGTACTAAGGGTGAGGATGCCAACATATTTGGGGGCGACATGATTTAACCTGTAACAGTCTTTCCGTATGATTTGAAACACCCAGGTTGAGAATTAGATGGGCAGCACAGAGAAGCTGTTTTTTTTTTAAATCCCCGCAATGCTGAAAATTAACTTATTGTACAGATCACCAACGCCTTCCTCTCCAACTCCCAAACTAAAAAATAACACATACATACATACTACATCCCTAAATCCTAACTGCCCTGTATTTTTTTTATTTCTTTTTAAGATTGTATTTATTTATTTGAGAGATAGCGCGTGAGTGGCAGGAAGAGAGAGAGAGAGAATCTGAAGCAGACTCCACGCTGAGCGCAGAGCCCAACGCGGGGCTCGATCCCTCAACCCTGAGATCATGACCTGAGCCAAAATCAAGAGTCAGATGCTTAGGCAACAGAGCGACCCAGGTGCCCCCCTAACTGCCCTTTAAAGCAACCCAAGCTTGCCTGCTGAACTTCCCCATTCCTGACGGATCAATAACCCTTTCTCTTTGCTTCTATGTTATTACACCCAGTTTCTCTACATTAGGCCTATCAGCTTAAAGTAAACCAGTGGGCTTGACTATTATTAGGTAAATCCAAGCAAAGACGTGTGCTTTCCTGACCGAGGTCAGTAAATTAGGCATGAATTGCAGTATGCAGCCCATGAAGCCAGAAAAAAAAAAAAAAAAGCAGGTCCACCCCCAAGAGTTCACACAGAGAGTAGCCAACACATCACATCTGGGCTGAGAGGCAAGAGCCAAGCTGAGGGGGTGAACTGAGTTCAGTGGTCATAGAAAGGCACTGACAAATGACATGCAGCATTCCAAGATCAAAGTCAAGCTCAACCTTCACTTGGAGAGAGGTTTGAAGAGTTGCTGTGGAGACCTCCAACTCCATCCTGCTAGACGGAGTTCTGCCATCTTGGGCTAGTTGAAAAGACCATTGGGATGTGCCAAATATTTCTCAGATGTCCTTCTGTTTCACCAGTACTTGGCCACTTAGCTGCTGGCCACAACAAAATTGCACATTTTCGTTAATATCACAGCCCCAGAGAGGAGGCGTCAGGGGAATAGTAACAATGCTCCTGAATCTCTCAGGCACTCAACAGGGCAACACACACACTGGGGGAAGGTGTGCTGTTCCCATCTATTATGATAGCAAATAAAAGATAAAAAGCAAGACTGAACCTACTAGTCTAAATATCTTTGCTGAACCCTCAAAGATTGCTCAGAAGATACTTGAAGACATCACAAATGGCTCTTCTTCCAAAATACTAAAGTTTCATAAAAAACTTTAGGACAGCAGGAGAACACATTTCACAGCGTGTACCTTAACAGTATAAAGATTAATAACGGAGGAAAACACTGACCATGGTCTAACACTTTGCAAATGTTATCCTTTGCTCTTCAAAATAGCATCTTGAACTGAGCAGAGCTGGTATTATTAGTATCAAACTGCATTCACCAAAAGGGCTATTTCCTGATCAAAATAATTTCTACAATAGAAGATGCAGACTTCATATGCCTGAAATGTCTCCATTATTCAGAAAATGCTAGATGCTGATTTTTTTATTTTTAAAAATCTGAATGAGAGATTAAACAAAGGAATATGAGCACACAGATTTTCTTGCATAGAGACAATAATAAGAATACTTTGAAATTTCACCAAGTCTTCCCAGAAATTCAAGATTTTCACCTTAGATTGGACCGGCCACCATGAACAAAAGTCTAAATGCGTAAGAGAGAGAATCCGGCGACCTTTTAGAGGGGAGGTAAGATTCTGCAGCGCTTCTAGATGCCTTAAACACAGACATTTTGGTTTGACAAGAGCTGTTTTTCCAGAAGAATTCATTTTTAAAAACTGTCTGGCTTTCAAAATCTGCATTTCTATTTTGAGACTAGGGGAAGATATTTTTATCAAAATTTTCAGGTGTTTCAATGTGGGTTCAAGTGCAGGTGAAGAATCAGTATAAGGGGGGTTTCTGCTTTCTCTCCTCTAGAAGGAACCACAGGCAGCAATATTTGATGTTGTGTGGGTGTCCTCAGCCCGCTATAAAGGGTCTATCCCCCTTGGCTTATTGACTTACATTATGGAAATATCTATATCTTTGGGCTCAATGCAGGCTTCTCATTAGAATTATTTACTGCTGCCAAGTCCGCACAGCTTATGTCACCAGGACCCCAATTCAATCACTGAATACAAATAAGCAGGCATCTGCCCAAGGGCCAAAGGGGAAGCTCTCATTCCCATTTGCAGAGTCACAGTCTGAAGTTTTCATGCTCGGCTTTGATTTATGTTTCATGATTCAGGAAAATGGACTGACCTAAGAATCCTTGTCTCATTCAGTTGACCACCAGCGCCAAACGGAGTTGGAAGAAAGGGCAATCTATAATGACCACCCTCCTGTATTAAAGAAAAAAAAGTTCATCCTTCTCTGCATGGGTCAACTCAGGCCCATTCCAGCTATTATTTCCTCATTACTGCCCTGTGCCTAACAGTAACCTTGTAGCTAAACAAAACCAGCAGGGCAATTACATTTCAAACTTCTCTTGGAATCTAGACTCCATGGTAACCCTACACCTCTCGCCACTGATCTCCTCGGGAGGAAATTGGTGTCCTCTGCTTTTGGAGGAAGTTGAATTACACCCTAGAGGCCCTGGGTCACAAGCTGACATTCCATTCTGTTTGTGGGCAAAATGGGTTCTTTTTTCATTATTTTGCTATTGACACCAGGAGGCAGTGATTTCATTGACCTAAAAGTGAAGTCACCAGCATTGCCTATTTAAGAGAAAACGATTGTTAAAAATGCATTTGAATTATGGCCTGTAAAGAGATGCCAGGAGTATCGCTGATTGACTACAACTCTTTTTCAGCATGTGGCCTGAATTCCTATTAAAGATTTCATCAAGACGTTTGCCAGGATACACACCATGTATTGAAACATACATCCTCAGAGAGATTTAAAGAAAATAAAAGGCTTTAACTCCCCAGTGTGAGCAAAATGGAAGGAAAGGGCTTGTCTCTTTAAGCCAGGACTGATGGCATCAGCTTCAGAGGTTTGACTTTTGTTCCTGTATCTGACAATAGCTTTTTCGGAGTGTTGGGCAAGTCACTCTCTCCCCATATTTGTAATCAGATCACAAAAGACACCCAAAAACTATTTCAGCACCCATAAAAAGAAAGTATTTGTGAGGATTTCTTTTTAAAATAAAGGAATTAAGTCACACTGCAAATGGGTACTGGGTTTCTGTTTAGGGTCATGAAAATGATCTGTGATTATGTGTCCACAACTCTGTGAATGTGCAAAGAAAATGAATTGTGTGATAGTGAATTACAAGTCAATAAAGCCGCGACATTAGCGAAAAGAACTAAGTTGTAATGATGTTGTCGTTATCATACAATTATTTTTAAGAACTAAGCAATTCAAACAACTCTTTACATAATAGGACTACAATTTGGCAAGGAAATATTTGAAAAAATAACTTCAGTTTGACCACCTCAGCAATAAATTTTTTATATTTTCCACTGAGGGGGCACCTGGCTGGTACAGTTGGTGGCGCATGTGACTCTTGATCTTGGGGCTGTAAGTCTGAGCCCCACGTTGGGTGTAGAGACTACTTAAAAACAAAACCTTTAAAAATAATGATAATTGGGGCACCTGGGTGGCTTAGTCGTTAAGCATCTGCCTTCAGCTCAGGTCCTGATCCCAGGGTCCTGGGATCAAGCCCCGCATCGGGCTCCCCACTCGGCGGGAAGCCTGCTTCTCCCTCTCCCGCTCCCCCTGCTTGTGTTCCCTCTCTCGCTGTGTCTCTCTCTGTCAAATAAATAAATAAAATCTTTTTAAAAATAAATAAATAATAAAAATAATAAAAAAATAATTTCCCATTGAAATGAAGAATAAATTTTTGATCTGTACATGGAGGTAACACTATATTGTATTATTGCTATAATTTTATTCAGCCAGGCCTACCTGCTTATTATAATCCTAGTGAGAAACATGACCCTTTTTGTTAATCAGGTCAGTATCTGCCTGTGAGGCCCAGGATAGTGAAGGAACAGCCAGCACCCTTCTTCCGGGGTAAAGGACTCATTGCATATGGTGTATATGTCCCTGCAAGACTTGCAACATGATTTTTAACTGCTACAGCAGATCTGTTATATGTCAGGTGGGACTTTAAATTGGTCCAACCGTTTGCAAAAGAGAAATAGCAATAGGTATAAAAAAAATCCTAAAAGATATCCATATGCTTGACCCTGTTGTCACATGTGTAGAGATCTATCCCAGTGAAATAATGCAAAGAACAATGACCAAAAATGTGCATCCAGCATCACTTCCAGCAATAGACTTTAGAAAACAACCTAAGAATGTATGTATATATGTAGAAGTATATATTGGGGAAAATCATGAAAATCCACTTTATGGTGTAGTATGCAGCTATGAAAAAGTTTATTATGTTAAAAGAAAAAAGATAAAAAGTAACTGTATATGTACTACAACAGTACATATTTTAAAAATACAACGTACTGATTTTCAAGGTATACCCACACCTTTGCTACTCCTTCCTTTTAGGGAATGGAGTGTAATGCCTCTTTCCTGGAGTGTGAGTAACGCTCAGTGACTTGCTTGTCATGAGCACAACGTGGTAAAGGTGGTGGAACGTAACGCTAAGTCTAACTGCGGTTTCCATGTGGAGTTCAGTCCCCACACTTTCTGCCTCTCATCACTCACTCTGGAGGAAGCCACGCCAAAAGGCTGCCCTGCAGAAATAGAAGACACCTGCTATGTGGGGACACCGAGGCAGCCTACAGAGAGGCCCACATGGTGAGAGACAGAGGCCAGCCAACAACCACATGCCTAAGCTCAGAAGCAGATCCTTCCCCCATTTGAGCCTTGAAATGGTTGCAGCCCCGGCCAACAGCTTGGCGGTGGCATCAGGAGAGAGGCTGCCCAAGCCCCACCCCCACCCCCCACTAAATCACTCTGGGAGGCTCCCCCAGCAGAAACTCTATGAAAAATTCTTCTTCTGACTTGCACCTAGAGCTCATGTGTCTCTCATGGGAAATGGTTACATGAACTCAAAACCTGTGTCCATCTCCATCTGCCTCCATAGGACTTTATTTTTTCAAAAAATCCTCACATTATGGCAGTTGTCAGTGGCTGTTATTTTAAGCCACTAAATTTAGGACAATCTGTTATGGAGCAATAGATAACTAATACATATAATAGAGGAAAGAATTACAGGAAAATATAGTAAATTGCAAACAGGGGTATTTTAGTCAGATGACAAAACATTTCCCCTCCCTTTGTCTCTGCTTTCAAGTAATCTGTAATTGAAAGTATTCATTCCAGCCTGGTTGTAAAATATTTTAGTTCCTTTATGATACAAACAGCAATTTAACTCCTCCCCAAGCCCTGTGTATCTAAGGGATGTAAACTTCATTATTTTGGAGAGGGGAGGGGGATGGCCGTCCCTTTAAGACGTAGCTGCTCTCGACACAGACACAGATGCATATGCTGTTCCATGCTGTTCCTTTCTACAGATGCTACTGATTGAGCAAAAGCAGCGCAATCAGTGAACTGTTTTTCTTGCCCCTTCTGGAGTTTACACTGATGCAGCTATATTCTGTTATCCAGCACTTCTTTTGACAAATGTTATGGATTGGTAAGCTAGCCATTTACTAGCTTTGTAGCCATGTACTAGCTTTACACACGGGTTCCCCGTGTGTAAAATGGTAATAACCGTACTTTTCTCATAGGGTGGTTGCATGAATTAAATGAAATAAAACACGCCAAGCGTCTAGTACAGGGCCTGATATGGAATGGCCCCTTGGCTGGTGGAGACCGTGGGCTGAGGAATCAGAGCAGACGGCAGGGGAGGGGGGCTGTTCTGTCCTGGCAGGTGCTACCAAACCAGGCTCACTGGGTTTGTAGACACCTCGAACCATAACGCAATGCATGTTTCAGGAATAAGTCTTCTGCTGACTTGCACCTAGAGCCCATTTGTCACTGCTGGAAAATGATTACATGAACTCAAACTTGTCTCCATCTCCATCTGCCTTGATAGGATTTTATTTTTTAGAAAATCCTCAAATTATGGATGTTTATTTTGATCCTATCTAAAAATTGATCTCTGTGCTTAGGAGGGTGCTATTCCAGCTCTCGCTAAGCCAGGAGGCGTGATGGATCAGGTACTCGGGATGCAGTGAAGAAGTAATTGGGTGAGAGGGCCCGCTGGCTGATAGGCCACCGAGGCTAATTATTCTTTAGCACCAAATTGCATTTAATCACAACTTGGACTGTTTCCCTCCAAAGATGGCTGTGTTCATAATAGGGCCTTTAGCCCAATTTGTCCTTCAGGGCAAAGGACATTTTCAGTGTTTAATTGAAGACATACAAAAAAGTATAAGTGTGCAAACTTGGCTAAAACAGAGCATTTTTAAAGAATCAGAAAATGCTACTTTTACTTAAGAAATCACACATATTTGGGCTACACAGAGTGGTAATAATTATAATCATGATGACATTACCAGGAAGATGGGCTGCAGTGTCCACTAGGGCCTAGAAAGACAACCAACACACGAAGTAAGGAGAATCTCACCAACTGCGTTTTGGAGAATTGTGCCTTCTGTTCCCCAGAAAAATGGACCATCTGAGCCCTGTGAGTGCTGAATTCTGACTCTCCATAATAAGGAAAAAAATGAAGATAAATCTAAACTCCTAAACAAAGTAAATATTACCTTTGAAGGTATAAGCATCAAGCTGCTCATTAAGAAAGATAGTATTGATATCACTGGAGTTAATCAATTCATTTCATTGACCAGATAGACCTAGGTCTAAGCAAAGCAGAAGACAAGAGAACATACTGGAAAGAAAAACTGCTTCGGGATTCAGGTAACTCAGGTTCTAGTCCTATTTCTCACACTGACTAAATGTATGATGTTAGTTAATTCTCTTTACCAATTATGCTGGAAAATTGTTAAAGGAGCCCAAAGCTTGGGACCATTACCATTTGCATTGATAGGATTTTATTATTTTAAAAATCCTCAAATTTTGAATGCTATTTTTATCCCTAACTAAAATCAACCCCTGAATTTGGGAGGGTATGATTCCAACTCCTACCTCTCTTCTATCTAACATGTAGAGGGTACACTAGTCCAGAAGGACTTAATTAAGTATAAGAATCAGAATCTCCTGAAAATATTGTCAAATTCTCAAGCCAAATGTTATTCTAGATACCTTGAGTCTAGCACTTCTGGGGCTGGGGCCTTGGCACCTGTTTCTGGAAAACTCTCTCCACAGGGTTCTGAGACATGTTAAGAACCAAAGGCAGGATGAACTCTGGATGTCATCCATTCCCATCATCCTAGGGGTCTAGACCGCCTTGCCCATTAAAGTTCTCGACAGCTCACTTCCCTTCCTCCAAGATTGGTCCTGGAGCCCTCCTATTAGGAAGAACTTCACCAGGTATAGAGAAGGCCACTCTCTCACAGCAAGGTCAGGCAAATATCTGGTGTTGCCCTGAAAATGTTCAGTCTGAATGAGAACTGGTAGCAGGGAGCATTCTGTCCACATGTGTACATGCGTACATACACAGAGCTGCCAGGAAACATCACTCTGCTCCTCAACACTGTTCTGATGCTCAGTTCCTGGTCAATTAGAAGATCCAATGTCTTGTTCCACTGTGAGTAGGGATCTAGGACCAGATGACAGGAGGGCAACATGTGAACAATTCCGGAACATCCAAACAGGGCAGGAGTTATTTCTTTGCATCAGTGATACCAAGCCTGAGCTGCCCCTACTTATCCTGCAAGGAAAATGACAAGAGAATGATGGTGCCATTTAACCAAGGTAAATCGCTCCCGCTATGCAAACAAAGAAAAGACATGAAATGTTGAACCAGGGCTCTCTTTGTTAATACCGAACATCTGATACAGAAAGAGACATGAAGGACTAATCAGCAGAGAGAAGCCTGGGACTCTCACACCTCTGTCCATAACACATCAATCTTACCTGTTGTTCCCTGTTGAATGAATATTAGCCAAGCACCCATCTATGGGAAAGGGACACACACCCTTCCCAAGTAATCAAACTGGGAGAGGTTATTACATTTGAAAATAAAGTGACTCACAGTATTCAGGAACACAAAGAGGCATATGAGCTTGAAGTGCTCTAAAGTGGTCCTGACTACAGCAAACTCCACGGGCATGTGACACATTCAGTCACTCAGGGTGCCACTCTCAGAAGGCCCCACTGTTGGCTTCATGCTCTGTTGTCACTGTCTTAAAATTATTAATACTTTTTTTTTTTAAGTAGGCTCCATGCCCAGTGTAGAGCCCAACATAGGGCTCGAACCCACGACCCTGAGATCAAGACCTGAGCTGAGATCAAGAGTCAGAGACTCAAGGCACCTGGGTGGCTCAGTCAGTTGAGTATCTGCCTTTGGCTCAGGTCACCATCTTGGGGTCCTGGGATCGAGTCCCATGTGGGGCTCTCTGCTTGGGGGGGGTCGGCTTCTCTCTTTCCCTCCGCCCCTCCCCCAACTAGTGTACGTGCTCTCCCTCTTTCTCGCAAATAAATAAATAAATAAAATCTTTTAAAAACAAGAAAGAGTCGAGGCTCAACAAACTGAGCAACCCAGGCACCCTGAAATCATTAATACTTTTTTTAACATGGGGCCCATATTTTCATTTGCACTGGCCCCCAGAAATTACATAGCTGGTCCCAGTCATGGGAGTTGTTCAGAGGAATAAAACACTAAGGATTTTTTTTTTCAGTTTAAGTAATAAAAATTTACTGAGAATTCCTGGGATGGATATTTTTCACTAGATGAGATCTCAGCTCTTAGAATATGCAGCGTAAGCTAGGATGCCTGTGGAGGGGCTACTTTCACCATTAGCAGTTTGCACGACCAAGATGTGGACTCCAGGCTGACCAAACCCAAAGCCTGCGACCCCAAGGCTGGGAGGTAATGTGACCTCCTGAGACACAGAACGGCCAGCCACCCAGACTTAAGGTCTCCAGCTCTCTCTTAGTGGGAACTGGGTCTGCCAAGGCAGCAAACACCAGCCTTAGAAAATGACTCTGGCTGCCAGAGGGGAACCTGCTAACATTTCTACCCCACCTGGAACTGGGCAAAGAACCACACCACAATCAGACAACAGTTATATTCTTCTCTGCCAGATTAACTCCATTCCACAGCATTGGCCAACATGGCTCTCTCCATAAAGACCCACAGCCCTTGAGGGCTAACCACGGGAAAACCTGTGAGCACAAAGGTGGCTTGGGTGAAGGCAGTGGAGAGCTGGATGGGAATGCAGAGGCCCAGGCTCAGAGTGGAGATGAAGGTGACCAAGTCCGGGCTGATTCCGTTCCTCCTCTCCCCTTAGGAAGCATCTAAATATGAAACACAAACCTTGAGTCAAATTTATAAGGTCCATTCTGGGGAGAGTGGCAAGAAGAACATCTGATGAACACGAGAACCAGGGCTTCATGAGGAGGCATGGCGGCAGATGCCACACAGCATCACAAGAGCAAGAATGTGATGGTCACACGCTCCGGGGGAAGGAGAGTTGACATAACACCCCAAGTAGGCAATTCCTAGAAAGAAAGCTGCAGAACTCACAGCTCCTAGAAGGCGTTCCCCCTCACAGCTAACCATTTTGGAGGGCTCCATGTCAGGACTTGGCCCTGGAGCTACTTGCCCAAAAGAATGCCCCATGGCTACTACTGGAAAATGTCCTTGAGGTAACCCAGGGAGTATCCCCTTTCAGTGCATTTGAGCAAGAAGACACTGAAACGTCTTTTGAGACTCCTCCATAACGTTGCCAGATAGAATATAGGACGCCCAGTCAAATTGGAATTTCAGACACACAATGAATGGTTTTTAGTAGGAGGACGCAGTATTTGGGACATACTTATAATAAAAAATTACTTGTTACTTATCTGAAATTCAAATTTGAACACATGCCCTACATTTTCATTCGTTACATCTGGCAGTTCTACTCAGGGAAAGCAGCCTACTGTGGCCCTTGACTCTCCTCTCCCCTTGGCCCATCTCGTTCCTCAAGTCAGAGAACAGACTTGGACTCTAGTATGGCAGGATATTAAGCCTCTTGGATCCAGGCAGGAAAGGAATACACACACTTCTCTCCCTATCCCCATCAGTCATTGCCACACCTCCCCACCCAGTGTCTAGCGCATGCCTGCCGCTGAACTGTGACGCTACCCTCCTTGCTTCCCTCCCATGGAAGGGAAGAAACCAGTGCCCAGGGAGGGGCCACTCAACAGCCAAGGCATGACAAGCCACTGGCTACACCATTCATGCTTCTCGTCGCTCATTTCTTCAACAGTGGCATTAGAGACAAATGGATGGAAAAGACAGACAAAATCCCAGCTCACACAGCTCAAAATCTAGCTAAGGGAAGAGTCAAATGAATAAACAAGACATTTCCTAAAGTGGTGAGAGAGAAAATTAAACAGGTGATGCAACAAAGTGAAGGGGGGTGTGGGGTTGGGTGAGAGTGGAGGCTACTTTAAGCCCTGTCGTCAAGGAGGACACCCTGAGGAGGTGGCAGGCTGGAGCCTAAAGAGTCAAACATATACGTGGATCCAAGACAGACTGCTCCAGACAGGGAGGTTCCTAAGTGCAAAGACACTGGGGCAAGAAGAAGCTTAATAGCTTCTACCTTAATAGCTCTTCTACCTTAATAGCTCTTCTACCAAGAGCACAGTCCCAGGAAGACTGAAGACCAGCACATCTAGAGAAGGGAGAGAGGGAGCATTTACGGATGCAAGCAGAGGCCAGACAAAATGGAGGCTTGGGTCCCCAAGATATCCAAAACAACTATCTTCCTACACCTGAAAGACCAGCTCCCAGAGAACCCTTTACTTACCCCTTTCACAGGACCACATAAGTAACAACTGTAAGGTTGTTACAGTGCCCATTGCCTCACGGGGAAGGGAAGGGCCAGGCAACATCAAGGCATCTGATTCCATCCTGAGCTGCCATGGTCCTCACTCACTGTACCACAGCCTGCTTCCCGCCAGGCACTCTCCCGGCCCCCTACAGTCTCACCCCATTCCTCCAGCAGTCCTGAAGATGGGTGCTGCTTTCCCATGCTGCAGATAAGAGCACTGAGGCTCAAAGAGGTCAAGCTACAGAGCAAAGCCACCCACCCCTCAAGTAGCAGAGTCAAAGTTCTACAATCCATGCAAGTTTGTAGCTCCTAAGCTCATATTCTTTCTGCCAGGCTACACCACAATCCCTCTGCCCAGCCACAGGCTTTGACCCCACACCCTACAGGTCCCACTGTCCCCGTTAACCTTCACTGCTATTGGGTCCCACCACCTCCAGCAACCACCTCCTTCCCCCACCCCCGTGCCTTTTCAGGTCCAAGAACCTTAAAGCAATGGAAGAGTTGTTGGAGACAAAACAATGGTTTTCAATCACCTTTGAAACTTACTTTCCTCAACTCTTTCATGACCCAAGGTGGATCATTAATTTCATGCAATTTTAATGATGTGGTTTTTAGCTTTTACCACCTATCAAATGCACCATTTATATGTGAGCCAATTTGCCTTGGTGAAGGATCTTATCTCTCCCACCAATGATGTCCCCAACCCGAGGATGCTTCCCGAGGGCTGATGGAAGAAACACTCTCAGCCTCCGTACGAGCTGCTACCTGACCAGGTGCCGAGAAACTGGAATAAAGTAGGCTACTGGTGGTGATCCGTCCATATAAGGGGTGGGGATGCAGAAACCTCATTCTACGATGTCACTGTGTTCTCATCACAATGGGCCCATTTGCTTGGTGCTTTTGTGTCCTAAAGTTTATCAGCTGCAGTCTGACAGAAAGAGCACAGTTCTCAAATCAGCACACACGGACGCGTGTCCCCACTCTGGCCCGGTGACAACCCTCGAGTCTGTTCCACGCACGGAGCCTTACTTCTCACCGGCCAATAATAATAGCAGCTTCCTTCCCTGGGCCAGGGCACTGAGCTATCGTGGGCTAGACTCCACGTGCCTTATGCCTGAAACTTACGAAAACTCTCCCAGGTGTTATCTGCTATTTTGCCCCCGTTTTAAAGATTAAGAAACTGAGTCTCCAGAAGATGAAGTAACTTGCTGAGGGTCTCCTACTGAAAAGGTAAATGAGCCAAGTTTCAAATCAGGGTCAGTTGGCCAACCAAGTCCAACCCCTTCTCAAATTCATGACCTCCTTTACAGAGCCTTGCAGACGCCAGGCTTTGGAGAGAAACAGAGGCACACACAGGGAAGGGGGGAAGAGCTATAGTAAAGGAGCCAGAGGAGGCCTGCCTGGTCCTCTGAGGCCAGATCCCGAGTAGTGGATCCCCATGTATGGGACTAGCCTGCAAGCAGACCCTGCGTACGTGGGGCCCACCCTCCACAGACGGCCTGAGCCGGCCATGCCAGCACCGCCACCAGGCGGACTCCCAGGCCTTTCTATGGCCTTCTTCTGCGAGATCGGCAAACACGCTTCCCTGAACATGGCCGGGCCCACAGAGGGTCCCAGGACTCCGTGCAAGGGAGACGGCAGTCAGAACTCCTAACGCGTCCGCTTGGGCTGCAGAAGTCCTGCCAGACCAATAAACTACTCTGTTTCTCGTTGCTCTTCATTTAGAATTCATTATGTCTCTCTTTCCATGAAAGATAAACCAAGAGCTGCCCTTCACAGCTGTTTTCTCCGCGGTCATTCTTCTCGCCGCCCAGCTACTCTTTCTTTGGGGATTTGAGCGATGTAATGTTAGTCCTATCAATTTCATTCAGTCCCTCCAAGGTAGTCTACCAGGACTGGGGAGGCAGCCTAGCTGAATGCCCTTAACTGTTTGTGCACTGTGCAAGCCAGAGGGGGCAGGGAAGGAAGGACATAGAGAGCAAGGTTCCAAAGAAGAAGAAGAAAAAAAAAATACCTTCTGGCACTGAATCTGTGGAAAGTAGACAAGGAAGAATGAGGATGGCAGCAACTAGGAGTGTGCAAATCGACTTAGAGCAGACCAGGGCCAGTGGGCAGCTTACGGTGGCCCGCCTCCAATGGGACACTCAGCCTTAGAAACACAAAGAGTAGATTCACCCGGCAAATTATTTGCTTGTCAAGAGGGAGTCCACTCTTTCGTATTTTACGTAGCTCTATCTGGCCATTTCATTGTACATAGGCTTCGGAGGCCCTATATGCATGACGGAAAGCGTTCCTACACCATGGGTTGGGGGTGGGGAAGATAGACCTGGCGTTCCTGAGAATTGAGTGAAGTGGTCAGCATTTGACAAGCATTAACTCACAGCAACCCTGAAAGGCAGACACACTGATCACCAGTTTTCAAGAGGGTGAACCGGGGCTTCTTGGGGTTTTGCTAACTTGCCAAAGACCATGCAACTGAGAAGTAAAGTGGCTAGGTTTAGAATCTAGGTGAAACTAGTGGTTCTCAAACCAGGGTGACTTTGTTCCCTGGGGAACACCGGCAATGTGTGGAGATACTTTTCATCATCATGGCTGGGGCGCTGCTACCAGTGGCTAGTGGGTGGAGGCCAGGGATGCTGCTAAACATCCTACAATCCACAAGACAGCCCCTGCAACAAGGAATGATCCACCCCATATGCCAATCAGGTCATGGTTGAGAAAACTGGGTCCAACTGACTCAAAGTCCACATAGCCACAAGGATTGTGGGTGCCACTGAAGAAACAACACAAATCATTCAAAATAATTGTCAAAATTGCACATGATGTTTGATAATTTTCATTTCTGATCAGGGCAGCCCTGGTGCCTCCCCTGTTTAATGGGGCACATGGTGAAGAGAATTTCCAAGGCTCCCCAGATGGTTTCCATACATAATTATAATGGTTTGTCTCGTAGAAACCGTGCGGACAAATCCTTAGGCAAAGCCTTGAGATTTCATCTCCAAGCTCTTCCCTGGCCTGAATTAAATTTTCTCAACATGTGGCATTTTTTAAATGGTGGGGGGGGGGGGGACAAACAACCCTCCCTGCATGGAAAATGAAACATTTTCAGGTGTGGCCAAGGAGACCTCACCCAGAACTCTTCAGAAGCCTCTGCGCTTTATCAGCCCTGCAGGCTTGAGTCAGCCTGACGGTTGCCCAGGCTCTCCTTCCTCAGCAGCCCATGCACCCCCGCGCAGGTGTGGAGCTACCGGGGCATGTCTTTCTCTCCTTGGAGGAAACTGCCAACTTAGAGACTAGGAAGAAAAATCACCTGGAAAGAGATTAAGGTTGGAGAGAGGAGTACTCACACAGATGTCTGGAAATAGAAGGGCCTATCCAGTGAGGTAAGCCACACACACCTATGTGATCTAATCCCCTCCACACCTAAAACCCCACAGAGCACTTGTTAAAGTCAAACCCCCATCCTGGCAAAAGGGGGGGCCCTTCTTGATTGGGCTCCATGCAGCCCACCCCAGATCCCCCCATACAGACTGCCTCCCGGCCCCCTGCAGGGCCTTTGGCCATGCTGTGACTCTCTGGAAGGTTCCTTGAGCCACCCTGATTCATACGCCTGGGCCGTCAACATTCTTTCTTCCGTGTTCCTATAGCACTGGGGTTTTCCGCGGTCGTAGTGCTGGGTTCAGCTCCCTGCCAGAAGCTTACGTTCCTCGGGCACAGAGCCTTCCCCTTACACATTTCCGTCCCCAGCCCCGGCAGATGGTGGAGCTACTTTAGGAAGATGCCTGAATGAAGAAGGGGCCATGGGGACTTGTCACAACTGGTGACAGATACCAAATACTAACTCGATGACACTTTCATGTCAAGAGGCTTGGGAGTCAGAAAGCTTAGGCTCACACCTCAGCGACACCACTTACCTTATGCCTGTGACTTAACCTCTCTAGCCCTCAGTTTCCTTATCTGCAAAATGGTAGATGAAAAGCAATGCTCATCTCGTAGGATTACAGTGAGGATCAATGAGATCATGCATATAAAGCATTTAATCAGCACTAGGCCTGCAGAAAACACTCCATTTCAAAAAGAAAAAAAAGCCTCCTTTTTAGGGAAAGATGACCCCATGGACAGTAAGAGGCATTTTGCTTTAGTTCCACATCCATGAACAGAGAATTCAACAGACTCACCCAGAACCCCAAAGCCCCCCTCTCCTTCGCCACCCAGGGGAGAGGGGTTTGCAACAGGGTTCGGCGCGCTGCCTGTGGCCGGAGCTTGGCTCTCAGATGCCCTCAGTAACCAGCGGCTGACTGAAGGAAAGAGAAGGTCCCACACGTTTTCTAGCAAGGGCAAGCCAAATGTGAGCAACGACTGGGGTAGCTGAGACATGGGGGGGGGGGGGGGGGGGGGCCGGGGGGGGCGGGAAGCCACAAAAATGGGCATGATCTGTCCCAGAAGAAAGAGAACCTTATGTCCTTCAAAGACATGGCTCATTCCTCGGGCGTCACCAGTTTCCCGTGAAGCAAGCCATTCCATCTCTGTTCAAGGGAATGAGTTGAAGCAAGACTACAAAACGCTGTCTCTGGAGTCCTACTGTACCCCTTCCCTCTTCCTCCCTCGCCTGTGTCCCAGCCACCCCTGCCTGCCCTGCTCCCTGAGACCACCTTCTCTGGTATCCGCCAGCTTCTCAGGAGTGCTTAGGGGGAGGCAGGGGGATGTAACCAGACCAGGCAGGTGATGCTATCCGCTGCCCCCGGTGACTGGCACTTTGACTAAAAGCCTCCTCCCCCCTCCTCCTGCACTGTGATTGAGTTTCCCCCTCCCGGCCCCCACCCACCCCTCTCCTTAGAGGCGGTGTCTGTGCCAAAGCGCCAGGAGCTCACCGCCCCCACCCCCCCCGCCAGCCTTGCACCTGCAAGTGTGAACCAGCCAGCTTGTCTGAATTAGGAAATCTCTCCCAGTTGGGCAGGCAGCCCTGTCAGCCCTGGGCGGGCTTGAGAGAGGGACCAGAGGGACCTGCCTGCGGGCAGTTCTATGTCCTGAATCCCTGGGATTCTGGGGTTCAAATGCCCCGGGAGGAGAGAGAAGCCTTCACACGGACCTCTCCACTAATAGATCTCTGGGCCGTGCTAAAGGCAGTCCTCAATGCTGGGATCTGAAGGAAGCAGGAGGCTCAGCGAACACAGAGCAGCCCCAGAAAAATGGTGATGAGGGTGGGGAGGGAGACCAGTGCTCTCAGAGGAGCTGGGGCCCTAAAAGTGTTGCCAAGAACCCCCTACTGCTGATAATCCTCAGGCAAAGGAAGCCTCAGGGAGAGAGGGTTGCCCAGGACAGAAACAAAAAGCAGAAACCTCTGCTTTCAACCTTCCCCCAAAAGGCTAAAGAAGCTGTACCATCAGATACAATGTTTGCTTCTTACCATTTCCCCCAGGCTCCTCATGCCAATGGACTTGTCAGCCAGCCGGTGTGGCCACTTAAAAAATGGCTTAGCCCAAGCTAAATCACTGCTGAGGACGACTTCAGCACAGCCTTGCTTTATTCGCCAAAGGCAGCTCAGCAGCAATCCACCCAAATTTCAACAGAAAACCTCGCCATTTCATAAACCCGATGTCTCATTTTATTTCCACACAATAATAAATTTAGAACTGACGCTTCCAAGGAGAAAATAAACCACCATTTGTTGAGATCCTGCCGTGTGCTGGCCCATCACATGACACCACCTCATGGAAACCGCACATTGCCTGGGGTGGGGGAGGGGGGATTTCTCTCTCTCCCCATTAACCCCAAAATTTCGTGGCAACCTGGGAATTGCTTTCCCCTCTGCTGCCGACAGCAGGCACTGAGCACCATCAGTTTTACCTCCCAAATAGTTCTTGATTTTATGCCACCCCCCCCCCCCGCCGTCTAACTTCTACAACATTTCAAAACACAGCATGATCACCCCCTCCTCCAGGTGGCCCGCAAAGAGGTAGATTCTCCTTTGTGCGCCCTGCCCACAGCGTTGATTGTATTTTCTTTTTATTCTTTCTGTCAAATACTATTTTATTTTATTTTAGTATCTGCAGCCCTCTCTGTGCTGCACAGCTGGGATAAGTAAGGAAACTATGATTTACAAAAGTGAACAGTATGTGCAACCCCCGGGCCCAGATCCTCACTGGGGCTGACTGCTGCAAAGCCTCAGGGTTCATGTCCTGTGTGAAGCCCAGCGTGATTCTTAACCTCCCCGTCCACAGGCTACTGGAAGGAGTCGGTGGTTCTGTGAAATGTCCCCTAGGCTGCAAACTGCAACCTCAAACACACACTCGGGAACCAACGGCACCCCCGAGCAACTGTTAAACTGTATCCTAGTGCACGTGCTGTAATTCAGCAACAGTGTCGATTAAGAAAGTTTTCATAGGCTATCCTACAAAGGTAATCAACATTGTTTCTGAATTGCAAGTGATTAATTCATAGAATTTTAGCTCCCGAAATGTTCTCCCGGCTTAATGAATTTGACTTGAACAGGATTCGCTTGACTGATCTTCATAAACATCCTACACAGTGATATTATTACCATGCCCGCTTTAGGGGTAAGGAAAGGGAAGCAAAGAGTAAGTGACTCATCCAAATTCACAGGATTTAAAGCCGCAGAGTTTAGCTCCGAAGGTCCCTTAACCTCTATGCAAAATTTCACCTTCCTAAGATGTTAATAAAGTTTATTCAGAAGAAGCCTAGAAAATGTTCTCTGGAAAGGATCCAAGATAAAATCTAATATAGCTTCCACTAAATTTGGATGAGAAAAAGCAGGCCCTCCTTCATAACCTATTTACTCTTAGTTTATACGTTAATTCTAACAAGTTGCCTTGCTTCCTGATCAACACACACAAAATGCAGGAAACTATAAAGAGTCAAGAAAGCTGTTATATAATAGCTAACAGCCTAATATATCAGGGAAAAAGAAAATCAACATATAATGGCGGGCTGAAGATGCACAGCAGTGGGGATATTTATACAAGGACAAAAGCTCTAGAGTCACTCAGCACAAAACCTGATTGATGTCCATCACCATGACCTCCCAGTATCAAGAATATAGCAAGTTATGTTATATTCTATTGAAGAAGGCAGGCATGAATGTACAAAACACACTTGACAAAGATTTCCATCAACAAAGTTAAGATACAAAAGAGTTTTTAAGAGAGTGAATTTGTGGATTATAATCATAGAATTCGATATATGCCATATAACATATGTTGTAGAGAATTAAATAAAAATAAAACTTACATGGATGATGATTTTCTAGACAAAAAAAAAAAAAGAAAGTATTTAGGGTCAATTACCTGAAGTCTTCATCTGGGCTAACATTTAATGAAGATTGCTAGGCTGAAAAGAAAGTTTCATCCAAAAGAAATGGTCTACATAGCTCACTGCATCTCTCAGTACCTATAAAAGTAGATAAGGAAAAAGAACAGCTTGATCAGGCAGGGAATTTCAAGAAGCTTGTGAAGGGGAGCATCACAGCATATATGTGGAGGGGATTCCAACCCTTACTGGATGATTCTGGTCCTAGTGGTCAGTGGCATCTTAGTATGTTCATTTTTAGGTATCAAAATTTATGGAAATTTTGAAATAGAACTTATGACAAAAATACCTGGCAAATATGCGTGAGGGAAACTGGAAAAGGGGGTGAACCAGAGGGAAAGGATTAACAGCTGGATTGTGAAGCACTATGACGGCTTTTGTAGGACAGTTTGATCCTTACCCGTGTTTTTGCAGACTTAACCCTGAAGATAGATAAGGGTTTTTTAGGACCTCCATGTACTCATTTCTGATACAAGAATGTTCTGAGCTCAGTGTTCTTGGCTTTTACAGTTGTCCACTGTACCACTTGTATTTTACACTTTAGCTCCATTATAGGATGGAAACTGGTCACTGATTGTTACAGGGGTTTTATACCAAAATAGAATTTAATCTGAGAGGCCCCTCCCTGCCATCTCCCCACCTTCCCTCAGCCCTTCCTCCCCATCCCAATGGCTTCTCCTGCACTGATCTGGCCTCTACTCACGTCATCTTTTCATCAACCTTAAACCACAGCGCACCCCATCTGGTAATTGGGGACATTGGAAACAACATCTGAATATTCCAGATTCCCTGGTACTTTTAAATTAAAAATTGAGGAACACCTGGGTGGCTCAGTCAGTTAAGTGTCTGCCTTTGACTCAGGTCATGATCCCAGTGTCCTGGGATCGAGTCCCGTGTCAGGCTCCTTGCTCAGCAGGGAGCCTGCTTCTCCCTCTGCCTGCCTCTCTCTCTCTCTCTCTCTCCCTCCCTCTCTGACAAATAAATAAATAAAATTTTAAAAAATAACTAAATAAATAAATTTGAAATTGATTAACAAAATAGGATATGTATATACCCAAAATACGCATAAGAGACAAAGAACCCTAAACTAAAGAACATCCATAGACTCACCTCCTAGTTTCAGAAAATGAACAACAAAATGGTCTCTGAAATCCCTTTCGGTGCTTTTGAGATACCGTCCATTCCTTCCTCACCAATGTAGCCATTATGCTGAATTTTGCTGTTCTGTATCATTTTACCACATTGTTTATATGCATACTGGCAATTTCATTTTGCATGTTTTTAAATTTTAACGACGTGAATGATAACAGTATATATTCTTTTTTCACTTGCTTTTTTTTTTTTTTTTTTGTACCTCAATATTACTTTCTTGGAGTTCAACCAGGGTGCTGCACTTAGCTATAATTCGTGCTGTAAAATATGCCATCATATGACTATCCACACATCCATCCTATTATTGATGAAATTAGAGTTATTTTCAACTTTTGTTATTACACATACTGCTGTCATGAACACTCTTGTTTATTCTCTTGGCTCACACATGCAGGAATTTCTCACAAAACGCTTCCTCTCCCATTACTGTAGAATGTTCTAATTTTCTCCTTGTCTAGTCCCATGGGGTTTTATTATTTTCTTACATAGTCAAAGATTGCTTATATTAAGCCACATATTTATATACCCTTAATTTGCTCTTATATCTCAAATCTTCCACCTGGAATCATTTTCTATCTGCTTATGTTATGTTCTTGATAGTTTACTAATTCAGGATACATCTATTAGGGGAAAAAAGTTTGTGTTTATGTTTGTATGAAACATCTTTCATTTCTCCACCATTTTTATAAAAGATACTTTGCTGGGTATATAATTCTAGTTTGTCAATTGCTTTTCCATAGCCCACAAACTTATATTTTTTTTCTGTTGTCATTAAGTAGAAGTCTGACTGTCATTCAAGATACTCAATACATTCTCTCATGCTTCTTAAAGATTCCTCTGTCTTAGGTAATACCTAATTTTTCTGAGATGTTTCTAGATGCAGGTTTGTTTTCTTTTGCTCAGAATTCATCTGGATTCTCATTGTCTGTGCATTGATTGTCTTTCAAAGTTCTCGAAAATTGTTAACCATGTCAAATATTGATGCTCTCTGATTTTTCTCTTCTCCTTCTGAAACTTGAATGAGTAAGACCTATACCGGAAGATCTCAGCCTATCCTGCATGTGTATATGTAATCAGCATTAGTGAGGTACAATTTATACACAATAAGATTCACCTACTGCATGTGCATCTTTCAGTGAGTTTTGAAAAATGTACACAGTTGTGTGACCGCAATCATGAGAATTACAGAATATCCATCACCACCAAAAAGTTTGTGGCCCTTTGCAGTTAATCCCCCACTCTGCCCCTTGATGCTTTGAAGCCCACTGATCTGCTTTCCATCACTATCGTCCTGCCTTTGATAGAATTTCACAGAAAGGGAAAATTTCATATACTATATATATTCTTTGTGTCCATATTCTTTTCCTTACCATTATGCTTTTATCTATGTCATTGTGTATATCAGTGGTTCCTCTTAACCTTTTTATTTGAGAAGAATCCCTTTTCATGGTTATACTACAACATGTTTACCTATTCACGCATTGATGAACATGTAGGGGTTTGGTAGTTTTTAGCTATTATGAAAACAGCTGCTCTGAACATTCAAGTACAAATCTTTGTGTGAATACATGGTTCCATCTCCATTGGGTAAATAAACTGTTTTTCCAGACTGCCTGTGCCATTTGGCATTCCCACGGTCATGTATGAGAATTCCGGTTGCTACATAGCCTTACCAACACTTGCTATGGTCAGTCATTTTAATTTTAGCCATTCTAATAATGCATAGTGGTATTTCATTTCATTATGGGGTTTTTTTTAAAGATTTTATTTTTAAGTAATCTCTACACCCCATGTGGGGCTCAAACTTACAACCGGAGATCAAGAGCCACATGTTCTACCTACTGAGCCAGCCAGGTACCCCATTTCATTATGGTTTGATTTTGCATTTCCCTAATACTAATAATGTTCAGCATCTTTTCATGGGGTTATTTTCCAATTGTACATCTTCTTTGGTGAAATGTGAATTCAAACTTTTGTCCATTTTTTAATCATGTTTTTCTTGAGCTGTAAATGTTCTTAATTTATTCTGCATACAAGTACTTCATTGTTTGGCACGTATTTTCTCCAGTTTATTGATTGCCTTTATGTTTTCTTAACAATGTCTATTTAAGAACCAAAGCTTTTAATTTTGATGAAATGTGACTTATTATTTTTTTCTTTTATGGTTTTATGTCCAAACTATGACTTCTTTGACTACTCCAGGATCACAAAAAAATCTGCTATTTTCTTCTAGATGTTTTGGGATCTTTACTCTTATATCTAGATTTGTTTTCTGCTTTGAGTTGATTTGGTGCACACTGTGACATAAGAGCCAGGGTTCACTTTTTTAATATGGATATCCAGTGGTTCAAGTAAGCATTGCCAAAAAATTGGTCCTTTCCCCATTAAATTACCTTGGCAACTTTGTAAAAAATTAACCAAATGAGTAGGTCTATTTCTAAAATCTCTTTTGTGTCTTATTATTCTCTATGTGTATCCTTATGCCAATGGCACACTGTTGACTACTATAAATTTAGAATCAGTCCTTAAATCAGATTGTAACATTTTCCCCCCTTTGTTCTTTTTCAAAATTGTTCAACGTGATTTGTATGTTCCACATAAATTTTAGAATTTGTTTCTCAACTTCTATTTTTGAAAAAGCTTGCAGCGACTTTGAGGTTGCAAAGAACATACAGATAGGTCAAATTATCTCTAAGTGCTTTATATATTGATAATATTTTAAATATTTTTTTAATTTCCATTTCTGATTGTGCATTGCTAGTATGTAGAAATACAATGGATTTTTTTGTTTCCAGGGACCCTGCTAAACTCACTTACTAATTCTAGTAATATCTCTACAAATTCCCTAGGTTTTTCTACATAAACAACTTTTTTTTAAAGATTTTATTTATTTATTTGAGAGAGAGAGAATGAGAGAGAGCACGAGAGGGAAGAGGGTCAGAGGGAGAAGCAGACTCCCTGCTGAGCAGGGAGTCCAATGTGGGACTCGATCCCGGGACTCCAGGATCATGACCTGAGCCGAAGGCAGTTGCTTAACCAACTGAGCCACCCAGGCGCCCTACATAAACAATTATGTTCTCTGTGAATAAGGACAGTCTTATTCCTTTATTATCAGTCTGTGTAACTTTTATTTCCTTGCTTTGCCTGGTCTACACTGGCTAGGACCTCCAGAATAATACTGAATAAAAGTGACGGTAAGAATGAATAGCCTTATCTAGTTACCAGTCTTAGAAAGCATTCACTCTTTCACCATTAAGTATGATGTTAGCTGCAGGGATTCTACGATAGATACCCTTTATCATGTCGAGAAAGTTCTCTTCTGTTACTAGTTTCCTAAGAATTTTTATCATGAATCTATATTAAACTGTATCAATTTTTTCAGTATCTATGGAGATGACCTTTCTTTGTGCTCTGTTAATAGAATGAATTACAATGTTTTTTTGAATGTTAAACCAACCACGTATTCTTGGCACGAGGTCCATGTGGTAATGATGTCTTATTCTGTTTATATATTGCTAAATTTGATTTTCTAAAATTTGTTAAGGACATTTGCATCTATGTCCATGAGGGGAATCAATCTGTAGTTTACTTTTCTTGTGATGAATTGATATTGTTTGGTCTTGAGGTCATGCTGGCCTCATAAAGTGAGTGAGGAGCTGTACCCTCCTATTTGCTTAACAGTTTGTGTAGAATTGTTCACTAAAGTAGACAGAGAAGCCCCTCTGGGCCAAGAATTTTCTGTGTAGGAAGGTTTTTCACCATAATTATTTAACAGATATAAAACTGTTCAGGTTACTTATTTCTTCTTCAGTGAGCTCTGGTAGATTGCATCTCTCTAAGAATTTGTCCATTTCATAGAAGTTGTTGAATATGTTGGCATAAAGTTATTCACGGTATTATCTTATTATCCCTGTACTCTTTGCAGGATCTCTGTCAATGTTTTATCATTCCAGACATTGACTTGAGTTTTTAATTTTGCTTCTTGATCGCCCTGGCTGGTGTTATATCAGTTTTATTTTTCTTTTCAAAGAACCAGCTTTGGTGTTATTGGTTTTTAGATTTATCGGTTTTATTTACCTTTTCAAAAAACCAGATTTGGGGTTTATTGATTTTTCTCTATTGTTTTTCTATATTATAGATCTCTGCCTATAATATTTCTTTTTTTATTCTGCTCACTTTGGGTTTCCTTTGTTCTTAAAATTTCTATTTTCTTAAAGTGGATAGTTAGATCTTTGATTTTGGAACCTTTCATTGTTTTCTAATAAAAATATATTGGTTTTGCTAGAGCTGCCATAGACCATAGAGTGGGTGGCATAAGCAACTGAAATTTATATTCTCACAATTCTGGAGGCTGGAAGATCAAGATCAAGGTGTAAGCAGGGTTGGTTCTGAGACCTCTCTCCTTGGCTTGCAGATGACTGTCTTCTCCCCATGTCCTCACATGGTCTCCCCCTGTGTGTCTGTGTCCTAATCTCCTCTTCTTGATCTATTGGATTAAGTCCCACTCTAATGGACTCATTTTAACTTAATTACCTCTTTACAGATACTATCTCCAAATATGGTCAAATTCTGAGGTATACAAGATTAGGACTTCAACCTATGAACTGGAATGGGTGGTGGGGAGGAGACACAATTCAGCCCACAGCAATAAGTATGCAATGCCACACATTTCTCTCCAAATGTTTTAGCTGCATACCTCAAATTTTGATATGTTGTATATTTTGATATTTTGATATGTTTTTTTTAATTCTGTTCAGAACAAATTCAAATTTCCCTTGTGACTTTGTCCTTGACCCACGGTTTATTTAGAACAATTTTGTTTACTTTCCAAATATTTGGAGAATTTTTTTCAGACATCTTTCCCTTTCTTATTTGTAGTTGCATGTTCTGTAGGCAGAAAATGCACTTTGTATGATTTCAATGCCTTAACTTTATTGAGAGTTGTTTTGTTCAGTATTATGGTACATCTTGGGGAATGTTCTTCATACACTTGAAATTAATGTATGTCTTTCTGGTTTTGATGATTTATAAGTGTCACTTGGAGCACATTTGTTGATGGGGTTGTTCAAGTCTTCCATATCTTTATTGATGTCCTGTCTACTTGTTCATTCAGTTCCTGAAATATTAGTATTGAAATCTCCAACAATAATCATGGATTTATATATTTCTCCTTTCAGTTCTAATAGTTTTTGTATAATGTATTTCGAAGCTCTGTTCTTATGAGCATGCACATTTGAGATGTTATATTATCCTGATGAGAGGACTGCTTAATCAATATGAAAATGACCCTCTTTATCACTGGTGATATTCCTTGTTCTGAATTTTACTTTATCTGATATTAATATACCAATCCCAGTAGTCTGATTAGTGTTTGCACAGGATATATTTTTCCATCCTTTTGCTTTTAAACTCTCTGTATCATTATATTTGAACTGTGTTTCTCACAAACAGCATATAATCAGGCATTGTTTTTGTTAATCCATGACTATCTCTCTTTTGATTAGAGTGTTTACATCATTTACAGCTCATGTAATTATTAATACAGTTGACCTTAAATCTGTCATCTTGCTATTTGTTTCTTATTTATTCTGTCTGCATTTTGTTTCTATCTTTATTCTCTCCCTGCTTCTTTTGTTATTTTTATGCCATTTATGTCCACTTTTGGTTCCTTACCTTTGGCTCTTTGATTTTACTTTTTTTTTGGTTGCTGTAGGGTTTACAACATCCATCTTTAGCTTAGCACTGATCATCTTTAAATAATGTTATAACACATCACTTATCATGCAAGAACCCTACAACAGTATATTTTCTGCTCTCTTACCCTTATGCAATGGCTGTCACCTCTTTAAATATATACTGTAAACCAGAGTATCTGGGTGACTCAGTCAGTTAAGCATCTGCCTTCAGCTCAGGTCATGATCCCAGAGTCCCAGGATGGAGTCCCTCATCGAGTCCCTCCATCAAGCCCCTCACTGGGCTCCTGCTCAGCAGGGAGTCTGCTTCTCCTTCTCCCTCTGCTCCTCCCACCCACTCGTGCTCTCTCTCTGACTCTCAAATAAATAAGATCTTTAAAAATTATATACTGTAAACCTAACAATGCATTGTTACTTTTTTAAAAATATTCTTTTAAGTAATCAAAAATGAGAAATATCTTTTTACTTTTTTTTATAGTTTTCCCATCTTTTTCTGGGACTCTAGTTATACTTATTTTAGACCAGTTGGCATTTTCCCACATATCATTCTCTGTTCCCTTTTTAGGAGGAAGGTGTCTTTTATTTGTTCTCTGTGTATTTCACCTTGAATAGTCTCTAACACCATGTATTCAGGTTCACTGTTCCTTTCTTCCACAGCGTCTAATCTTCTATTAACCCCACCCAGTCTATAATTTTTCCTTTCAGAGATTTTTCATTTCTTAAAGTTTCATGAGTCTTTTTTCTATCTTCCATTTCTCCCCTCAACATGCTCATGTTTTCCTCTACTTTCTTGAACACATGGAGTGTCATCGCTGTTTTCATTGTCCTTCTTTGCTATTTTTATCATCTCTGTCATTTGGGGATGTGTTTCTACTCAATAACTTTTATCTTGGCTATGGTTCATATTTTCCAGCTTCTTACATGCCTGTCAAATTTGATAGGATGCCAGACATTATAAAATTTAAATTGTTGGTTGCTGAATTTTTTTTCCTTTAAATATTGTGGATTGTAGGGGGCACCTGGGTGGCTCAGTTGGTTAAACGGCAAGACTCTTTTTTTTTTTTAATTTTTATTCTGTTAGTCACCATGATAGGTATTAAGGAGGGCACGTAATACATGGAGCACTGGGTGTTATACAAAAACAATGAATCATGGATTGCTACATCAAAAACGACCAGACTCTTGATATCAGCTCAGGTCATGATCTCAGTGTTATGGGATCAAGCCCTGTGTTGGGCTCCACATGCTCAGTGCAGAGTCTACTTGAGATTCTCTCTCCCTCTCCCTCTGCCCCTCCCCCTCCTTCTCTCTCTCACTCGCTCTAAAATAAATAATTAAAAATAAATCAATTTCATGGGTTGTATTCTGGTTTATAGTTAGGTTTCTTGGAATCAGTCGCATCCTTTGAAAACTTGCTTTTAGGCTTTGTTAGGGAAGGTGCAGGGTAGCCTTTAGTCTAGCATTAATTTAGATCCATTATTAAGGTGATGCCCTTTTGAGGACTTATCTGATGTCTCATGTATCATGAGGGCTTTCCACTCATGAGGGCTTGATGGGAACCAAATTATTCCAATCCTTGTTGAGGCTAGGAGTTCTTTCTGCCTATTGCTCAATGCCTAAAAACTTGTTTCATAAAATCTTGTGTTTTGCCTGGTCTTCTAGTTGGAAAAGTATAAAAATCTGGTACCTGTCACTCAATTTTGACTGAAAGCAGAAATATCTAACCCTTGAGTTTCAAATTTCAATTACTTTTAACTTCTATAATATCTGATTCTTTTATAAACCTTTTTGTTCTGTATTCAGGTTCAGGTTGCTCTTTTATATTTTGAAATTTAACAGATTTTTTTTTCACATCTGATAATTTCAACATCTGAAATCTTCAAGAATCTGATGTTTCTCTGTGCCTGCTGGCTTTCACTCAAGGGGTTCGTTTCTTTGTGTGTTTTGTAATTTTTTTTATTGTGAGTTGCTGATTTTTTTCCCAGAATTTAATTGAGAATGAGGATAAATTCTTCCAGATGGAATCAGTGTTTGCTTCTGCCAGGCATTTATGAAAATTGCCAGAATCACTTAAGCTAAAGTTTGAGAAAATTGAGATTTTTGTAGACTTCTCAGGTGGCAGGTTTGGGAGGCTGTAAACAGGCAAAAGGTCTAGCTTGTTACAATTTTTCAGGGAATATTCCCCTCTCCTCAATTTTATTCCAAGTTTTATCTCCCATGGTTATTTTTTGCACTCCCCTGCTGATGTGGGAGGTGGGTTTTTGCCCTTAAAATGATATATTTCTTTAGAATCCCAACTGTATGGAGGGTGTCTCCTATTCAGAACTCCAACTTGCATGGATGTTGAGTACTGAGTCCTACCCATGACATTTGAAACTATACAAGCAATGCCTAAGCCAATACCTAAATCAAAAGCCAGATAATAGAGGTGCCTGGGTGGCCCAGTCGGTTAAGCATCTGCCTTCAGCTCAGGTCATGATCCTAGGGTTCTGGGATCAAGCCCCGCATTGGGGGGGGGGGGGTGTGTCTTTGCTCAGCAGGGAGCCTGATTCTCCCTCTCCCTTTGCTCCTCCCCCTGCTTGTACTCTCTCCCCAAATAAATAAAATCTTTAAAAATAAAAGCCAGATAATGAGTTCCACTTACTTTTCAAAGGTACCACTTTCATTTTATTTTCGCTTTATGTTCTTTAATATTTTGTGTCATCATGTATGCATTTGGGATTTTTAAAAAATATATTTGGTCCAATATTTCTGTTTTCAGTGACAGAGACTGTCTAGGTGCCTCTTTCATCATACTGGCAGAAACCTAAGCATCACCATATTCTCAATTTTGACTGTAGTGTGTTTAACAAAAATATTTCAATGAAGTCAATTTTAGCATCCTTTTCTTTTACATCTGCTATAATTGCTTCATAGTGAATGATCTGGAAAAAAATTCATCACTTGTTTGTCTAATATTTTATAGCTCATTATTTATATATACCTATTTAATCATTTGGAGTTTATTTTCTGAAAGATCCAAATTTATGTTTTTCAAAATAGTTAACCATTCATCTTGGCACTTTACAGTGAGCAATTTGTTTCTAGTTTGTGCTATTATCTGTATATCCTTAATTGTCATATAAGCTGTTTTCTGTCCCTGCACTATCAGTAATGGTTCGCCAAACCATCCTTGGGTCCTTCCAGCAGTATTCAGTTTCTGTAAATATTTACGATGTTTACATACCCTCTGGCAGGTTAAGCTTCACCTATTTATTCTTTCCTGCAATTTTCCTTTCTTCTTCAATGAACTTTGCAATGGTATTTCCAAGCTCACAGCAAGATTTAGACTGAGCAGTCATCAAAATGTGTAAGCCCAAGATCTGATGTTGGACTCAATCACAAAGGAACTGTACTAAATTCCCACACTAGCCCTTTCATGAGGGGTCATTTTCACAATCCCATGAAGAAAAGTCAGCCATCCCGTGACTTTTGTGGTCACTCTTAAGTAACACAGAGTCATGTGGTCAGTTTGTCATAAAACAGTCTCGTTCCAGAAGTTAAAATGTTGTTTCATAGAATACCTTACATCTCAGTCTTCATCCATATTGACACCCGTCCCCCATCACCCCTAGCCAGGGCCTGCAGTGAGGCAGAAACCCGTGGATAGGACAACGGTGTTCTGCTCCTTCCCTCTTCCTAGTTCACCCCTCCCTCTGCAAATACATGCAGTGCTGACCCCTCCAGAGTTGGCTGGTTGAAACAGAGGGAGAGATAAGGAAAGTTCTTACTGATCTGGCATTGTGAGAAGGTGGCCTTGTGTTCTGGGCATAGCTTATGTTTTTACCTGATTCATTCTCAGATGGGACATTTTCATGATCCCTTGGAATCCATCCCTGGACCATCAGGAGGGGTCTCTCGCTTTCTTTCATGTGTTCAGATGCTTGGCTTTTCCAGGTGGCCACCTACTCCTTCTGTAGTCCGCCAGAAGCTAGCACCCCCTTCATCCTCTCTCCACTGAGTTCCAGTTCCCTTCACAGTGAGTCCTTTCAAACAAGTCCGTAGATAACCTCACATCTTGTTTCACACAGGTCCCACCTCCAGTCCACAGAAATATTTTCTTTGCCCCAACACACTCCGGAAGTGCTCTGCATACAAAGCAGCCACCTTGCTTTGTGGATCAGCTCATCCACCCAACCCACCCCTGCCCAGCTCATTTCTCGCCCTTTACTCAAATAGAGGAGTCAGGCACCAGCCATTGTGGTTCTTACTGAAAGTGACATGTATGAAGTTTTTTGCATGTTTTTGTTGACCTGAAGTGATCAACACCACACACACACACACACACACACACACACACACACACACACACTCCTTGCTCTGTATGAGGAAGTAAAGTATTCTCAGAAAAGCTCTTTTCAAAAAAACTTCTCAAAAAAATTTCCTTCAACATCCCTGTCTTGACTCATTTATACCCTTGAAAGGTTTAAGAATCATCTAACCAGTTGTCAATCGGCCACTTCAAAATGCTTTAAGGTGGACTCTTTGGCATGTAGTACTCTTTGAGGTTTCCTTGATTTTGTTGTTGTGAACGGTTTTGATTCTCTTCTTTATTTTCTATATATTTTTGAATATACATATCTATATACTTATTTTAGATATTTAGTTATTTCTTAAATGTCATGCAGATTACAACTGATCTCCTGAGTTTATAATAATCTAGTTTGGATTGATAATATTTTAGCTTCAAAACACACACGCAAAAACCTCTGCTCCAATGAAGTACCTATTGCCCTCATGTCTCAACCCAGAAATAAGAAGAGTCGCCTTTGAAAATGGTGGTAGGCCAGGTCAAGAAGTGAGGTGAAGGGTGAACATGTCACACAGGCACTTTGAGAATGTTGTGTTTGATCCTCAAACTGAGGCTCATATCACTTAACATTGTTAACTACACCTGC
Source organism: Zalophus californianus (assembly GCF_009762305.2). Classification (NCBI taxonomy): domain Eukaryota; kingdom Metazoa; phylum Chordata; class Mammalia; order Carnivora; family Otariidae; genus Zalophus; species Zalophus californianus. Next base: position 134,347,723 of record NC_045600.1, read on the forward strand.
TCTGAGAAGCCCTACGCTCTTACTGATCTCAGACAACCCCCTCCGAAGCCTCCTGACCACAGTGCCTGCTGTCCTTCCATACTCCCCAACTTTACCCTATTATATCTTTCCTATGCCCCCCCAGCCAGCTCCCATTTTCACCCATTATTTCCCACTTACCCTCATATTTATAACACTGTCAGGTGACCCTGCCTCTGGAATTCCTGCATGCCTCACGAAAGAGGCTCCCAAGCATTTTATAAACCTCTCCTGACTGGGAAGGGGATACTCAGCTTCATCATCAATGACTTTCCCACGGTGCTCTCCTTCCACATCACCAGGTAAGTATCCTCCTCCACAGAGAACACTCATGACCACATCCCATAGGGTGTCCACAGTTATCTGAATGGCTGCCTGGCCTTCTACAGACTTGTGACCTCACCTGTTACAGAACACAGTTCCGGGGACCCTGAGATGAACAGAAAATGTGGCTCCGCCTCCAGCCCCAGGTAGGAGAATTCATCCACAGAGTAAATAAGAACTCTCATTTATTTTTGAAAGAGAAGGACAGGGGGCATTTAAAGGAGAGGCAGTGAGTTGTAGACTCTCCAGAATCTCCTGGGGTCTCAAGTTCCATACCATGCCATTGATCTATCTCCATTCAAATCCAAAGACTCGGTGAAATTCTGAAGACATATTTTGTCTTCAGACTCCTTTCCCTTCTCTGATCATTTGCAGACGGTCCTCTGTGTTGGGAAAAAGTGAGCAAAACAACGGGACAGCAGCGCTGGAAAATCTCCTCCCCAGCTGTGCTTATCAGACGCCTCTTCCCTTCCATAAACAGCACCAGATGGAGTTTAATTAGGATCTTAAAATGTAAATAACACAAAACCCAAGTTGGTGTTTTTCCTGTCACCCAATGGACAAGAGGCTGTGAGTAAAAAAATAAAGAACACTAAACAAGACTGCTTTCCCTGTGGCTGACAGAGAAGCTGAGGGTGTCCTGGCTGGGCAGAAGTAAAGCTCTTCCATTAAGGCTGACTTCACATTGCAGGCCATCTGAGGCCCTGGAACAGAGTGGCCTCCACTGGCGACCAAAATCTCCTTTTTCAGAGCACACGTTTGTAAACATATTTTTCTAAAGAAAAAAAATTATTTTTTAAATAGCCCGAGTTTCCTTCAAACCCTGTGGTCAGAGACCCAGCCGACATGCGGCTATTTTCCCGGTATACTCATATTCGGTAACTCAAGGATCCGCCTAGAAGTTGAGGCCAGTTCTGTCCTCCCAGTTGGCTTATCCCAAATCATGCAACATTCAACTTCTAAGCAAGGAGACCCCTATATATAACAATAGGATATATAAACCCTTCATCTTAAAGCCAACAACAACTGGACGTTATAGAAATAGAGCAATCACAGCATCCCTTAAGGGTACCCAGTTCAGTCATGTTCCAGGGAGAGGCCCTCCATTAAAGACATCGGCTGCCGGCCCCCGTGAGGGAAGCTGAGGGGTAATGTTCTCGGGTGTTATCTTCTCTGTTGCCTGTAAAGTCATGAAGTCCCTCTTAACCTCACCCCTTCCAGCTTCTCCCCAGTGGAGGCACTCACATAAATTATGGTTCAGGAATGATTTGATTAGGCACCCAAGGACTTCTGTTTAAAAATGGCAAAGGTACACTCCCGTTTCCCTACTAAATTCCCAAGCACATGCAGACACATATTACAATATGATGGAGAGGCAGATTTACTTTTCTTCATTTCCCGTTCATTTCATTTCACCGGCCACCTGTCAAGTTATATGTTGGCTGGTTCTTAGTTCATTGTGTCTCTCCTTCCCTAGAAACTCACTGCTCCCTGGACAGCAAAGACATTTTGTTCACGTGCTGGTTTTCAGCACCCAGAACCTTGCCTGGCCTGCCCCCAAGAAGGCACTTGATAATTACTCATTGAAAAATAATAATAATTCGGTGATTTCTGGGTCGATTAGTGCGTGACTTACATTTTACTCACTGACTTGGAATGCCACGTTTATTCAGTAAAATCACCGACTCAAGATGCTCAAGGATAATCTAGAGGGTGGCCATGTTGGTGGTGGGGTAGAAAGAGACTGGATGAATTTCAGAAAACAGGAAAAGCATTTGCAGTAGCCACGAGTGATTCTGGAGACACTGCATCCCCTACCCCAGCACTGCTGGGTGTCAGAGGCTTCATACTGCCCCCCTTCACCTTTGTCTTCACACCTTTAAAGAAAACCGAGAGCACCAGCAAGTCAGCATTCACAGAACTTGGAGAGATCTCAGGCTTCCGGCTATAAAAAGCATTCAATACCAAAAGGAAGGTGGCTAAGCAACTGGACACAATGTGACCTGACATGAAACAAAGGGGAACTTGGGGCCGAAGAAAAATGGTGCTCTTGGCTGGTGATACCCTTGTCCCGGTCTTCGCACCATCATGGCCACGAATGGGACAATTTGCTTTGCTCCAAACCGTGATGTGTCTCTATTACTCAATGTTCTAAATGGAAATGCCACTCCCCTAAAAGCAGATAAGGCAAAAATAAACCCGTATCTGGGCTTTCTGTTCTTTGTCATTGACCTATTTGGCCACCAGCTTCATACTGTTCAAATGATTTTAGATTTAAAATATGTTTCAAAATCTAACAATGCAAGCTTCCACTTGCTACTTATTTTGTGTGCGTGTGAGTTGCACTTGTTCCTCCAGAATAAATTCTTCCAAATAAATATTAGAAACATCATTCCAAGTTCAAAAAACTCTTATTGCAATTTTGACTGGAATTGTGCCAAATGCCAGGATCCATTCAGGGAGAACGGACCACTTGGGAATGTGAGGCCTTCCTTCCACGAGATGCAAAGAGTTCCCTCCATTCCTGTTGAGTCTGGAGCCTGCCTGTGAACTGCTGACAGGTGGCTGTTAATGGAAAAAGAGACACGTGGAAGATAAGAAATAGTCAAACCCTTCACGTCTGGGCCCCTTGTCCCTGCATGTGCTCCCCTACAAGCCCGAGCAGCTCTGAGTTGGCCTCCTGGCTTCTCCTTACCTCTGCAGAAAGCAGAGAGAAGCTCATGCCTGACCCTCCTCCTGATTACCATTGCCAGTCTGTCATTTCTGCTAACACTGAATAAGTTCGGCTTCCTTCTGTGAGATGTTAGGAATCTGCTCCTCAACACTCTTGATATGTCTTGACCCAACTCCCCCCTCCCTCTTGTTCAAAGCCCTTAGTTTCTCTTGGCCCCTTCTATACTTTTCTATTCCAAATGCCTTCCTTCGTCCCTCCTCTTTACCTATACAAGGCCATTCATAAAAATTAACATTTACAGTTTCAAGAGTCAAAGTCTCTCTTAGCTTGAGAAGGTGTTTTCCATGGACCCGTTTGGAAGTGGCCTTGAACATAGGGTCCAAACTCAGCAGGGAATAGTCTCAAAAAGGCTATTGAAAACCTGAACCCCATGGCATCACAAAAATCAGTCCCTTCTCCCTCCGACCTTCCCCTCCTGGATGAAACAGACCCTCCCTCTCCCTGCTGCCTCCTTCCCTCCCGGAGGGTTCCTATCTCACCCCCTCACCTGAAGGCCACCTGAAAGCTCCTCCACTAGAATGTTTGCTTCAGCACTTCTGTTCTTTTGAGATGAACAGCGGGGCTGAGAAAATGTCTTTATCAGGATGTGACCTTGCTATGTCTTGCTGTAGGCAACTTCAACTGATGTTTCTTTCTCCTTAAGTTTTTTCAAAAACCACCAATACAGTGACAGTCAGAAAACTCCACTCAGAAGCTGCAGACTCACTGGCTTGGCTGGTCGCCCATGTCCGCAGTGACACTGTGACAGAGTGAGCAACGTGGCATAGTCCATGAGTCGCAGATTGAAGGGGGGGGAACATGGCAATGGCTGATGCACCACTGTCCAGCCTGGGGAGATGCTTCTTCCCAGAACAAAACACTTCCTGGATTCATTCATTTGTTGCCCTTGTCCTGCTTCCCTGTGCATGTGAAAGTCTTGATCTTGATCCCATGGGATTCCCTTATAGCCCAGAAATTGCAGGGCAGCCTGGCAGGGCTCTCATCGATACTTCCCATTTTGGAGTATCCTTCAATGCATCAAACATTTGTTGATGATCCACTGGATGAAAGTCACATTTCTGAGCACCCAGGGAAAAGCAATGTCTGCCTCTCTGTTTCTGGAATTTAATGGCTGCTTGGCGAAGATTAATTAACATTAACTATGACATTCCCCCAGGACGGGTCCCAGAGGGTTTGTGTTTCCTGAACACTGAAATACGTACCAACATCCCCCACTAAAATTTTCTCCAGATTTTCAGCTTTACAAAAACCTAGACTCTGCCCGCTCACCTCCTGTGGCTCAGCTCAGCCATCCCCTATCCAGAGAATCACCCTTGTCCCCCTTCCACACCCTTCTCTCCTTGCACTGCTATTTGTGACACCAAGGTCATGTCTCCTCAACATGACCTTCAGCCACTGCCCCTCCCAGAGAGACCTCTGTGTACTATAGTCATATTAGATACAGAACCAAATTTAATGAATAGAAAAAGTGAAAGGAAATGATCAGTGAGTTCTTTCCTCCTGGATTCTTTGTCTGTGCATCTGTCTATAGTTAACAGAATTCTTTCACATCATTTCATTCTATCCTCACACCAACTCTGTTGTGGTCATTTTACAATGTAAAATGTTACATTGTTATCCTCATTTTACAAATGTAGAAATCACTGCTCACAGAGTTCCCTGAGATTACCTAATTGGAAAAGGAACTCACTTTCCAATCCAGAATGCTCTCCTCACCTCCCAAACACCTCCATAACCAATTTTGAGTGGCTAATCATTGGCTTCATGTCAACTTATCAGAGATTTTCATGACCTAAAGTCAAGTACCCTCCATCCTCTTATTACCACTGGGGTTTTTCCCCTTCATAGCATTAATCATAATTTGTAATTATTTTTTAAACTTGTGTCTGTCTCCCCAACAGAGTCATCAGCTCTGCTAATGTAAGTACCATTTCTGTCATGATGGTCACTGAAGTCTAGCATATGGAAGATGCTACAACAAACATTTGTGGTCTTCTGACACCTTACTCTTCACACTTTCCACTCTCATACGCATTCATGGAAAATTTCTTCCAACTGATCCTAATATGTAATCCTAAATTTGAATCTTATCATCATTTATTTAATCATTAAATTGGAATGCCTACTTTTTGAGCAGCATAGAGTCACATCAATAGGAGATGTAGTTTGTGCCCCCAAAGTCCAAGAATTTCATGTAATTGGAAAATGCCTCGTGAAATCATGATAGTATTTACCAGCATTTGTGATGTGTCTGGCTTTTCTAAGTATTCTAAACAAAAATTAACTCACAGAACCCTCAACAACTCTCTGAAGTAGAGACTATTCTATTATCCCCATTTTACAAGTGGGGAAATTGAGGCCTGGAGGTGCAGTGCTGCCCACCCCCCAATCCTTGGGAGAACCACTCCAAAATTATCCCTTCAGGGTAATGGTGGCCACCTCTGGCACCCACACTGAGTTTCCTGTTTCCCCCTGAAAACCGATTTCTTTGTCCCAACATTATGTCTTGCCTTGGAAGGCATGAGGAAGTGAGGAAGCCATACCCCAAAGGGGATATGAAAGTGCTCTTTCTGCTCTGCCTACCCCCCAGCCCCCGACCTCCTCTCTCTGGCCGTGGCCTCAAGCCTGTACCTTGGCAGGACTGCCCTGCCTCTATGCCGTAGGGCTTTACCGTGAGGGATTGCAGTTGGGGGCTATCTGGAAAAGCCAGGCACAAAACGGTGGCCAGACCCAGTGCCTTGGCGGGGGGTGAAGGAGGCTGCCTGCACTAGCTGTGGCATTCTGGCCCAGAGAGTGGTGGAGGGGATCTGATGGGACGCCTCTATTTGCTGAGGTTGTCTTTTTTTTTTTTAAGATTTTATTTATTTATTTGAGAGAGAGAATGAGAGATAGAGAGCATGAGAGGGAAGAGGGTCAGAGGGAGAAGCAGACTCCCTGCTGAGCAGGGAGCCCGATGTGGGACTCGATCCCGGGATTCCAGGATCATGACCTGAGCCGAAGGCAGTCGCTTAACCAACTGAGCCACCCAGGCGCCCTGCTGAGGTTGTCTTAACCTGTGGCCCACATTGACCCTCCCGGCTTCTTTCAGTCTGCCTCACCACCGCCCCTTTTCTCTGGGCCCTGGGCATGCTCTGTATGCTCTGAGCAGCTCTACTAAGTCTGGATGGGCCTCAGAGATTGTCTCAGAGCTTACATACATTTGGAATAACAATCCCGTATCCTTGACCTGTTCCCTTCAGGGACCTCCAAAGCCTCACTGGTTTTCCCTATGGTACCTCTCCGCCCTGCTGACTGTTCTCTTACCTTTAACAGTGACAAACTCCTCCTGCTTCTTGCTTCTCTAAGAAACATGCCCATCCTGGCAAGAAAACACACTTCTCCCTATCTCAAGACCAAACAGGCCATGGAAGCTGGCCTTGCTTTCCCCCCTGACAATCTCCCCCAAGTCAGGTTTCTTAATCCCCACAACCTCCCAAGAGACTCATCTCCTGTCCCCCCCGGTCTCCTTGTTCCCTTTCTTTATAATGTCCCTGAACTCACAGCCCATGGACCTGTAGACGGTGAAAATGCTCCCACCCAGCCTTGAACTTCCACAAGCTTCTCCACATCTGTCCCCGATTCTCAGATGTACCTGTCCCTGCCACCAAATCTAATGGAGTTTGCCAGAGCCTTCCTTGGCCCTCCTGCCCAGACTTTGAGCGCTTGCATACCCCGCCCAGAGGGCATCAGCCCTGGTTTCCCACTCTGCTCCCTACGTGCCACATTCAGGAGGAAGGAGATGTGTTTGTCACAAAGGCAAATAGTTGTGGAGAGAAAACAGAGGTACCCTCTCAAGTTGCGACGCCACAACTCCCCAGCCTCCCGCCTACTGCTCTGGCTGTTCCTCTTCAGCCTCCTTTGAGAGATCCTCCTCTCTGCCCGCAAGGTGCCCTCACTTTTACAAAAGTCTTTCTCCCTGGCGAGCTCTGCCATTCCTATGGAATTTAACCACATAAAGCAGAAAATTCACCAATGGCTATCTCCAGGCCACTTCTCTCCCAGGGGCTACCAACCCGAATATCCCCTCCCTTCAAAGGCACCTCAACTCAATATGCCCCAAACCTATCCTACAGTTGTGTCCCTCTTCCAGCGTCTGCATTCGGGGTTCCCCAACCCCCCTCGGCAATCTGCCCCCATGGTCTGTCATCCCCCTCCACGCAGGTTACATTTTCCGCCACTTCTCCCTAAGCGTTCCCAATCCTAGCCACCAGCGTTGCCCAAGGGACTCCTTGACCAATCTCCACTCCCTTTATGCCAACTGGTGTTCCACACAGCAGCTAGAGTCTTTTTCAAAAAACCCCAAATGTGACCACGTCTCTCCTCTGCTTAAAATCTTTCCATGGCTCCCCAAGTCTTCTAGGACAAAAACTAAAATTTTAAACCCGGTCTGCAAATTCTCATGGCATCTTGGCTTTTGTCCCCAGCCTCAGCTTGCGCCCTCAGCTCACGTACCTCCCTGCAACCAGGTGTCCCCTTCACAGAGGTGGCCCGTTAGACTGGATGTTCTCTAAGGGTGAGCATCCGTTTCTGTTTGTCTGACACGTTTGGTATTCCCAGTGCCTAGCTAGTGCCTGGCACATCAGTGTTCAACAGATATTAAATGAACGAATGGATGAATGAATGAATGAATGAATGAGAGAAGGACAATGCCCAGTTCCAGAAGCACCAAGAGTGGCCAGAGTAAGACCTGGGGTCCAAAGTCAGCTTGCAATGGAAGGGCCTTTAGCTCTCAGGTACACACACCATCAGGGTTTGCTTAAAGACACAATCAAATAAGAGAGGAAGCCCCAACCGGGTGTTATATACAAACAATGAATCATGGAACACTACATCAAAAACTAATGATGGAATGTATGGTGATTAACATAACAATAAAAAATTTAAACAAAAAAAAAAAAAGAGAGAGGAAGCCCCAACTTTCCCAGTTGAGACAGAAGCCCAGAAGAGAGTTGGCTGAGCCTGAGTGATTTGAGCGGAGATAGGGGGCACAAGTTCATATTTCTTCAAGATAAACACATTGGTGACCAAGGGGAAGCCACTCTAAGTGACACTTTTGCACTCTCTCTTTGAGCTATGCACATGGCCTGCCCTCGCCCTCAAGGCCTGGCCCTAGCCTTGGTGGGGTAAAGAAGCAGAGGTGGTTACAGGCTTGGAGTGGGAGCGGCTTTGGGACAGCTGCAGCCTAGGGTCAGAGTTGCCTTGGGGGCCGGGCCAAGTGAGGTGGCAGGAAGCACTTCGGCCCCCAATTTCCCTCAGCTGGGTCTGCTAATGTACCCACGAGAGGGTTTTTCTCAGCTAAGGCAGGGAGAGTCCAGTGAGGTTGTGAAACCAGGCCAGAGGGGTCGGGCAGGCAGCCATGACTGCCTTGAAAAGTTGGTACGAATTTGGTTAGAAAATCGAATCACCATGCTTTGCTGTGTGGTTACCGCGTTTCACTGGAGGTTGAGCCAACTCCGAAGGTGAAAGCCTGGACCTTGTGCTCCAAGTCTTGTCGCCCCCCCGCCCCCCCGGCTGCAGAGCTCCAGCACCAACCCCTGAGAACTTTAAGGATAGAACATTCTGATGGCAGTTGAAGGCAACAGTTGAAGGCCAGGCCCAGGGCAGGACAGAATTCACAGTCCAGGGAAGGACACAGACACCCCAAAGAGGAGTTCAGAGATGGGGAGGCCCCTCAAGGCCGGGCAGCCAGTGCTGGGAAAGGGTGCTGGAGACAGAACAGAACAGAGAGGCAGGCGTAAGAACCTACCAGGATATGGAAGAAGATATGAGGGCCCAGGGCACCTGAGGGGGTGAGGACCTAAAGGGGCCAAAGGGCCAGAAGACAAACTGACCACTCTAGGGCTCCACTGGGGGCCTACCCTGGAAAAGAAAAAGGCTCAGCCTCTTCCCCAGCCACTGAGCTAACAGGTTCTTTGCTCAAGGGGCAGGAAGCATGGCTGCTTCTGTCTCTGAAGCTTTGCAAATGGGGTTCACTGGGAATCAGGACAACATCAAGTCCAGATGCTTCCTCTCTTCATAGGCACAAAGCCAAGTTTCAAATACTAAACACACTCATTCATGCGTTCAACAAATACTTATTGTGTACCTCGTGTGTGCTGGACATTAGGAATCTGATAGTGAGCAGAAGGACAGCCCCTGCCTGATGGAGATCACAAGTAACTCTATCATACTTCCCTGCGATGGGTGTTTTGAAAGGAGCCGCTCACGGCCCTGGGAGAGCTTAAAGCCCTAACCTAATCTACGTGCAGGGCTTCCCTAGGAATGATGGAGCTGGAATCTGAAAGATGAGTAAGAATTGCCTAGTTGAAATGGGCAGGAGGGGAGGGAGGCCAGTGGTGTTCTAGGTAGAAGGAACTGCAGGAGCGACGCCTAAGAGCAGAGCAAAGAACACGGCAGATTTAAGATGCCCGCAGTGGGCCAGGGGCCCGGAGCTCTGAGAGGCTTGGGAGAAAGGAGGCTAGAGAGGCAGGCACGGGACAAACCATGAGCGCTCTTTAAAGGTCAGGTGGAATGTCTATTTTTGGAGTTCATGCTGAATTGTTCTGGTCTGGATGCTAAAGGCAAAAGCACAGGACTGGAAATGTATTTATTGCCAACGGCAAGGCCATGGCAGGAGTCAAATACAGAAGGTCCGATAATGCCCATCATAGGAAAAGATGAGTGTGTGTATCTTCATAAACAAGGGGGCCACCATCAGTAGTAAGGAGTCCCTGTTCCTTCCCTTGATGCCAATTATGGAGCAAAACATGACAGGCATCTCGGGCACAGGAGCTCTGTTGCGTATGTGTGTATATGTGTGCATAATTCTCCAGACCAAATCTATATATCGAGGTAGAAGAGATGGATTGCCATCCCATTTTCCAATAAAGAGCTAAGGCTTTGGACAATTAAATGGCTTGCCAGAAGTCACAGAGAAAGGGACAAAATGAAGACAATTCTCTTCTCGCTCATCTCATAACATGTGTTCTCTAAATACATCGGCCCAGCAATGCTGGAAACCGGTAGTTGAGAAGAAAGTAAAGTAAAATAAATGTGTTTCCACAAGAATGACTGCTTTCCTAGATGCTTATGAAACAGTTGGATGGTATATCGACAAAGTTCCACTCCTAAGTCTGTAACTAAAGATATCGAATACTGGATAATTTACCCATCTTCAAAGTAAAGTGATTTGCTGAAAGCAAAGACATTCTCAAAATTATAAAAAGAGAAAAAAGAATCAGGGATCCTTGGAGAGCTAAATGCAGTAAATTATAATGATGTAAATGCACTCAACTATGGCTTGGGTAGGTGGTACTAATTTATACTCAGACTTGTCCATTAAAGAACTTGAAAACTTCATGGTGAAATTCATCTGGAAGGCAAAGTTGTCACATCTATCAGAGACCGGATTCCCTGGCCACTCCAGGTTGCGGATTAGGAAGCATGAACATGACGACCACCATTCAAGCCATATTCAAATCGGTTGATGAAGGAGAGGGAGGGGACAGGAAATGGTTTGAAAAAGAGAGTCTGAGAAATGCAGGCGTGACAGCTCGTGGATGAGAACAGGTGTTAGGCAGAGCCCTCTACTCCCGACCCCAGGCCCTACTGCTCACTCCTACCTGACATCCCACAAAATATGTCCACACTGTCTCCTGCCAGAGCTTCTTAGGACAACTCTCCAGGGGCTCCCTGTCTCCCAGCCCCACACAGCCCAAGGTTGTATACATCCCTCAGATTCTGACAGCTCACCTCATCTTCCCCCAAATCTAACCAGTTGCACCTCTCCACTCTTCCCTTCAAGGACACAGATCACTTCTTTTCCTCCAGCTTACACATACCAGAACCTGCAATACCCCAAGGAAACAGATTCTGTGGATCACGTGTCCATTCACAGCTAAGCTCGAAGGTCCCCTAAAGCAACCAGGGCATGGCCCTTTCCAACCCAGGCTTTCTGCAAGGGTTCACGGCTGGCTCTGCGTCCTAGAAAGTGTGAGCAAGAGAACCTGTGGGCCCAAAACAGCGTAGCTGTTCCAGGAAGAGACAGAGGTGCTGTGTTCCTCTGTCCTGACACCTTCCCAAACTGGGACCGACCCCACACTTGTGTTACTCCAAAATGAGCTGGACTCAGCTGGGATGCTCAAGGAAATGAAGCATATTTGACTTCTTTTAAGAAATAGAGAATCTCACTTGATAGGAGGGGCCCCTCTCCCCGTTCTACGTCCCCCAGGGGGGTGAGCTGGGAGGCACCTGGCTGCTCTGTAGTGTAGGGCGCTGGACTCCCAGCAAAGTCTCAGGGAGGCCAGGCTGGGCGTGGGAGCGCTCGGCCCGCATCCCTCTCCATGCCGTCTTCCCTGGGCCTCTCCACCGGCCTCTTTTCCTGATGTTTAAAACTTAGTGGCAAAAAAAAAAAAAAAAAAAAAATTAGTGGCGTGCCCGCAGCTCTGATGAGAAGGGGAATGGGCAGGGAGAGGTGGCCGCGAGATGGAGGAAGGGAAGGTGCCACCCCATTTCCCAGGACCCCCATCCTCCCGCCAGGCAGAAGACCCTCATCTTTCAGATCCCAGCCCCTTTTCTGCACCCAGACAAGCCCTTCCCTCACAGAGGCCATCCCTGACCCTGAGAGTCCAGAGGAAGGGGGATTCTCACCCACACCTCTGCATCCTCTTCGATCCTTTGAGTTTCTTTCCCCAACCAATGAAAACCCAGAATCCTGCCTATGGAGCTGTATGTTCTGTTCCTCACGCCCTGCTGTTGGATGAATATCTTCCCTTCCCCTTTCCTCTGCTTTTATGAGGTGCTAGGACTCAAAAAGAATGATATTGATCCTCCTTGTGGCTCTTCTTTTCCTTGGCATACATCCACACCCCCCCCCAGGCTTCACTGCCCCCAAGAAATATTCAGCATTGGGCAACATGACATTACCTGCCAAGGCCAGAGCCTAGACCAACCGACTTCTCTAGAAGACTTTGGGTCCTTGCTTTTGACATTCCTTTAGTCTCGATCTTCTTTCAAAACCCATGTATGTGTTTGCAACGCAGGGCACAGTGAGAATTTTAGCCACCAGACAGAGTCTGTCCTATAATTTCTCTTACATATTCAAATGGTAACATTCTTCTGTACGTCAAGTTGAAATAAGTCACCTAGACATTCTAGAAAATCTTTCATTCCTCACGCTATCCTCCACAAACACTGATTAAGCACCATGCCTAGTTGTGAGAATTCACCGAAGGGTCTCTTAGAGAACTCAAATTGCTCATCACACAAGTAGAGAAACTCTGGAGTTTCTAAGGAGCAAGGGTGGGGGCTGTATTCACATTTTAAGTCTACCACCTGTAGTTAAAAACTTCAAAGTTAAAAACTTAGCAACTCAAACACTTGTTTTCTGAGCATGTGCAATGGACATGGTACCATTTTTTATTTTGAAAAGTATGAGACCTTGAACGTGAGAATGTATATGTGCGTGGACAAAGAGTCATAATTGTAAAGTCAAATACATAAATATTTTCACCTGCCATACAGAAATCTCCTGGCAGAGGGAGGGGGGAGAGGGGGCTCTCCTCTTTATTGGTTTCAGTGTTTTCATCTCGTGGTTGAGTAGTGCTCCCCTTTGCCTTAAGGGCAATGGGAATGAGACACTGTCAATTCAATTCAATTCAATCCTTAAATGTTTGAAGCCCGTGAGCAACGCTCAGCCACATCTCCCAGATCCAATCCAATGGTGTGATTTTTCCTAATGCCAACATCATGGTTCCTCCCAGGAAAGTGGAGGCCCCTGAAGGTCTCCACTGGCCCCAGGAAGGCGGCCCTCTGTCTTCCTGACTCTCTAGCCACCCAGCTCGGAGATGGCCTCCAGGGCCAGGGCACCCGGGGACTCAGGTCATTCACAGAGGTGCCATTTGGCAATTGCCATTGGGCAAAAAGTGGGGCAGGAATGGGACAGGGGAAGGTAGAGGCAGAAGGAAGTGACCTGGAAGAAGGTACTCTTAGATGAGTCCCCATCCCCCTCGCCCAGGGATGTACACCAGCCCCTACTCCTCTGTTCATGAGCTGCTCTTTCCAAGGCAAAGTATCTTGGGGGTGGGCTCCTTTGTGTCTCTTCTGATGAACTTGACTTTGTTGATATGTTGGTCCTCTTTATCAAGTGTGGGCCTCGGTAGGCCTCGGGTAATACCTCCAGCATCTCGTCATAAAACAATAGCTAGAGCCTTCCTCTTGCTCCCTTGAGGGGAGGGTTCCACAGAAGTGCCTCCAAGTAAATGATGAGGAGGCCCCAAAGCAAATAGCAGAAGGGGCTACCAGCTGCGAGCAGACAATCCAAGCTCAGCTCAATGTATCCTGTGCTGAGCCTAGGGGAGGAGGTCCAGCCTTCAGATTCTTGGTCCTCCTGAGTCAGGCACCTTTCTAGAAAAGAACTCAGACTGCCTTCCTCCAAACACTCCACCATACACATCTCTCAGGATTGTTTTAATATCTGAATGGGCTCGACCCCTTGCTGGCACAAAGATCCCATGTCTCTTGTCACCCTCTGAATGAAGGAAGGGGATGAAACCACGGGTATACAGGGTAGAGTCTGAGAAGGAAGGAACTCTCCAGCCTGGATCTTCCTTTGCACAATACGTAGAGATTAGGTTGCAAATACTCCAGGCTATGTTGGGAGTTGCATTTTTGCAACTGAGGAAAAAAAAAAATGAAAATCACAAAAACCGTAGGTCCCTTTTCCCCTCATGTAAATTAGAGGGTTTGGGGTCTTGATGGTCTCCCTGCAACCCAACACCCAGACAGAGAAGGCTGCCCTGTGGGGACCTCAGTGGCCCTCCCTTTCTCCACACAGGGATTCACAGAGATGCCTCTGGGGGCAGGACATGTCAACATATGTCAAGGTCAGGACCTAATGCTGCCCTTCATAACCAAACTTTGTTGGAAAATGTGTGTGCTCTGAAGCAAGAAGCCAGAGCTTCAAACCCAAAACTTGTGGAATTCGCAAAGCATTTTCATTCCACCAGCACTTACCGCATATTCTTATGGGCCATGTGCAGGGATGGACAGTGGGTTTAACAAAAGTCCCTGCCCCCGAGCAGTTCACAGTCCAATTGTGAAGAAGCAGGAGCAAGGAGGGTCTATGGAAAATGGATCCATCCCAGAGGGGCTGGCCCAAGGCAGGGAGAAACACCCCCACCTTCAAATTAGCAGGTAACACAGAGAAGTCGCCCTGCTGGACAGAGGTTTTGGGAATGACCATTCCTTCCATAAATGTTTTTGCCATTTGCTATGAGCTACATGAAGGTGTGCTCTCAAGTCTTAAGGTTTTGACTGATTAGAATATTTTCAGTAAAGAAATAGAGAATTCAGATTTAATAGGGAAAGATATTTGAATAGCTGAACTCGACTCTTTTGTTTTTCCCAGAATACAAAACAGTGTATGATCAGCAGTTGCCCTTTAGCACCAAGGATAGGACAACACGAAGCTTGGATGGCATGGGTTTTATTAGAACCAGCTCACTGAAGCACTGTTACTACCAAACACTGTTGGAACGGGGGCAAGACGGTTTATGCAGAAGCTTATAAGGAATTATCCCCAGCTCTGTAAACAGGGTTTAGGAATAAATTCTTACACACAATTCTGACATGAATGAGGGTTTCTGCCCAACGTTCAAGGATGCCTATCAGAGCAGGAATCACAGACCTTAAGAGTTATAAATGCTTTTGCTGGTTTTTCCTCCTTTTATTCAGATCCATCAAATGAAGGCATTAGTCCAACTTTATATTTCAGAATCCCGGAAATAGAACTAGAAAGTTCACAGAGCTGGCCCCACGTTTCTCTCTCTCTCTCTCTCTCTCTCAGTCTCCAACTTTCCAATTCCCCCTTAGGATTTCCCTCTGATCTGCTCCATCAGAGCCTCCAAGAAGCTTTAGGGTTCTGTCCCCTCACTGGGAGAGTGATGTTGGTTTCCAGTCTTTCCCGGGGATGTCTTCCACTCAGAACTTTTTCCCCATTCACTGTTCTGGCTGCCTCGATCATCTTACCCAGGGTTGACCTCCTGCTACCCTCCTCCTCAGCCCGATTTCCTGACAACCCAGGGCCTGGTGGGTCCGCTGCCTCTGGTACCAGCTCAGTCTCTCATGTCTGCCCTTCCCCCAGCCTGGCTTCCAGGGGCCTTTCCCCACCTGACACCCTGCACACAGCAGTTGGGGGCAGAGCCTCAAGAGAATTGGTCTTACGACAACTACAAAGCACCTGCTTCTGGAAGCCATCCCCATCATCATTTCCAAATGTCACAAACCAGGCTCCTCTTGGCCCAACGTCCTGTCTCTGCAGCAAGCTCTGTTCCGGCTGCCCTCTCTGCCTGGCCGAGCGCCCAAGCCAGGTCTCTTCCTGCTCAGCAACACAAACTCGGGGAAAGCATCCGTCCTGCTGTCCAAACCTCAGACCTTGTGACGGCCCCCACGACAGGAGTCTTGCCCATGGGCCTCATCTTTCTAGAATGAAGGGGAAATAAGAAGACCCCATGAGAGACCCCACTGCCTGCTCTTAGCAACAAGTAGCAGTCAGGCCCAGTAACCACCGGCCTCCCTGATGAAACCGGGTCTCTGCAGGCGGAGGAGCTCTCTCCAGGGAGGCCCTGGCAGCCTCCAGTCCAAAGCCCCACTGAGACCCTACAAATGCCTTAGGATCCCGAACCCACAACCCGGAGCCCAGGGCACATGGAGGATGCAGGGAGCCAGGGCGAACCACGAGGCTAGGGCACGTGGGGCCGTGGGCAGGTTTCAGCGTAGTGATAGAACGAGAAAACTGAAAACCAGCCAGACTAACACTTGCAAAAGAGGGCTTGCTTTGAAGCAGAAAGGAGACTATCACAGAACAGAGAACAGAAACTGGAAGAGCAGACTCAGCATCTCTGCGTCTCTCACGGGAGGCTCGCAGGTCTGCCCCGAAGCCACTCTGGACAGCAAAGCTGTGTTTATTCCCTGCCTGCTGGTTTCTGCATGGGCAGCCGTGGGGAGGCCAGCAGCAAGGGGTCTGTATTTCTCAAATCAAATTCCCCAGCGAGAGGCACCAAGCCCTGGCAGCAACCCACCCCCCCCCCCCCCCGCCAACTCTTCCTCCCCAGGGATCAGATAGCGGCCCCAGCAGCCCAGGCCCCGGGGACAGGAGAATGGGATCACCTGGTAGGCATGTGGCCCAGAGGCTGACAGAGGAAGGGAGGGAGGTGGGAGACGGGAGCTCACCTCTGTTTGGAGGAGGTGAGCATATCGGGTCACCTAACTGCCACATGGCCCAACCACATAAGGCCTGACGCTGCCCGCCCCGCCCTCACTAGAGTTGCGGGGCCGAAGTCCCAGGCAGAGCTCGAGAAAGGAGGAGCCACCAGGATGAACTGCCACCGAGAAACCGAGGAGCCTGAAGACCCAGGAAAGGCCTCAAAGTCCTGGCCCAGAGAAAGTCTCCCTGGCCTTTGATGGTGGCAGGCAGAGGCGGCCGAGGGAAAAAGGAGAGGGGTTGGCCACCTGGGCAGAAACCCTGCAGAGGCAGGAAGGAAGGGGTGACCTGAGAGGTTGAGTGAGAACTTTCTGGAGAAAGAGGGGATGGAAATGAAGACGGGAGGTGTAGTGCTTTCCCAGAGGGCAAAGCCTCCACCGGAGGAGGGACGGGTCTTAGGTTTGAACCTCGGTTCTGCAGGGAACTCTGAGGCTCCACTCCATGCCTCAGTTTCCTCTTCTGTAAAGCAAAAGCAGCACATATTTCACGGGGATGGTATGAGGATGATATATGTCCCTTGCTTGGCCTACGCTGGCTTCATGGTAAGGGTTCAATAAATGGGGCCTCTTAATAGTCCGGAAGCTTCCTCCAGGTGAGGAGAAGCGATTCCCTCCTCTGGGTACACATGACCCGTGCTGATTTTCTCTCAGACCTTAGCACAGGCCTCCCCAGGCTCTCCCAGCTCCCCATCTAGCTGGACTGAGCAGAAAAGCCTCATCCTGGGGGCCAAGCCACCCTCAGCCAGTGGTCAGGCCCAGGCGCCCGGCTTATGCACATGGCACTTAGTAACCTGCCCGGCATCCCTAAAAGGTGATCTAGATGGGGAACCGTGCGAGCCTCCTTCTGAGCCCCAGCTTTGGTCCAGTCCCTGGCCACATGCAAGTAAAGAATGCATGTCAGTGGACCTAAGTGTCCTTGTCTGTTAAATGGGACGCTTGGCCTTCAAGGCCTCTGGAGGCTTCTCTTAGAAAGAAGCCGATTTCTTTCTTTTTTTTTTTTTTAAGGAAACAGATTCCTCTTCTGGATTTAATACACGGAGAAACATGGGAAAGTTACACTCACAGAAACGTCTATTTCAAAGGTGCCATTAGATTACAAGAAGTGGTAAAGTTGACCCCAAGCAGCATCCCCTGAGCTCGAGGTAGCATTATAGTTAAAAACAAAACAAAAACAAACAAAACAAAAAAACTACCCCAGAGCAGGCGATGTGTATCAAGAAGAACAACATTCAGAAGTGGAGCTGGGTGGCTTTTAGTGAGCCCAATCACAGTGCCCTGCTCTTCCCGGTCACGCAAACCTCTGCAAGGGAGGGGGTACTTCAAATCCCATAGAGCCTGTGCCAATGTTGCAAATGTGGGCTTCCAACGGCTAGGAAGCCCCCAGTCCACGGACAGCACTGCCTGGTCCTCAGAGAGGCCTTGCCTGGACAGAGTGACTGTTTGCCCTCCTCGCCTCCCCTCCCCCAGCCGTGTTCGGCCTCACCACCGAGGTCCTGCCGTTGTGTACCCCCCTCGGGCTGGCATGTCTGCTGTCCCCGCTAGACTGTGAGCTCCTTGAGGGCGGGACACCATCTTCCTCCCTCCCTCCAACGAGCACACACACTTTCAGACAGCTGACCTAGAGAGATGACTAATAAATATTTGAGACATTGTTTAATTAGGTAACTGACTTTGAGAAGTAGTGGTGCCACTCGTGGGACTAAAGATACAGACAGAAGAGAAGATTTGAGGGGCAAAGACCGGGAGTAGACTGAGGGACCCTGAGATGGGTGTGCCAACCAAAGGGGTCCAGCAAGGGGAAAGCACCTGCAGATATTGGGCTAGTGCTCAGGGAAGCAGCTGGGAAGATGTTTGGGGGAACCGATGCATTGGCTCAGCACCACGGGGCCCGTATGAGATGAGCCTAGGAGAGAAAGGAGACCAGGGCACTGAGGCTGTGATTTTGGGGAAGTCCCATCTCCTAAGGACAGGGAGGTTGGCTTCCAAGAGCAGAGAAGCAGAGGGAGAACCAGAAGGATCGTGGAAGCAAAGAGAGGAGGGAGTTTCAAGAAGAAAAGGCTGAAAATTGAGTCAGGGTCTTTAACAGAGTGGCTTTGAGAGAGATGTCACGGTCAAGGGCACAGGACAAAGGCCAGTGAATGGGCAGCACCAGTGGTAAAATTCTGCCCATCAACTCAAGAGAGAGGAGATAGATCGAGGCTGGTAGTAATACAATGACGAAAAGGGGATGCAGCAAAGATTTCTTACAAACAAAAAAGCAAGCATGGGAGCCTTAGCAAGCCCTCTGTTTTACCTTTCTTTTTACAGGGAAAATAAGATTTTCCACACTCTAATAACCAAGTTTTAACCAGGAGACAAGGAGTTGAGGTCTTCCAAGACTTCCTTAAACCCCTCAGTGGTCAGCCCCCTTTCCTTCAAGTGTGACACTTATCTCGTGGGAGAATGGCAAGAGCCAGAAACTCCCAGTTATGCAAAATTTCCCCAAAAGGACTAATCGGAACCCCGATGCCCCCTTGGGTTCTGTGTCTTACTGCACGGGGCACAAGGAAGTGTGTGTTCTTCCGGAGGCTAACATGGAAAAGCTGCCTTCCCCCCCATCACAAGCATAATCTAAATCTACAGACCAAAAGATCGCCTCCTATGCACTCAAGCGATTTCTCAGAGGAAATTGAGCAAGGGGAGATGGGGGAAGTTGGGACAACAACAGACCACCTGCCCCCCCAAAACACAGCACACACGTGTTCTCTAGACCTCCATGCAAAAGGGCCAAGGTTTCTCTTGAGTTTGGGAATCATCCAGACCTGAATTTGGGGATACGGGACCCACAGACTGCTAGCCTTGAGTAAGAAACATTAACTACCGGGGCCTGTTTCTTTGCCTATAAAATAAGAGGAAATGTTCACTTTTTTATGATCACTGGAATAAGGTACTCAAAGGGCTTGGCACGGCGGCTGGCATACACTCTGAAGGAAGAGTTGCTGTTATCACTATGAATACAAGGTGGGGAGGGAGTTCACGCCAAATCTGGCAAGGTGGACAAAGGAAATGAAAGGGGCTTCTTGGAGGAAGTGGAGATTAAAATTAGCCTTTCGAAAATAAAAATAAAATTCGCCCTTAAAGATACACAGGACTTTACCTAAACAAAGTGCTGCTTGAAAGTTTCATCTATTCACCCATCCATCCATCCGTCCCTCCCTTTGTTCATTCATTCATTCAACAAACATTTTTGGAGTGCCTAGAATTCACCAGGCACACGAGGAGCATTAATAACATTCACAGCGAGTCTTTCATTTAATCTGCGTTGTGCAAACATTAACTAAGGCTTGAGAACTTGGTCCAGGTAATACAGTTAAGCAACCGTGGTTTTTCAGTAAGATATCAGAAAATAAGCCAAACTGCAAGCCCAGGTAATTCCTAGTCTCCTTTTCCTTCCACATATCAGAAACACTGTAGAGAAATGATCTGTGGCCGGGATCTCTAGGGCCAATCATACTTTTTCTTAGTGGAATTTTTCCTTTTCTTTTCAGCAGGCCTGGCTTTTCACAAAGAATCAAGTGTACACATTGTAGAATTTCTGCTTAAAACATCTTTCCTTCTCACGTATAATGGCCTTTGGAGTAATTCTTGAGACATCCCTTTGTTGGAGTTCTTCCCTGGAGAACCACTCTTTGCTACCCACATGGAGCTCATTCTCCATGACGGAAGCAAGAGCAAATGAACATGAGACTGGGGATGATTGGTGGAGGGGGCGTTAGAGATTTGGGGGGGGGGGGTCCTTTTCTGGTCAGAACCTCACTTTTGAAGATAAAACTCAAGTGCTTAACGAAGTTTGATTTGTTCTTTGTTATCCAGTCTCATATGCCCGTTTTTTTTTTTTCCCAATTTCTCTGCAAAATTCAAGCCCATGCTTTTTCGTGGGTTCCTCCCTACCCTAAGAGAAAGCCAGCAGGTCGCCTATTCTAACCCATAGGATAGGCATAGGACCTGTACCTAAAATTCCTGCAAAGAAAATGGGTAAAAACTCCTCAAGGGTGTCCTGGACCCGTTGAACCCAAATGCTAGGGTTTGAAAGGGTCCTCAGTTGTCCACCTACCTCTTTCCGAAGCTTTTTTGCATGTGGAAATCCCATGTCCTACTTAGAAAGGAGAGGCTAGGTCCTGTCTTCCAACTTTCTGTGGGACCTGGAAGAGCTGCAGTCCTACTTTTGTCAACGGGGGAATTGTTTTTCCTGTGGCTAAATCGTATGGCCCACCATTGTGGGTGGCTTGCATTCCCTTTCCAGAACAAAGCCACACTAACCCTCTGCAGGTATCTGGCCAGAAAGGGAGCTTAGATACCACATAAATGTCTTTAGAGAACCTTCTAGTGAGCAAAGCACATAGAGAGCTACAACTGAGTCCTATTTCTAGTCTTTCTTACGGAGCCTCATAATGGCTACCCTCTTATTATGCCAAGTGTTGTTCTTGGGTGTTTATTACATGTGTTGATTCATATCAACTTCAGAACAACCATCAAGAGCCTTATCACTCGGAGGGTAGTCTGTGAACCAGCAGCATCACCACCACCTGGGAGCCAATTAAAGATGCAGAATCTCAGGCTCCACTACAGGCCAAGTAAGTCAGGATCTGCTTTGTAGCAAGCTGATGGGTGTTCATATTCCAGTTTGAGACATTCTGCTCTAGTAACTCCTCGTGTCGCCATTTTATAGATAAAGAAACCAAGGCACAGAGAGACTAGGTAATATGCATTAAGAATATGGGAACGGTGAAGTGGCAGAGCCAGGATTCAAATCCAAGAAGTCAGGGGTCAGAACCCATGGCCCTCACACTACACAACACTGGCATTTGATCCCAAGTGAGGTATCTTCCCAAAGTAATTTCTTCTTCGCAGCCCCTGCCATGCATCAGAGCCCCCTCCCCTTTGTTGCCAGAGTCTATCCAAGATACTGCTCTCATCTTACTTCCCTGGATAGTATGTTCAGTGTCTCCCCGAGACTTGCAAGACCAGGTAAAATCCTATCTCCCAGGACAAGACCTCTGACAATATGGCCCCAAGGCAACACCTTGCCACCCTCATCTTTCAGCTCTTCCTGCCTCCCCACTCATGTCACCCAAACTTGTGGTACTTTGTATCTTCTCACTTACTGGATATGCTCTCTACTGAGAATGCTCCTCCTTCTACACCTGGCAAAAGCCAGATGCATCAACAAATGCCAACTGCCTAGACCAAATATGACCACCTCAGGCCCTCTGCTCTCATAGCATCTTGTTCATACCACTCTGGTAAATCTCACGTGTGTTTACAGATCCATGTCTCTCCTCCAACTCCAAGATGTGATCTCCACATTCAGAGGCCACACTGTATGTGTTTTTGAGCTCATTGTGCCCACCACAGTGCCCTACCTACATGGCGGCGTGTGTTTCCTCTTCCGAGAGTCCATGTGATGCGCTGACTGCCTGGGTCTATGGATAAATGGGGGAATCAGAGCCTCTTATAACAATGAACCTCTGCTTGGTAGAGAAAAATTGCCACCTTTCAGATTGTGTTTTCACTCTAATGAGGCCTGGAAGAAGTAGCCCAGACTGGTCAATGAAGAGCCTCATCTTAGAAGGCACCAAGCCATAGAGCAGAGGTTGGAGAGGATGGTGTGGTTACCATAGCCATTACCTCTGGCTCAGATACCAGAGGGAATTCCCTCAACGTCCCTTCAGATCACAATGTTCTGTGAGTCAAAAGTGACATCGCGTATGAGGCCAACAACACCCAGGCCATTTGGCAGGGGGTGATCAGGCCCTTCAGGATGGAGAGGGAATTATTTCAGTTGTTCATAATTGGGGGTCGCTGGTTAAAAGGTACATTTCCTTTTACTAAATTCCAACATCTTATGCCAAATCAACTTGCCCTTCACAGTAGGTTTTGGGGATGCCCGGGCCCTTCTAGAAGCTGTCCTGAACACAAAACCAATTCCTTGACCATATCCATTTGCATGACAGTATTTGGTGTTTTGTTTTTGTTTTGTTTTGTTTTTTGAAAAATCTCAGATGCCAACACTTCCTCTAAAATATTTCAAAGAAAAGCCAAAACATAGGCCGAAGACTGCGTCAGAAGGTGGAGCCTGAACAGCTTCCGCATTTTGTCTTTAGCACCAGAGAATATGCCTATTTGGAGAGAATCTCTCTCCTCCGTCTTGTAAACGGCATGTTCATTACCTCTTGAATTTTCAAGCCTACATTATATTCACACATGGCCCCAAAAGAAAGTGATCCTGGAGGTTGTGCAAGATGAATTTCTACTTCTCACCTCCTACTGTGTAGAGACCACAGGAGAGGTCTGTGCATGTCTGCCACGGAACATTCCCTTGCCCAGGGCCACTCCAGGCCCTCCATGCTATCATCCCCCATCTCCCCAGCTCTCAGCCTGGGTGAAGACAGACTGGACAACCGACTCCAGGCCTTTACCAGCACTCCTCCAGGTACCCGTGGCGCTGCCTCACGCCTGCCTCTTTGTCACTGTTTTAAATCCAACCAGTCCCTCAAAGCACAGTTCCTCTGCTGGCATGGAGTAGCCTAGCTGGAGATCTGTGCCATGGAAGGCCACCCCCACGTGCCCACCACGAAGCTCTCCCTGTCCCCTCTCTCACTGGTAAAGAACTTTTGAAACTCAGTGGTAATTGACATTTAACATACCTGACCCCACGTTTCCACCATTTTGATAGTGGGAGCTAAATTATACTCCATTTGTCTCTCCCCACAGTGCCTGGCACCTTAGCCGAGTACTCCATAAATGTTTGTTGGATTAGTTGAGTGAAGGAAGTTCCCTGCACTTATATGAGTACGAGTTTGTGACTATACAAAAATATGTTTACATATTTAATAGTCTTTCCTAAGTGCAAATTTAAATTTTGCTGTATTAAAATGAGGCAAATTCAAAAGAGTGAGAATAGTCACAAGAGTCTAACTCAAAATCTTTTTCTGTTAGTTTTAGGAAAGTGCTAGTAGTTTCCAGTAAAATAGTGCTTACGTCCCCCATGCAATGGGTATGGAACAGTAAGGCAGAAATATCCAGGTGAGCCAGAATTTTGCTGCACAAAGGAAGCTTTTAACCTCCATCACTATTGCTGACGTGGGGCAGGTGGGGGGTGGGGCGGGGATTTGTAAGGATATTGAAAATTTTCATGGAGAAAAAAGGTTTTGAATTCGAGTGAATAAATCTTTTGTGGGCAGCCCTCAGACAGAGGGTCTCCTCTTTTTTTTATTTTCTTTTTCCTTTTTTCCTAAAGGAAGATTACAAAGCGTTTCTTAGTACCTGCAAGAAGCACTGACAATTTGTAAGGGACTTGAAAACCTTAGTCACTGGGGACTTCGAAAGGTACAATTATGAAAATACCCATAACCGCAAACATCAATGGGAGTAACTATGAAGATAAAAATAAAGATCCTACGTTCTGGGTGTCTGAACCCCAATGCTCCTGTTCCTATAAAATTTTGAAAATTAATTTTGAAAAACTGCAGCAGAGTGATTGAGATCCCTTGTAGCATCCAACTTGTAGTGAGAAGAGCACATAGGGGTTAGGAGTTTGGAGACAGGTTGCCTGGGCTGGAATCTGGATCCTCCATTGACCATATGATTTTTAGCAAGTAACCTAGCCCCACTATGCTTCAGCTTCTTCCTCTGTAAAATGAGGATAATACCTTATAAGGTTGCTTTGAGAACTAAAGAGGTTAATACTGAGGAACCAGGGAGTTAACATTGTCAAGTGCTTAGAACATGTTTGGCACATTGTTTAACAAAGAGCAATTTTCAACACATAAGGGACAAGGCTGGATCAGAAAAAGATACAAAACCTAAGATAACAGTATTCATATTGTCTTCTTTTGTGAAGTGTCTGTTCAAGTCTTTTGCCCATTTTCATGGGGTGCTATTATTGATTTCTGAGTTTTTTACATATTCTGAATGCAAGTCCTTTGTCAGCTGTGTCTATTTGAAATAAATGCATTAAAAGGGCTTGATATCATTAGTCATTAAGGAAATGCAAATTAGAACCACAGTGATGACACTTGCCCACTAGAACAGCTAACATTAAAAAGACTGGTGACGCCAAGTGTTGGTGAGGATGATGAGCCACTGCAGCTCACAGTGGACTGCTGGTGGGAGTATAAAATGATATGACCATTTTGGAAACCAGTCTGGCAGTTTGTCACAGAATTAAACACTCACCTACCATATGACTTGGGTATTTACCCAAGAGAAATGAACACATACGTTTACACAAAGGCTTGTACCAGAATGTTCGCAGCTGCTTTGTTCATAATAGCCAAGCACTGGAAACAACCCAAATGTCCATAAGCTTGGAAAAGGATGACATCCCTTGGTATATTGATATAGTGGGACTGATTTGCACAATGACCGAGATGAATTTCATGGACACGATGTTGAGCTAAAGATGCCAGACAAAAAACAGTACATACTGTGTGCTTTCATTTTATGTAAAGTTTAAGTACAGGCAAAACGGATCTGTAGAGATAGAAATCAGCAAGTCGTTACCTCTGGGAGGGAAGGAGATTAATGGGAAAGGGCCAGAAAGGAATGTTCTACGGCAGTGGTTCTAACCGGGGGTGATTTCGTCTCCCAGGGAACATTCAGCACCGTGGATGTTGACATTTTGATTATCGTGCTTCTGGCAGCTAGTGCCCGGGATGCTGTTAACTGTCCTACAATACACGGACAGCTCCCCACAACAAAGAAAGATCCGGCCCCACATGTCAATAGTGCAGAGGTTGAGAAATCCTGCCCTAGGGTAATGGAAACACTCTACATCTCGACCGGTTACATGGGTGTCAAACATACTGGTCAAAACCCATCAAGCTGTGTATTTTGCTTTATGTAATTATATCGCAACTGAGAAAGACACTGAACAAAATGACCGAAGACAAGGAACCAGACCAGGAGAGAGGTGTTCCCTTGGGCACATTTGGCTTCTCGATTAACCTCCTGAGAAAGAATTGTCAGTTTTACTACACCTATGCTGTACTTATACCAATATTTTATTTTTTTTTTTTTTTTTTTTTTTTTGCTTTGGTTAACCATTAGTAAATGTATATAATTCACATAGAGTGTGAGTTCATTTACTCTCCACTAATCTTTTTGGGTGGCCCTACCAAAGCCTGCACTAACCACCATTCCCTCTGGGGTTGAGAAACGATCTTAACCAGGAAGAGCCAGCCTATCGATATCCTGGTGATTAGAAACCTCACACACGATGAATGGGTAACTAATGTATGGGACACATTCCCCTAGCAGTTTGGAAGATACTGATCTAGTTTTTGGTAATTTCAAAACATTTCAGAAATAGGTCTATAGAAGAGGACAAAAAGCTCAGAAGAGAGAACTTTTTGAGAAAACATCAGGGCGCGAGCAGATCCTACCCCAGACCACACCTTGATACAACAACAGTCAGGGAAGTGTTCCTAGTAACAATCCCATCAGACTGCATATAGCTGGAGCATTTATTCCACAAGTGTTTTCAGAGATCATAATAAGTGAATTGTCACAGCAACTCTCCAAGATAAACCAGGTATTAATCTTGCCATGAAGAAGCTGAATCTTAAGAGTTTAGATGCTATGCTGAAGTCATAATGGAGGTTTCAGAACCCAAATCCACACTCCTCTGGATGCACATGGATGGGGCAAGGAGTATGTGGGGCCAGGAAAACATGCAACCTGGAGCCTGAGCTTCCCATTTCACTTCTGGACCGCACTCTGGGCACCTGGAAGCCCAAGTTCCTTGTCCAGTGGACCCCAAGCCCACTTCGGTGGCCAGCAGGAGTCTCTTCCTTGGGTCTGTTGTCCTGAAAATAGACCACACCACTAGCACCAGTGTGAACATGCCATGTCCACAGGGCAAGAGAAAAAGGTACAGATAAAACTTGGGTCTGTCGCTGGGTCATCCACATGCAGGCACTCCAACTCAGCTGCGTGGGCTGCAGTTTGGGGTGAGAAGAAAAGGGGCAGTCAGGCCAGTGGCCATCTCTCCTTGCGCAGCAATGTTCTGATATGCAAATACAAGAGTCCTGAGAACTGTAAATGTGAACCTAGCCTTCCCGGTGATCATTAAAGTAAGTAAGCATTGAAAGTTTGCTAACTTGGCTTATAACACATTGTGTCAAATAGTATGTGAGCCTCCTTTGGTACTCTTGTCCTAGGCCCTACAGATGTTTGGGCAGGTCTGCAGTTAAGTACAAATGGGAAATTCAAGGACATATCGTTGGGCCATAATACGAGGGGCTCTAGCTTCAGTGTGGGGAGTGAAGAGATTCAAAGACTTCCCATTTGCCTAGAGAGTCCCACCCCTCTGTCTTGGAATTCTTTTAGATTATGTACTATTATTTTCCCTCCCGACTCCTCCCCTACTCCTCCCTATACCCCTGGTAAAGTAAAAGGAGTCTGGGGTGACTACTTCATTTCCATTATTTCTAAAATACCTTATGCTCCTGAATTTAATGGGAATAACATTAATGCCTCACCGTTAAGTTTGGATACAGGGTATTTCATGGAAAAACTATCATGTAAGTACCCATCCCTAATTTTCTTAAGTTTATTTGATATGGATACTCAGTTTTATCAAATAATTTGGGGCATCAACTATTATTGCTGGGGCACCTGGGTGGCTCAGCTGGTTAAGCACCTACCTTCGGCTCAGGTTATGATCTCGGGGTCCTGGGTTCAAGCCCCATGTCGGGCTCCCTGATCAGCAGGGAGTCTGCTTCTCCCTTTCCTCCTCCCCCCAAGTTGTTCTCTCTCTCTCAAATAAATAAAATCTTAAAAAAAAATTCTCTGCTCTGTTGATAGAAACATTCAACAACCATTATGCATTGCCTAGTGTAAATCCTTCTTAGTCATTTGAAAATGTGAAAATGTTGGTATTTTGTTTAAGATTTTGTATCTTTGTTGATAAGCAATATTTTTCTAGAGTGTTATTTTCCCCTATTTTTTTCTGATCTTTTAAAGCCAACGATAGTTAACAGAAGATGATGTGGGCTTCTTTTTTTAATTTGTGAGAATTTGCTTATAAATCTACTGGTTTTAGAGATTTTTAAAAATACTTTGATTTTTCTTAAGATTTTATTTATTTATTTGAGAGAGACAGAGAAAGCGAGAGAGAGCACAATCAGGGAGGAGAGGGAGAAGCAGGCTCCCCACTGAGAAGGGAGCCCAATGTGGGGCTCAATCCCAGGACCCTGGGATCATGACCTGAGCCAAAGGCAGACGCTTAACTGACTGAGCCACCCAGGCACCCCTAAAATGCCTTGATTTTTTTTAACTTTTTGCCTTAGATATTTGTCTTATCTATTGGTTCCTTGAGAGCATTTGGGTCATGTATATTTCTCTCAAAATCACACATTTCATTGAAGTTTCAAAAGTATTATAATTGTATATGATTTTTATAATCATTTTAAAGCTTTTTTTCACGTCTGACCAGGATTTCTTTTTGTCATTCCTACTTTGGTATATTTGTTCCGTCTTCTGTTATTCTGGCGAGACGTGCCAGTTGATTTTCTAGTTGAACAGTTATCAGTCCCAGCAACACACTAGAGTCCTAGGGGGAAGTCATTTTTTTAATTCAGAATGCCTCCTGTTGTGTTTTGATTCCATCTCCAAGTATTTCCCAATTTCATTGTGATTCCTTCTTTGACCCATTGTTGGTTGTTTAAGAGTAAGTTGTTTAATCTCCCCAATTTCCTTTTCCAGTTTTCTTGTGTTACCGATTCCTAGCTTCAATCCACTGTGGTTGGAGAAGATACTTTTGTATGCTTTCAATTTTTTTTTTTGAAACTAACACATGGCCTACCCTGGAGAATGACACTGGGAAGAATGTAGATCCCGCTATTGTTAGGTGGAGCATGCTGTCTAGGTCTGTTAGGTCCACCTGGCTTATAGTATCATTTAATTCTTCTATTTCCTTATTGATCCTAAGTCTAAGTGTTCTATTCATTGTTGAAAGCAAGGTATTCAACGTTCTATTACCGCAAAACTTTCTATTTGTCCCATCAACTCTGTCCATTTCTGCTTCATATTGTAGAGCTCTGTTTGGGGGCACATACATGGTTATCTTTGTCATAGCTTCTTGGGGGAGTGACCCTTTTATCAATGCATAATGTACTTTTTTGTCTGTTTTAACAGTTTTTTACTGAAACTCTATTTTGTCTGATACCAGTGTAGACACCAACTCTTTTTTGTGTCCTACTTGCATCCTTTCACTTTTAACCCATTTGTGTCTTTAGATCTAAAGTGAAGATCTTGTAGAGAGCATTAAATCTGTTCTTCCATTTTCTGCATTTTATTTTTTATTTTTTTTTAAGATTTTATTTATTTATTTGAGAGAGAGAGCACATGAGAGGGGGGAGGGTCAGAGGGAGAAGCAGACCCCCCCGCCGAGCGGGGAGCCCGATGCGGGACTCGATCCCGGGACTCCGGGATCACGACCTGAGCCGAAGGCAGTCGCTTAACCAACTGAGCCACCCAGGCGCCCCATTTTCTGCATTTTAACTGGAGAGTTTAATCCACTTACATTTAAAGTAATTGCTGATAAGGAAATATTTGCTGTTGCCAATTTACTATTTAGCTTCTACATGTCCTATTCTTTTTGTCTCTCAATTCCTCCACTACTGTTTTCCTTTGTGTTTGATTTTGATCCCCTAGTTTCTATTTCTGTACATTTTTTGTTACTTCCTTATTGATTACCCTGGGGATTACAATTAATATTCTAAATGTTTAACAAGCTGGTTTCAATTGATACCAACTTAGCTTTGATCATAAACAAACACTGTGCTCTTATACAGTGCTGTGCACCCCCTTCCATTGTGTTGTTCTTGTCACAAATGACATGTTTGTGTATGGTGTGCCCATGGGTCTCTGATCTTTGCTCTACTTAGACTTCCTCGAGCTTCTCGAATGTGTAGATTCATTCATATCTCTCATCAAATTTGAGAAGTTTTGAACATTACTTATTCGAACATTCTGCTGCTTTGTCTCCTCTCCCCTGGGGTTCCTATAGTACATATGCCATGGCCTGATGGTGTCCCACAGATCCCTTAGCCTTCATTAATTTTCCTTCTTTTCTCTTTCTGCACCTTACACTGGATAATTTTAATGGACATATCTTCCAAGTTTGCTGATTCTTTTATTTCCTTAAATCTGTTGATGGAAGCTTCTAGTGAACTTTCATTCCAGTTATTATACATTAAAACTGCAGAATTTCTGCTTGGTTCATATTTATAATTGTTTTTTCTTTATTGACATTCTATGTTTGGTGAGACATCATTCTCCTGGTTCCCATTAGCCCTTTGAGCATACTTAAAGACAGTTGATTTAAATTCAGAGTCATTGTCTAGTAAATCCAATGTCTGGGCCTCCCCAGGAGGAGTTTGTGTTGTTTTTTTCCTGTGACTGGGACATACTTTCTTGTTTCTTTGCATGCCTTGTCACTTTTTGTTGAAAACTGGACACTTTGAATATTATGGTATGGTAATTCTGGAAATCAAATTCTGCCTACTCCCCAGGGTTTCTTGTTGTTGCTTGTAGTCATTTGTCATTTCCTGTTCAGTGATCTTTTTAACTATTTTTGTAAAACCTGTGTCCTTTTTGGGCTGTTGCCACCGAAGTGCTATTAGCTTAGTGGTCAGCTAGTGATTTGACAGAGATTTTTTTTTAAATACCTGAAGCCAAAAGAAAAAATTACTCTGTCTTTGCAGATTGATTTGGAGTTGTACTCCTTCAACGCTTGGCCAGACTGCTTATGATTCTGCCTTAGGCTTCACTTCCTGCTATGCACAGCCTAAAAATCAGCCAGACATACAAGCTCAGGAGTCACACTTGAAGCCCTGGGCATGCATACTGCCTTCCAGTTTCCCCAGTCTACCTGGAGCTCTTCAAAGCCTTTACTCACCCATGTATCGCCTTCCTCAGTCTCTTCCTTCCCAAGCTTTTTGGTCTGCCTGCTGCCTGATCACCTGTTGTCCCCAGCCCCGAGTTCCGTCAGATTGTTAAATACTTTTGACAACTACAGGGGGCCACCCAGGTCCTGAGAGTGTACCAAGAGGATGAGACAAAGGCAAGACCCTGAGCTAATCCCTAGGGTGCCACAAACAGGTCAAAACCCACAGTCACAATTTTTTGAGAACAAAGCCCTAATTGCCCCCTCTGGCACCAGCAAGTCACACCAGGCATATAAGCTTATGTAGGCTCCATAGCTGCTGCTTCACAGAGCTGGGGAGGGAGGGACTATAGGCAGGCAGATAAGTCAAAACACCATGATGCTCTCCCCAAAATTTAGCAGCTTCTTTATTTGAAGCACTCCCTTGATTGTCGTATTTTTATTAGATTCCAGACTTCTGAAAAAGTGAATTCTGACAGTTTTTGTCAGCTTATTCTAGCTTCAGTGAAAAGCTGAACTCCCTTTTCAATGATGGCACTTTTAAAACTTTTTTGTTTTTAAGATTTTATTTGTCAGAGAGAGAGCGCACGCACAAGCAGGGGGAGCGGCAGAGGGAGAGGGAGAAGCAGGCTCCCCGCTGAGCAGGGAGCCCGATGTGGGGCTCGATCCCAGGACCCTGGGGTCATGACCTGAGCCAAAGGCAGATGTTTAACTAACTGAGCCACCCAGGCATCCCATTAATTTTTAATTCTTTTAGCAGAATCACTGCAAGGTCCATTTTTAACATACTGAAGTTTCATTTATTGCCTGGGATAATATCAACTTCTCTTAAAATTCTGGTGGTAGTTTGAAAAAATATGTATCCTATAGGGCACAAAATATAGTTTATATTAAATCAAATAATATATTAACTATTAACTAATTGAAAAGTTTATATTTAAGCTTTTATTATTTATTAGAGATGAATGATATATTTTGATCTCTTATTGCTACATTTTTTACTTTTCCTCACATTTCTATGTTATTACTTTATATTTTTACACTGTTATTCATCATACCAAAGTAAATGATTTTTAAATGTTTATTGTGGCTTGTACTCTTTAATTCTTTGTTCCATTTCATTTTTTTGCCCCAAATTCTATTTTGTCTAATATTAAAAATACCGTCTGTGCTTTTTCCCTTTGTATTTTTCACATCTATTTTTGTCATTTCTTTCGCTTTTAAGTTGAATATGTAATTTTTAGTCTCTAAAGTGGTGTATACCTTCATTGGGTTTTGTTTCATAACCAATTTGTTATCATAATATATGATGACACTTCAGTCATTTTGCCTTATGCTTTCTTTTATGCTCACTTACTCTTTTCCGTTTTTCTATGCTAAATAGTATGTTCTCTTTCACCCACTGATTTAAAAGCTGTGACTTTCTGTTCTACAAGTGATTTCTTTAATCAAAAATATGTATCTATATTTGAACTCCTTTTTCTCTAACTGCCAATGTCAAAAATTAAATGGCATTCATAAGCCCTACCTGTGAGCAACAATATTTGGCCTGCTTTTTCTTACTTTCTTACTTGCTTTCATAATTTTCTAGATTTGATTTTAGTAATCTAGGACATTAGATGCATATTATTTAATATATTTAACATCATTTATCTATTCTTTAAGGAATAATTTGTGGTGTTTGCACAGTTTTATAACTATATTAATCATTGTTTGAACTTATTTCTTTATCTTGTAAGCTTCGTTGCTCACTGACAATTCTAGGAAACCACAATTCCCTCAGTCTTGGGATGATTATATGTCTAAGCTAGAAAGCATTTCAATTTTTTAGGAAAAGTTAATAATCTTTGAAATGTCTGTGTCCTCATGGCACGTCTAAGGATTTCTGTTGTAGGGGTGCTTTTTATATTCTCCATTATACTCAGTAGGCACAGTGCCGAGGACCCAAAATATTTTTAGGGAACTGTAAAAATATTTTCTTTAAAAATTGGGAGAAAAAGGGCACCTGGGTGGCTCAGTCATTAAGCGTCTGCCTTCGGCTCAGGTCATGATCCCAGGGTCCCGGGATCGAGTCCCACATCAGGCTTCCTGATCCGCGAGAAGCCTGCTTCTCCCTCTCCCACTCCCCTTGCTTGTGTTCCCTCTCTCGCTGTCTGTCTGTTGGAAAAAATAATCTTTAAAAAAAATGTGAGAAAAAAATTAATATGATACAGCCTGGATTCTATTAATTTTTACAGATATCATTTTAATATCTTTTTGTGGAGGAAGGGACCCACAAAAGCAGAAGTGCCTAGAGCCCATGAAAGTCATAATGTGACTCGGCACACAAGGACTTTAAGTCAGCTTAAGTCACCATCTTTCCCTTCAAAACTATTGACACCATTCAATTGTCTTCAACGTTATTGATTCAGAAAATGATGGCTTTGGTTTATTGGTACTTGACCTGATCTTTTGATCCTGAAATTTTTTATTCTTTATGTTCAAAATATTACTAGTATGGGTCTAGATGATTATCATCAACTTCGTCTAAAATGCAGGAGGGACTCCCAATGTGTTTCTTCAACTAGGCAAGTTGTCTTCTATTTATTTGGTTTTGCTTGGTGACTCTTTGTTTTATGTACATTGTAACTTATTGCAAAGTAAGTGCTCCGTGACTCTGATCCATTCTCCCATCATTTTAGATTGACTCCTGGGAGGATTTCTCAGGCCAGGTTTTACTGACTCAATTTCTAGAGTCTCCAATCTGCTGTTCATTGCCTCTCTGCCATTCTTTTTTTCTTCTTTTAAGATTTCTTTAGAGAAAGCGGGCACAAGCTGGGGGGGAGGGGCAGAGAGAGAGGGGGAGAGAGAGAGAGAGAGAGAGAGAATCCTAAGCAGGCTCCTCACCCAGCAAGGAGTCCAACTCAGGACCTTGAGATTATGACCTGAGCTGATGAAATCAAGAGTCAGACACTTACCTGACTGAGCTACACAGGCACCCCACCTCTCAGCCATTCTTAAGTCAACAGTCAAGGTTTTCATCCCCTTGCGGGATTTCTCGATCTCCCCTCTTCCTTCTTCATAACGATTATCACAGAGATAGAATTCTGTCTTTAATCTTGCTGCATACTTAGCCCATGTTTCCAAAGTTCTTTTCTGCATCTTTTAGTAACAGTAGCATGGGTATTCATTCATTGTGATTCCTCGGTGTAACCATCTTTGCAAATGCAATTTGTTTATATGTTAGTAATGTTTTCCTCCTTTTTCCCATCTTTATAGAGGAAAGTCTTTGCTTGTCCAGCATTGGCATTTGAGATAAGTTCCATCAGAGACCATAAAGGTCTCCAGTCAGTCTGGCCCAAATTAAGAGGGGACTTTTTGAATAAAGTATGTTGTTACCTTGATCTTTTGAAAGCCAGCAAGGGTACAGCAGGGGGATTCCAGAGCCAACAGCTCTGAGAGCAAAGAGCTTCATCAGAGTGATCCAGAAAGTCTTGTATGTATTTAAGTGACAAACAAGAGTCACTCAGGCCAGATCAGCCACTCATTGTCTGAAAAAGTTGCCCTCGATAGGTGTTAGCCATTCACTGCATGGCCATCCACAGCCAGGATTGACAGGAAACACATACTTCCTGTGGCTCCCAGACCATGTGGACTATAGTGCCTGGTAAGCTTCCAAGAGGTAAGGGTGAGATTGAGATGAGTCTAAGGCTCTGTGGCCTACACTCTGCCAGTCTTAACCTCTCCAAGGAAGGGAACACAGATCTTCAATTCCTTTTCTCATCTCTTGAGGCCAGCTGTGTTTCAGAATTCAGAATTTAGAAAGAGACAGAAGAAGGAAGGTCACCATACAGCAAAGTATCTTGATGGACCATGGTAGAATGTAAGTTATACCTCATGATGTGCCACTTGAGACAAGGAAGCTGGGCATCCAGTCAGTGGATGATTAAGGGTGAAGGAGAGGGAAGATAAGGCATAAATTCTCAGGTACTTTTAGCACTTCCAACTATGCAGATGCAAAGTAGACTCCAGTAGTCTGAGGGCAGTCCTCTCAGGAAGGCATATAAAAATGCATATAAAAGCATATAAAAATGAAATTTAAAAAACAGATCCCAGGTTTCTGACCAGAACGCTGACCTCTCCCACCACACAGGTATCCCAGGACACCCCAGGCAGATTTCAGGCAACCTCTTGAAATCAAATACATTACTCTGCTGTAAAAAAAAAAAAAAAAAAAAAAAAAAAAAAAGGAAAATTCCCAGTAAGTGGGATAATGGGTACAAAATAATCACATTGGAGATTTTTTTCATAATTTATATTATTAGACTGGTTGCTGAAATAATGTGACATAGAGACCATAAATATCATAGCACCTTTTTTTCTACCCCTTTGAGGCATGAGTGATATATAAAAAGCCACATGTGAGTTTGGGGATAAGTGTATACCCTCTAGTACTTCTCCTGAAGAAGTATTCAGTGTTAACTTCAAATCCATATTGATTGAACTAAGCTAAAGGCCTTTGCCCCAACAGGTGAGGAGCACGCATGTCATCTGGGGGTTTGTCAGGACTGGGTTGGAGGTGGGCATTCATGAAGAGGGAGCAAATGCCCAGATGAAGACCCAACACCGTGAAGGCTGGCTTTTCAAAGTTGTCCCTGTGCCCTTGCTCTCACTAAGCATGAGTTTCTACCTAAACAGTCTCTCCTTGAGTAAACAGCCACTGTCTCCCAGGGGTAAGTGTATGCCGTCCAAAGCCATAATTAACCCTTTGCGCTTCCTCTGTGGGAATGTGTTCCCCTGTACTCACAATGTCATGACTCTGATCCATTACAGCTAAGGTTAGATTTGTGGTCAAATCCATTTTGGTGCCAATTTTGAAGACAAAACTATGCTTTCTCAAATCTGGGGCACCTCGGTGGCTCAGTTGGTTAAGCATCTGCCTTCGGCTCAGGTCATGATCCCAGGGTCCTGGAATCGAGTCCCACGTCAGGCTCACTGCTCAGTGAGACGTCTGCTTCTCCCTCTCCCCTCACCCTGCTCGTGCTCTATCTCCCTCTCAAAATCTTTTTTAAAAAATCTACTCCCATTTTGGAATTGCAGATATGGGACCTCAGGGCTACACCAGCAGTTTCTTTGAGCTCTCTTACACCCCACCCCCTGACTCACCTCCCAAGCAAGCTGTTTCTTTAAGCAAGTGAAATGGCAGGCAAATTCCTCCTTGATCCAGGAATAGCCATGCAGCAGAAATTCCTCAAAGTTTCCAGAATGTGGATGCCACACTACAGCACTGAGGTAGCTCCTGTTTTATTTTCCAGTGGAAATCAGGGAGGGGAGAAATGTATTTTCTCAGATTGCTCGCTTCCCCAAAAGTCCTGCTTATGACATACAACCCTGGAAGTGGGGGCCGGGGGTGGGGTGCTAGAGCCATGCTTTTTCCAACAAGGTGTCCTGTTTTGCTAATCAGGGTCTTTATTACTGCCAGCAAGTACTAAGTTCTTTCCGAGGTATTTACTGGAATGTCTACCAGTATGTATGTGTGTGCTGTTTCATGTTTCTTGGCCTCATTTCAAATACCCCCTTCAAGATGCAAACCCTCTTGATGCCGCTGTTGTGTGCCTTCCCATATAGTTGGCAACATTTGTGTATCAGGAACATTTATCCATTAATTTATACCAACTGATTATTTATAGACCCAAGCATTATAAGCCAATTTGCTTGGGCAGTTTGTAAATCACACATTTTTCTGGCTTTTGGGGACAAAAAACTCTAGTCCACCACCGTGTCCATCAGATTGGAAATATCTCCTCTATAGCAGCAAAGTTACCAGAGGACTCTTAATGGGAGAAATGTTAAGTTTAGGGAAAATAGAAAATTACTTGTTTTTCTTCCTTGTCCATCATCATAAGAACCAAACTTTGAATATTTATTGGTGTGTCTGAAAGAAACAATGGTCTGGAGCATACCTCGACTCAACTAGTTGTGGAAGGTTTAATCCCCTGTAGACCAGTGTTAAAAGTGTGACCAAGAAGCCAGACTGGAATGAGCCCCAGTCTGTGCACCTAACTCTACCCCAAATCTCACACATCATGAAGAAGCAATAGATCATCAGTGGAACTTTGGCTTTTATCTCCAGCTTCCACATCCCTTGGAACCCGAATTCTGGACAACTGGAACGCAGGGCAGCAAGGGCTCTGAAGCCAGGCAGCCCTGACTTCACCAGGTCTGGGTCTAGCTTTGGAAAGTAATTTCACCTCTAAAACCCAAGTGCTCCTTACTGAAGTGTGCCTCTTACGCCGTAGATTTGGTGGGACAATTAAATGAGAGGACATTCTTGAAAGCACTGGCCATATCAGAAGAGGCACTCAAAAGTTGCTATCATCATGGTCATGAGTGAAGAATGCTCACCCCAGGCCACTGCCTTTGTCAAAAGACCCAGGGGATGACAGCTATGATGCTGTCCTGTCTGCACTATTTTCTATAAAAGTTGACTAGAAACCCGGCTTCCATTGCAGTGATGTCCAATCAGCCACCCATCTGGAGAAGGTGCATTTCTTGCTGCAGGTGTTGACCAACAGAAGTGCACAAACCAGCTGCTGGACCAACCTGTCAGAGGTGAGCAAGGGCCAGAGATGGTTACTCAGAGCCTTAGGTTGGACTTTCTCCACCTGCATGACCCTGAGCTAGAAGCTGGGAACCCAACTCAAAGAGAGTGCTTATATCCAAATAGCTACCAAGAGCAATGGAACAAGGCAGCTGATGCCCAGTGCCATAAGAGAAGTACCGAATACAGTCTTGGGATTACTAAGTCCAGCATTTGGACTTAGTAATTTGAAGAAGGGTAACTGGAAGGGAAAACATTACAGCACGGTGGGGTGGGGGGGGGTCACTTCCCTGTCACTGGCAAAATTATCAAAAAAGATAAAGAGTTGACCAAAGAGCACCCAGCGGAGTCAGGCTGGCCTCTTGGTTTGGGCATGACTTTTGGGAGGGGGGTGTTACATGGGGACACGGGAGCAAGCATTTCTGTGTCCTGTTCCCTCTCTGGAACTTCCACTTTGCTTTTTGTCTCCTAACAACATAAATTTAGGGACACATTGAAGAGGAATTTTCCTCTGCCCACTGAGGGCTAAAAGTAGAGTGGATGAAAATGCATTAAACGGTGCTTTAGCAATTTGTAGACAGGCAGTTTCTAGAGTTTGAAATACGGGGCACAGAATTTCAATATTCTGCCTCCTAAGCTACTGACTCAGGAACAGACCTCAGATCATCTCCTCCACTGCCTTAGGCAGAATCTGCTGGAGAAGTCATTCCAGAAAGTTCCCCCAAGCGTGAACATCTGTGGCTCTCAGATATTTTATTCCTAGCCCAGACTTCCTGTCTGTGCCAACCACTATGATTAAAAATGCATCCAAAGTAAACTTCAGACAACTGAACCTTCCTCAGCAACGTGGGGGGCACTTGGTGTTAGAGGGTGGTCACCCCAAGTCATTGTAAACGTTGCCCCAGGTGCTCAGCAGCTGGCTGGAATGGCTTGTGAAATTCTATCCTTCCAGCTCCCCAACATGCTGAGAAGTAACCCAGGGAAGCCAACAACCCTGTCCCACCTGTGGAAATTAATGGTGCTCAGCATATTGGCAGAGAAAAGAAATTTACACAGCAAACAAACCTGCTGAAAAATTGGAAATATTTGCTTAACAGAAGCACATTGATTAAAGTCACTCCAAGATCAAATTACTCTCCCAGCCAGGGCAATTTCACCCCAGAGGGCAGCAGACTTCTATTGGCAGAGTATTGATGAAAAGCTCACGCTACGTCTAGATGCACCATATTAGGGGCGTTAATCTCAGAAGTGGTCCATAATTTTACTCCTACACTCTTCATTTGGAAGAGTCTAATTCCAATACAAACAGTAATTAGGAAATAAAATCATTGATGTATGTCTTTCCAATATCCGTCTTTGGTAAGAACTTTTCATTTCTATGGTCAATTAAAACTCATCTTAAATAAAAAGTTAAGCTCATTTCAAATAGACTTCCAAGATTATTTGGTTTCTCAAATCCTCTACAATTTCAAAGGAAAATAAGAAGGAGAGCCAAAGCCACTTCTTAACTACAAAGGCAAGCAAGTCACCAAATAAATGTTTAACATGAGCGTTATAACATAATTTCTATATGGAGAGTATACTTATATATGAGGAAAACATACATAAGGAGAGATACATACCAAGAGAAAAATTCGCAGTTCCAAGAAAGGTCCCTCACCTGGTACCTGAAAAGAAGGGCATGTGAGGGCCAGGCCAAGATGAGCTAGCTATGTGGGGCAGTTTTTCAGCTGTTTGAAGAGCCGGACTAAGATCTCTCTAGGCCAGTGTAGCTAGGCAGCTGAGAAGCCAGTTCTTCATTGAGGCCCTGAAAATAACTCACATTCAATTTGCCACAGCATTTTAAATAATCTGAGAAGGGCAGCCTGTGTGCTTTGCCTTCCTCTGCTTCTTAAGACTGGCCGTGATGACACGAGACCATCTCAAACTCTGGCTCTGGTGTCTTCTCTTATGACCTCCCGAGAGATGGAGCCCAAGCCGCACACTAGAAAAGAACATTTCAGTGCAGGTCTCCTTACCCAGTGGGCCTAAATATGCAATAACTATGAGGCCCAAGGACCTAAAGGTAGCGAGAAAAAGTAGCAAGGTGCATTGGGGGGATCAATAACTACAGGTGCCTGGACCTCCTATCTTCTGCTACGCTGGCTCCACCCAAAAGGACTCAGGACTGCCCACCATTCCCAGGCAGGGTGTTTGGACCATTTCCAAATGCTGAGCTCAGGCCTGGAATCACCCTCCCTTCACTCCCAAGTGTGAGTCTCCAGGCCACAGGAGCATGCAACTCTCCCCCCTATTCAGACTACCCATCTCCAGTCTAGGACAGTCTGTGCTTGCAGACTAGACACCCAAGTTACAATGACAGTGAATGCTCCAAGAAGTACCCCTCGTGGGCAAAGGACGAGCACCCTATACCCTGCTAGAAATCATAGAATCCACACTTCCCACCCAACCACCTGCCTCCGAAGACGGTATGGAACCCACTCGGCACACATGCACTTGTGCAAGACTGCGTGAGCACACACACACACACATACAAACATGAAAACATTTAGATGGGATTTGCAAAGGTTTTCATTTTTGTTCATCAGGAACCCAGAGAGGACAGGGGATGGGAATGATGGGATGGAGGATATCAGTGGAATGGGGGTGGGGCAAAGACAGTAGTCACCAGAGGAGACAAGGTGAGGGAAGCCACCATGTTTGAGCACCTAGATTCCAGGAACTGTTCTGGGTATGCTTTTTCTTATTTTTCTCATTTAATCCCCACATTATTTCTCTGTGAGAAGCCAGGGTTCCAACCCTGCCTGCACATTAGAATCACCTGGGGGTCCTTTAAATAATACAGATGCTGGGTGCCTGGGTGGCTCAGTCGGTTAAGCGACTGCCTTCGGCTCAGGTCATGATCCTGGAGTCCCGGGATCGAGTCCCACATCGGGCTCCCTGCTCAGCGGGGAGTCTGCTTCTCCCTCTGACCCTCTTCCCTCTAGTGCTCTCTATCTCTCATTCTCTCTTTCTCTGAAATAAATAAAATCTTAAAAAACAAACAAACAAATAAATAAATAAATAAATAAATAATACAGATGCTGAGCTCCCAACTACATCAATTGAATCACAATCTCTAGAGGTAGGGCTCATGCACCCATGGGTTTTAAAAGCATCCCAGGAAATTCCACTGTGCAACCAGGACTGAAAATCGCCCTGCCGAGGAACCCTAAACCCCTTTCCCACTCTTGTATTATGAAATATCCCCCACAGCATTGAAGAAAAGCAGCCCGCACTGGGTGCCTGGAGACAGCCCTCCCAGGGCCAGCCATCCGAGGCTCTCCCCCAGGCTCGAGACCTGCTGAAACTGCAATGAAGTGTCACCCAGAAGAACCTGGGATTTTTGCTTTGCATGATTCAATTAGGGACTGAATTGGAGTTAAATTTTGCTTTCTTAAACTCCTCAAATTCCTAAGACTGTTTCAGTCTTGAAACTAGAATCACATACTTTAAAAGATTTACAGCTTTTCAGATAAGAAGGGTGTTTTTTCTTTTTTTTTTTTATTGGGATGCAGAGCCACCTTGCAGGAGCTCCCTCTGGTTTGATTATGACATGCAATGAGCCACCAAATGTCATTTCAAAGAATAAATTTTTTGGTGTAGGAAAAAATGCATGTTCTAGTTCCTGATAATTGATTTGCAAGCTTCCAATTTCAGTAGTAAATTGCTTCTGCTGCCCAGATATTTCATATCTTATATGAGCACTTAGAAAACTCAATATTCCTTACAATGACCAAGAAATGACAGGAAGAATTTTAGTTTAAATCTTGGATCATTTCTCTGCTTTTATATTTATATGTGTGTATATATATATGTATATATATATAGTATATGTATGTATTTTATATTTATACATATATTTTATATATAAACATTTCATATGTGATATATATACATACATACATATATAAAATTCTAAGAGTTGCTGGTTACAAATAGATAGGGGTAGTTAAAAAAAAAGAATAATGTTAATAGTGCTTTTTAAGTGGACTTTTACCCTGAGAAGAGGCTCAGGGCTCTCCAGCCATGTAATCAGTCCTGATGATAATACTGCCTGAGCCAGGAATTCACCACACTGGAGGACTCTCATTGACACCCGAGGAAATGGAAAGCCAATGGTTTGCTCAGCTGTCGATGATGGAACCAGGGCAAGAAGCCAGCCCCCAAACAAAAAGAAAGAGCAGTGGACTCGGGTCAGGATTCAGGACCCTCAAATCCCAGCTCTGTCCAACTATGAACCTTTAAGGCAAGCCATGCATTTCTCTCTGCAGGCCACGATTTTCCCTTTGGAAAAACAGCAGGTTGGGAGACAGACTCTCAATGACTTTTCCAACATGAACACCCCATGGCCTAAGGACCCCAGTTCCTAAGCATGGTCGAGGCACCAGCCTCAGAGGCAGGCTGAGCTGGATGTGGCACCCGGCTTGGCTGCTTCATGGCTGAATGGCTCTGACCATCCTTTTCCTCCTCCTTTGCATGTCTGTTTCATCAAATGTAAAACTGAAATGCAAAACAGCTGCCATCCTGCAACGTTGTGGACACTGAGGGGTTAATGTGTAGGCATGCCTGGGCAAGGGGGTACCTTTTACCCACCTTACACTTCATTTTCTTCCTGGTCTTTCCTTTTGTCCCCTTTTCCCCTGAAAAGCCTCATTGTGCCCCTAGGACTTGAGCTTAGCCCTTTGATGACGTAAATTCCAGTCTTCCAGGTAAATATTTCACTGCCACCTCCCAAGCATCTCACTCCAACACAGACTATCACAGCCAGTGTCTCCTCCAAATGTACCTCAGTCCCTTCAATAGGGTCTGGTCAAAACCATCCCACAAGGACTAAAGAAAAGGCCAGGCAGTCCTGAATGGGGAAAGGGGTGAGAATGACACCAGACACTAAAATCACTGCCTTGAAGAGTTGATAAGAAATCTAAAACTCCTTGATTCAGCATCTCATCTCATAATTGGGACCCTCCTACTGTAGCTCTGCTACATGGCCCCCATGTCCTTTTTATTCACATCCAATAAGGAAATTTTTGCCTGTTCATAGTAGTCTTCTCATCTGTAGAGAGCTCTGATCATTCAAATCCCTTCCTTAGACCACCTGCCCATGGTTCCCTCCTCTGTAGCTAGTTTGCTGGATGAAGGGATCTTAATTAACTCCCTGGGGGCCCAAGCCCTTTTCTACATGTCAGCCCTTCACACGGATACCATGCCTCTCACCCACAGCTATCACCCCAATTGTCCCTTGATGCTTCACCACCATAGCTGCCCTCAGACCCTCAGGTAGCTGGACAAGAAGTCTAGATCCAGAGATACCAGCCTGGGTCCAAAGTGAAGTGACTGCTTTGAGAGAAATGTCTGATTCTGGGGAGGGGATAGAACAAGTGTGATCAGGGAGGTGCTCTTTAAGACTCGTATACTCCCAAGATATTATGACATCACACCCACCAAAGGAAAACCATGAAATCACAGTAAAAAAAAAAAAAAAAAATCTGTTCAGTCAATCCCAGGTGCCTTCTGCTCAGGAGAGAGAACACCCCAGGGTTAGGATGCCCATGGTCCCAAGAAAAGAGTATGACACCTCAGGGGTGTTAGTTTTAGTAACTTTTCCCCAGTGCTCACGCCTCCCTCTCTCCACCTACTTCTCTTGCGCTCATGTGCAGAAAAGGTAATCGATCACTTCAACCACTTAGAACCCAGATTCTAGGCTGCTGCCAGCAAATAGAAAAGAGGAGGGTAGAGGTATCAAAGATTTCATATCACAGAATGTGAGCTTAAGCAGGTGTGGTCTGAAACATGGTTGAAAGCAACTTGCTTATAACTTTAAATTGGTCAATATCCCATCTTTACCATGATTACTATTGATGCTGTTTATGTACACTACACAAAATATAGAGAGAAACAGAGTCAGACTCACAGACACAAGCATATGAACATGTGTATATATACACACATGCACACCACACACACACACACACACACACACACACACACACACACACAACACCTTTGTTCTCTTCCAAGCTTAGCAAAGGGAAAAGAAGATGATGCATTAAGCCATAATCTCAGCCCTCTACTATGGACTTTCAGAGTGTTACACATGTCCCTGCATGGAGGTATCATTGTCCTCATTTTATGAGGAGGGAAACTGAGGCTCAGAGAAGTGAAGTAACACAAGTTCTGAACACAGTTGGATTACTTAGAGCCAAAATTCAGATCCATGTCTGTCAAATCCTCCCAAGCCTGGGCCTCAGCTCCTTCTGTTCTTTTCTTGAAGCAGCCATAAATCACATTACTTGAAGAGGGAGCCCAGCACACACCCATAAATCTATGCTTCAATGCGTTTAGTGATCTCAGCTGATAAATAACCACTGTTCTGACTGAGCCAAACACACACACAGAGGAAACAGATGAGCAGAGTCAGCAGGAGTTGATCGGGTCCCGTTTGTCACAACCCAAACGATTTTAGAATCACTGTAACAAGATATGAAATACAACTCCTCCTTTTGCCTCAGAGTTTTAGTTTTGGCAGAGGTCCCAAAGGCTGAACACAGCCATGGTGCCGTGGGCTTCCATTATGAAGTCACGCGGCAGATGCGGCGGGCTCTGCCTGCAGGAAGCACAGCACCACTTCTGCCTGCGTGGGCTGCTCACCCACCTCCTCCCTTCAAAAGGTGGCAAGAGAGAGAACGTTTCTTCAGCGGAGTTGAGCAGGTCTATAGAGGTTCCTGCACACCTCTGCAGGAGGTGGGGTCTATCCCTTGATCTCAAGCTGAGTGAGGGAACTTCAAAAATGTTAACCCAGAGCACTTAAGGGTCACCAGGATTGACATCTACACCTACCTGTGGGGGGACTAAGGACAAAATGTTATGATTCATCCTCCCTGCCTGGGGGCACAGCACTCGAACAAGGTGGCTGGCAAAGGTAGGTGGGGTTTCGGGCGCCTGGGTGGCTCAGCTGCTTAACCGTCTGCCTTCGGCTCAGGTCATGATCCCAGGGTCCTGGGATCGAGTCCCGCATCGGGCTCCCTGCTCCTTGCGAGCCTGCTTCTCCCTCTGCCCGCCCCCCCGTCTGTCTCTCATGAATAAGTAAATAAAATCTTTAAAAAAAAAAAAGGTAGGTGGAGTTTTGTGGTTGTAGTTTCTAGGGAACAGCCAGCCAAAGGTCCCATCCAAGAGGAACTTCATGATATTCATTATTCTAGCTTCATCTTAAATCATTGTATCAGATGAATATCCTCCCAGGTTGCCCTTCTTCAGGGATGACTTGGTGGTCCCTTGATCTTCCACTGAAAACTTCAAAACCAGTTTGTGACAGTGCAAAGAAAAGGCCACTTGGAATTGTTATAGATCAATTTGGGGAACCTTATCTCCTGAATGATATTCAATTATTCTATCCATAAATATGGTATGTATTTTCATTTATTTAGGTCTTTTATAAAGATCTAAGTGAAGATTTATATATTTTGTCTATAAAAGGCTTAGAAATTGTTTTTAGATTTATCTCCCAGGTACCATACTTA
This sequence comes from Zalophus californianus, assembly GCF_009762305.2. NCBI lineage: Eukaryota > Metazoa > Chordata > Mammalia > Carnivora > Otariidae > Zalophus > Zalophus californianus. The sequence goes on from NC_045600.1 coordinate 134,392,149, forward strand.
TATTTGTTGGTTTGTTTGTTTTAAATACTATCACATATTCTAATGGCTGCATAGGAATGCAATTTAAATTGTGTTCATTTTATATCCACATAAGCTATTAAGAATTTTGATAATTTGCCTATAGATCTTTTAGGTTTTCTGTATAGATCTTTATGCTTCATTTCATTTAATTTGTTGCTTTGTTTAGGATTTCAGTACAAAGTTTAAAAGATGCAGCTAGGGCAGGCTTCCTTGTCCTGTTTCTTATTCTCAAGTGTTTCTAAAAGCTTACCGTTAAGTATGAAACTTGCCATACATTATTTAGGGAATTGCCTTTATCAGATATAAAAAGTTCTAGTTTGCTAATAATATTTAGCATGAATAAATGTTAAGTTGTACTGAATAATTTCTCTACATCAATTGCAATGAGCATATGCCTTTTCTCCTTTAATCTGCGTGATCCAATGAATACCATTAATTTCCCATTTAAATCGATCTTACATTCCGGGTTTACTCTAGTAAAACCTTTCGCTCTAAAGCATATTTTGCATGATATTAATATAGCTTCATGAATGATCATTTATGGACTACTCTCTAATAAATCTTTTTCTCTCCTTATGTTTACAAACTGTGTCCTGATGTTTCAGGTAAAAAGCATGTAACTGAGTTTTGCTTATTTTTAAGTCATTTTCACAATCTGTCCAAACCAGCAAGTTTAGAATACACGCGCACACACACACACACGGACACATGCGCATATATGGTGAATACTAAAATATTTGAATTCATTACACTCTTTTTGTACTATTTGTATTTCTCTGATTAATAATGAGTTCAAGCAACTCCTCATACGCCTATCGGCTTTTTCTATAAATTACCTGTTTGTATCCTTGACCCATTTTTTTTTCTGTTGGGATCCTGCCTTATTATTGATTTGAGGGAGTTCTTTGTATATTCTAGATCAGCAGTTCACACATTGTGAGCAGGAGGATGGCTGCTGGTTACATTTTTAAAAATAACTGAAAACAAGAGCTCTGGTTTACATCTGTTACATCCATTGATATTTACCATTTTAGAAAATAAAACAAAACATTTTTAAAAACATTCTTAAAGACTTCTTAACTCATTTAGAAAGAATAAGAAACTCATTATATATAGACCTAAGTAACATTTTTATGAGAAATAACTATGCTTTCTAAAACAAGTGATTTAGTGGGGAGAGAAGAAATGTGTTTTCATTTTTCCAAATCTTTTTAATGTGTGACTTAGTCAGACAATTGGATACAGCATTCTGTCTGTTACAATGTATTATTTTGGTTGAAGTATATGAAGATGCCCAGTAGGGAAAGAAAGTAGTATTTTAACAGCCTTTGCTGATAATTTTAGATATTCTTCTTTGATAATAAACCACAACTCACACATGGTAGTTTCTTAAAGGCAATTTGCAATGCGGAATCCAAAATTACCTCAGTGAGCTTCCTCTATGTACACTGTCCTGTAGAATCTCAGTGGTCTACCTGGCACCTTCAATGGATCTTTACCCATGCCTGGTATTATAGCACCATTCACTGATCATTTGGGAAATATTAATTCATAGAGTTGTACAGATCTTCCATATGTTGACATATTTCATTATACAGTATCAACAAAGGCACATTTGTTAATATCACTACCAATCTCAGCTGAGGAGTCTTGAAGTATCGGGGAAGCTATCAAGCTCGCAACGGCGGATGCAGGTTTTCCAAAATTCTCATTTTTGCCTGAAAGCACGAATTGTTATCATATCACTGACATCCTGTCAGTCCTCCTCTTTGAAGTGACAAGCTCACTTTCTTCATTTCGGAGGAAGCAAGGTGGGAGGTGCTGGGATGGGAGGTACGGTATGTAAAGTGGTTTACTTTCAGTCTCAAAGACTCTGTCCTGAAAATCTACCAAGGCCAGCCACTGACACAGCCAGGCCCGCAGGTACTGGACTTGGAGGGGGAGGGAAGCCCTGGTTCAGACCCTCACCCAGCAGCAGAGGGCAAGCTCAGCCCATCCTGTGACCACCTGCCTAGGAAGGCTTCCAGCCCCACAGATCAAGGAGCTGCCTGCACAGACCACTCTCCAGCTGAAGGAACTTCTTAGGCTCACATGCCTTACCTGTGAAACAGGTAACAGCAGCTTCCAACCACAGTTCACTGAGTACCGGTTACCTGCCAGCCTCAAGCTCCCAGCAGTGAACCAGCCAGACAAGGCTTGGCCTGGAGGCACATATGTTCTGGTGGTGAACACACGTGGAGCCCTCTGGTGAAGATAAGGGGTAGAAAATGAGGGAACCTGGCTCACAGGGCGACCTCGTTCAACTGAAGAGACTCGGGGCATCACCTCATCTACTGGCCCCCATCTGCTAATTCCTTACCCCCCCAATCTCAAATAACCATGACATGGCAGTCACCCTGACTTGATCCCCGATAATTCAGTTAGCTCATACAGAAAGATTGCAGCTCAATAAAATATTTGAAACGGTTCCTGCGCATCCCACCCTGAGTGTCCTTCGGGCTGAGCATCACAGATGAGTCATAGAAACCTTATCCTTCAGGATAGCTGGGACAGATCAAAGATGTGAGGAATTCTAAACAAAACCATCTCTGTCTCTCTCCCTCCCCACCCTCATTCTCACACACACACACACCCTTTATGCCACCATTAAGACTCCATTCTTTTAGGGTCTTCATGGAATTTTGGTCTCCTAGGAGTGCATTCTAAAATGCAAATAACCCAGGAGGGGGTCACACCCACTGCCATCAACAGTTTACACTTGAGTTAACAATTAACTCCTCAGAAGAGGTTTACTGCTTGGAGAACTCCGAAAGCAACCACCAGCTGTCCCAGCAGCCAAAGGGCCCCCAAACATCTGGAGAAACTCAGGCCTAGAATGGGGACGTGCCTTCCCCAGATCACACAGCCACTGGCAGGATAGTCCAGTGGAGAAGCCCCGACTCTCTCTCCTGGCCTCCACAGCCTCCTCCTTTGGGCAGAATCCCGGGCTCCCAAAGGAGAGCGAGGGCAGCTCCTGTCCAGAAGGGCTCCCTCTCCAAGCTGCAGATGCTCAGGGAGTGTTCTAGAACCCGCCTCAGGGCCACCGGATGCTGGTTCTCCAGAGTGCACGCCATGGCCTTCACCCCCTGGCTGCTGCCTCCTGGCCCAGCCCTCAGCCTCCTGCCCCTGGGACCAGCCGCTGGGCTCCCCATCTGTCTTCCCCTCAGAGGCTGCCTTGTCCCCCCTGTGCTATGAGATCCTCGGCTCAGGCCCAGCTTCAGGGGTCTTTTTCTGCCCAGAAAGAGGAATCCAACAGCTATTTGATACGCTCCTGTCTCATAGCACACGACACCCCCAATTGGGTGGCAAGATGGAAGAAACTAGGAACCGAGGAAGGGAAGTGGTGAGTGTTCCTGCAACAGAGCCTGAAGCAGGCTGTGTGTGTGCCAGGAAAGTAAAGGAGAGAGAAGAAGAAATATCCAGTCCCTGTATCATCCCGAGCTCTTGGATCAAGCTTGGCTGGGCATCGACCCTATCTCTGGACTTTCCAATTACATGAAAATTCCTGTTCTCTTTTAAGCAAATTTGATTTGGGTTTACTGGAGCTCACAGCCAAAAGCAACTTCCACTGATTGAGAATTTCATGAATCCAGTAGGGATTCCGAATGGTCTGAGGTGACAGCGAAGAATTCCCCCAAATCCTGACATTCAAACATGTTTCTGGGGAGATGAAGCATGAGGGGTGAATATACCTGCGCCCTAAAAAGTTCCTCTCAGGGATTCAGCACTGCTTTCACTACTAACAGACCCTCTCGTATGGACATTAAAGATCAACGCACACCAGAGCTTCCCAGATTGTTGCTATTCACAACAGAACAAGTTGAGGATGTTCCAGTTTTTTCAGCCACCATTGTCTACCTTAGGGGCGGCTCACTCTGACCTGAAGGTGTGGCGGTACCCATGTGGAAGTTCACCCTTCCCCCCACCCATCCCCCACCCTTCTTCACCCCTGCGAGCCTCCAAAGGGTTAAGTTGGTCAAGTAGCTTTTAAGAAGAGCTGGAAACAAAGTGCTGCCCCAGGCTGACAGCAACCAATAAAAGGTCAGGGGGTTGAGGGAATCATTTTCCATGGGAATAATTTTCTAAGAGAAATGGCCAAGTTATTTAAGTCACCAGGTGGGACGTATAAAGGACAGTCCCTCTTGGTTCTCAAGAAATGGATGATGTTTGACTTCACAGATTTTTTCCTGTCTTTGATTTATATAATGAAAGCAAAATCTTGGCAATATTAAGTGACTGTTTATGTATAATGTTTTATATACATAAGATATATATAGACATATGTCTATGATCTATATATATGATCTATATGTCTACGATCTCTCTCTCTCTCTCATATATAATACTTTATTTTGTGAAACAGAATCACCTCTTTAGGAATAAGCACGGGAGAAGGGGGAGAAGGACATAAAATGTTGGTACCCTTTGACTCAGTAATCCCACTCTTGGGAATGCAACCCCAAGAAATATATTCAACGGGGGAAATAAGCTTTATGTGCAAACATGTTCACTGCAACATTATTTATGATAGAAAAAAAAAAAAACCTAATGGCTCAGCGAAAGGGGGTGCGTTAGTAAATTATTGCACATCGGCATGACAGAATATCATGGGCCACTATAAATGCAAAGTAACAAGATGGGAAATGTCACTTTAAAAAAGCAGACATAAAACAGTGTGCGCAGGTTGATTGTGTCTATGTTGCTCTGTATCTTGAGTACACAAAGACTAGAAAGAGAGAGGTCCTCTTTCTCCCAGCTTTGTTTAATGTTCTTTTCTTTTCTCTGAATAAAAACATAATGTTGGGGGCACCTGGGTGGCTCACTCAGTTGAGCGGTCAACTTTTGATTCCAGCTCAGGTCATGATCCCAGGGTCCTGGGATCGAGCCCAACATCGGGCTCCCTACTCAACATGGAGTCTGCTTGAGATTCTCTTTCTCCTTCTCTCTGCCCCTCCCCCTCTCCCTCTGCTCTCTCGCTCGCTCTCTCTCACTCTCTCTCTCCAAGATGAATAAATAGATCTTTAAAAAAAAAAATGTAATGTTGCTGTGGAAATGAAAATGTTCATAAATGTGGCTTAGTATGTTCGCAAAAGTGACAGTATACCTCTGTGACTATACGAAAACCCACTAAATTAGACACTTTCAATGGGAGAATTGTATGGTATATAAATTATATCTCAATAAAGCCGTCAGGAAACATTATTTTATTTTTAAAAATGTGAGCCACTTTCAATGAAGAGAGAAAAAAATTTTGTTTCCAATTTAAGTAAAAGTTCCATTTAACAGCTGGATTATGCAAGATTTTTTAATAAATTCCCAACATAATTTATTAAGGTGGTGACAAATACGATCTTGGGCCCTGTATTAACCAAAGCACACCCGATGTACTTAAGGAGACAGGATCCTCCCTGGTCCCTCTTGAGATGGGACGGACATGGTTGGAAAAGAATTTCCAAAATCAGACAGATGGAATTCAAATCACAAAGCAACAGCTTAATCATAGTATCGCTGAGGGCAGCTTACTTATCCCCTACAAGTCTCTGTTTTCTCTTCCATAAAATGGAGCCAATTCTACCTTCCTGATGTGGTGGTTGTGAAAATCAAAAAGCATCATGCACATAAAGCATCTGAGACCTAGAAGACATTCAGGAGCTGCTATATTTTTATTGGAATATAGAGTACAATATAGAGATGCAACTGGACCAAGTTTTTAAATTACTTTGGATTTTGTTCAGAGGAAGGGGTCCCTCCATAAAATGCCAAAAAGGTCTTCTGCCCACAGCAAGCCTGGTTAGTAGTCTGCACACATCTGTCAGAGCTGCGTCTGTCTGAAATGCCCCCTGAGGAAGCTGAGGTGTTTTCTCAGGGGCTGACCACTGGTCCTGGGCACTGGTCACTCGTCCCGTCCCCAACAGCCTGACCCCACAGCAACCATATTTGTCCATACGGCCCATCCCACATCACTCGAGCCTGGAAAGGAGAGAAGAACTTCATCCTTCATCCACGGGATCCCAAGCCAACTGCTCAGTGTGATAGACTGGAATCAGCTAGAACAGTTCCCAACAGCCATCTCGACGCTAATTGGAGATTTTCATCCACAACAAAATTGACTTCCCTCCAAAGTGAATATCCTGTAGCGTAACAGTGATCACAGCCTTGGGGTCATAAAGTCCTGGGCTTGAATATTATCTCTACCCCCCTTCGAACCTTCAGTCAAGTCTCAGATACTTATGTCTAAATTCACTTTACCTCCTTTGGAAAATGGGACTTGCCACAGTCTGACTCATATTGCACAGAAGATTAAATGAGACAAAACACCAACATGAACATTCTCTGACACATGATAGGTGCCCAGTAAGTGGTACTATTCCTCCCCCTACACTTCCTCGTTATGTTTTCATTGATGGGCTTCTCTTCTGCTAAAACAGGCTCCCCCTCTTCCTCACTCACTTGCTCCTACTTCTGGGCCCCATGCCCACCCTCTGATTTCTTCTTCCCAAACCAACAAGTCCCAGAACATAAGCCTCCAAATATCCATCAGCACCAACTCGGCCCACGGCATATGGCCCCACACAACCTTGCCATGATCTCATCCAGTTGGACTGTTATTTTTATAGACTGGTATTATGAAGCAGAAGCCAGAAATTTTATATACACTGTCACGCTGGGTATTCTCAGGCCTGCAGTGCAGATGGAGCATTCCTAGAATTTTACGGTGCAACACATGGGCCTCTACCCTCCTCTTCAGACCTGCCACGCTCTCCAGGGTCCAGAGGTAAGCGTCGAAGCACTCCATGCTCCCTCCTGCCCTCTCTCCTCCTTGTTTGCCAACCAAGATTCCCTGCTCTTGTCACAGTCAGCCAAGCAGCCACGGCTTGGAGAGAAAGAGCAGATTGCCCAGGGAAGCAGGGCACGATGCAGGCTCCTGGGCGTCCCACCACAGCAGAGTCATTGGTTCAACAACCCATAAACCAGGAAGCTGAGCTGCTTGTCCCCAACAAGCAATCCTGCTCCTCCATGCCCGGGAACTAGGAACACAGCATGGAGGAGGGCTGCGAGGGCAAGCGTTCCTAGCCCCCAACCTCCCATCGAGGGAAAAACAAGAATTTCACAACTGTTGGACGTCTACTAGAGTGTTCAAAACTGTAATAAATCATCTATGTAAATTATGAAACATAAACCATGGGTGTTTGTTCTATAATTATGTCATATATATATATATATATTTTTAATGGAATTTTTTTAAGACTTTATGTATTTAAGAGAGAGTGACAGAGCACGAGTGGTGGGGGGAGGGGCAGAAGGAGAGGGAGAAGCAGGCTCCCCGCCGAGTGGGGAACCCAATGCCAGGGCTTGAACCCAGCACCCGGGAATCATGCCCTGAGCCAAAGGCAGACGCTTAACCAACTGAGCCACCCAGGAGCCCCCGTGGCTTATTTTTTTTTTTCCCCCTAAAAGTAGAAAGGCAAAGAAGAAGTAAAATCACTTTGGTCTGACAAAACGGAGGACGGACACTTAAGTAGCAAGAACCTCCCCACCCCTCCCCACCTCTCTCTCTCTCTCTCTCTCTCTCTCTCTCTCTCTCTCTGACTTGGACTGCTTTTCTTCACTTACTACACACATTTCTGACTCTCAGTCACTCAGTAATTTGCTGTCATCAGCTGTGGTTTCTTTCTTGGTAACTGCAATTATTTGAAAACAATGTCAGCATGATGGTCTTTCTTCTCCCTCCCTGGAAACTGCTCCAGGCTCTGCCTCTCACATGCCCCGTCTTGCCCCCTCTCCCACCTGCTCCTTTGCTTCTTCCACTCCTCTCTCTGCCTCACCCTTCACCTGGTTGAGTACGTCTCTGGAAGAGAAAGGACGGGGTCCCCAGCGTCAATACCCTCGGAGCAACAATTATTGCCCTCGTACACAGTAAATGGATTCAAGGCTGAGACCGGCAAACATGCTAACCATCCCTCCAAACATTGTGGTGATGCTACGTGTATGTGAGAAACGTGTCCCACCACAGAGGGCCCCAGAAGGGACACACAGATGCCTCTGAGCTCTTTGTCCTTTCCTTCACTCAGACCACAAGGCAGAACAACTTCAAAAAAATAAAGGGCTTGTTCCCAGCCCGAGGTTCAAAGGAAGAGAAGACGAATGTTCACAACTACATTTGGCATTTAAAATGCTAATAAAATCCGTGCATTGACCCACAGGAGAACTACACGGGCTGGTGACATTGTCATATTTCTCTGCTTTGGCCCAACACAGTATTGTCTCAATCTGGGATAACTGGCAAGCTCACACAGATCAAAGTCCCGGAGGTGACAAATGTATCTCTTATTAAAATAAAAAGTAAGGAAAATAGTGACTACTTAGCAAAATAGCATGGTTAGTGGGGGTAGGGGAGGCTTCCTAAACACAAGACTGGTAGGCCAAGAATCTTGAACAAAATGATCCTTCATAGAGAAATAATTGGGAATCTCTGAACTCAATCTCACTGTAAAAGAAAGACTTCTTGGCCAAGGTCACTATAAAAAATGACCCTAAAGTGACAAGAGCAGCTGTTGTCAGTCTGGAACTCCTCCTTGGCTTCCCGGGAAATTAAGCAGCATGGACGTCCTCATGATTCACTACCCCAAGCCCTGGGAAATTGAAGTGACCATTTCCACCTCTTAATCCAAATCCCCACAGGCCAAGGATGGCCACTAAGGATTTTCTAGTATTGGATGAATTGTCTCTAACAGGCTCCAAAATGAACATCTAGCCTCAGACAGCAAAGATGTGGCTAAAAAGGTAGCACTCTCTAAAACGGTGCTGGGGGTCTGGAAATGCATTCCTTCTGTGAACCCAGATAACTTTGGCATCTTCCAAAATCTCCTGAAATCTCACCTCCGCCAAAAAGCCTGGGTTCATGGTGATCATGGCAAGCTGTTCTTTTAGACCTATCCCTTCCCACAGACCACATTAAGCCCTGCGTATAAAATATGTTCATGTCAATAATAACAGGCCATGTTTAGCCATATTTCCCATTCACACCTGATGCGCCAGGATCCCCAGCCAAGGGAGACCCAAGAAATGTATATCTCAGGTGCTCCGCCCCCACCAAAAAAAACACGACTGGCCATATCCTTACCTCTTCAGAGATGCCCAGAGGTGAAGCCACCACTGCCTGCCAGGCTGCGCATCCTATAACGATGTATCTTGCCCCGTGCCCACTGACCACAGATGAGCCACTTCTGCCCAGAACTATTGCTACCTGCATCATCACCTTGGCTGTTCTCTCTACATGGGGACCACCAAGCCTGACAGCCATCACGGTCACTCCCACTGGGCAGACCATCTCTATTGGTCTTCACCTGGTCAGCAAATTAAAAGAAAATGCCCCTTCCTTCAGCAGCACAGCTGTGCTCCAGAGCTAACTGAGATTTTTAGTGAAAACAAGTTATTTCGGTCTGTACTCACAACCCTCCGTCTCCAGAAGACCTAGACATGAGTCTTCGGTGGTATTGGACCATAGACAAATCCAGATGAGAGTCATCAGGCCATGGATAGTGTATTGGCTTCCTTCCAATGGCTGAAGCTTGGTAATGATGTCAAGCCCATTTCTCTGTTGCCTTATATCCTCACAAAGAGTTCTTTCCTGGGAAGCTCCTCTGTCCCTCATTGAAAACATTCCAGAAGGATCTGCAGGTGTGCTTGGAGACTGCCATTTGCTATCACCCACATTTCATTTAAGGAAGGACACATTATCACCCAAAAAGTAAGATACTGCCCTTCACCAAGAAAAGAGTGTGTGTGTGTGTGTGTGTGTGTGTGTGTGTGTGTGTGTGTGTGTGTTCTCTCCCTTCCTACAGCCTAAGGTATGAGGGAGACAAGAGTGGGGGGACATAACAAGAGTTTTTGAATCTCAGGCCTGGGCTATTTGAATCTTGGGGTGTGCAGATTTGATTTTGGCAGGCAGAATGCATCAGAGGAAGCATGTCATTGGAAATGAAAGTGTAGGGAGAGGTTAGGGTTAGTTAAGCTCAACTGCATAACAGGCTGAGCACTTATTCTAGGCTCTTGTCACAACCTAGAGAAAATACTGTCACAGATTAGAGAAAGATTCATGCTGACAATCTTCTGGAATCACTGCACTGTGTCTCTCCTCTTTCTTTATATAACTCTAGGAACTAAGCCTACCTTTCTTGTCCCACTTACACGAATGAGGACATTTTAGCAACAAATTGTCAGAGCTGATGAAGAATTCAAACCTCTATCTTGAAGGCAAGTGCTATTTCTGGGACATGGCCCTGTATGTATTCAATACCCTTAGGCCAATTCCTAGCAATTCCCACATAATTTGTATAAATATCTTTGCCCCTTTACCTAAAATATACTAACACTTGAAAGCCCACTGGTGAAAGATGATGCTAAGAAGAGTAAATTCAGAAGTTAGGTTCCTCATGTGGGTCAGCTCAGTGATTCCACCAATGGCTTCATGCCTATCTCCCCATTACTTGATAACAATGGATAATCTCTGCCCCACTTTCTTCTCTCTCTCTTCTTGTCTCTCACTTGTGTGTCCATGGCACACAACTGGTTTACCATTTATAAGTTTACCGTTCCACTGTAGAGTTCAGTTTGGTAACTAGTGACTTTGTCATCTATGTCCCACATGTCAGAGAGTGTTGCTAAATAAATCATGTAGAAACCACATTGTGGAGTCCCTTGAAATTCATATACTGAAGCCCTAATTCTCAATGGGATAATATTTGGAGGTAGAACCTTTGGGAAGTAATTAGGTTTAGATGAGCTCACAAAGGTGGAGCCCCCATAACGGGCTTAATGCCCTTATAAGAGGAAGAGACACCAGAGAACTCTCTTTCTCCATCATGTGGGGACATAACAAGAAAGCCATCTACAAGCCAAGAAGCGAGCTCTCGCCAAGAACCTGACCGTGCTGGCACACTGAGCTTGGGCTTCCAGCCTCTAAACTGTGAGAAAATAAATGTCTACTGTTTCAGTCCCCCAGTCTACAGTATTTATTATAGCAGCCAGAGCTGACTGAGACACCATACAATAGTGAACACAAATCCATTGCCATCCCTAGACAAACAACCAAAACCCAGATTAACCTTAAGCTTGAAGACCACGAAAATGACGTCAACATTTTATGGCCGAGGTCGCAATAACAGCTGAATCGCTCAGAAGCCCTTAGTTAGCAGCTTTCAGATTCTTATTGAGTAAATTGATGGAAAAAGAGAGAAAGGCATTTCCTGTAGTCGGTTCTGCTGACTGTAACTAATAATGATCCGACTTGACTAGATCTTACCGATACGAATACTCCTTAGTCACCCGTACCTTGGCGAGAGAGGGTGAGAGAGGAAAGAGTCCTGGCTGCCCTCAATGGCTCCCCGCCCCCCCCCCCCCGCCCAGACACCTCTGAGATGCCTCACTAAACACCGTTGTTCCAGAATTCACCAAAACTATTCTTTTACACAGCACGAACGTCTGCCTGAGGGGTAGGGGTCTCTGCCAATTTAGAAAAAAGAACAAGGCAAGGAGTTGAAGATGTGTATCCCTGAGGCCCCCAAAGGATGGACTTAACTGGAAAATCCGGTAGCTTTTACTCCTCCCGCTCTAATATCCCGCTTTTCCCCTGCCAAGATGTCCAACACCTGATTCCTATGAGATCCAGGCTGTCCGCTAGGACGAGTTTTGCATTCTTATCTCTGATAGTGTGTGTAGCTTCCTCACATGAGCCAAAAAATCAAATCCCCCAGAAATCTGGGTCAATGGGGAAAGTAGGACATGGTTGCTACTCCTCGCCAATTCTTGTCAGAAAAAATATGGACTCTATTTGACTTCCTAAGGGCAGACAAGGAAGACTAAAGCCTGCAAAACCTGAATGTACTGTAGAAATTCTTCCCCACGCAGCAAACCAGGCAGAGGCTCTTGTGTCTGAATTAACAGTCCCCTAAAAAGTTATGCTTGTCATCCACTCTTAGAGAGGCTCAGGAAATCTTTTCTGCCTTCCTGCTTAAATCTGTGGTGTGCCTGTTTGTAATAAGGCTAGGCAATCTTTTCAAAGGAGCCTCACCGGCTCCTTGAGAAGGGGCTCCCTGCCCCCCTCTACCCACTCATCTGACTGTTAATCCCCAGCTGAGGTACTGGGGAACCCCAACATGCTGTCTGGACCCCAGGTCTGAGAATTGTCAGTAAGAGAAGGAGGCATGGGGAGAAGGTGCAGCTGGATGGTCAGTTCCTGCTGTGAAAAGTGATTGATGAGAAGAGAGTGAGAGTGCCTGGCTGGGTCACTGAACAGAATACGTATGCAAACCAGAATGTTCATGGGGGAGTTCTACATGCCATGAAACAACCCAAAGGCACAGTATGAATTGTTTTAGCCAATGTACCCCCTTCCCTGGAGAAAGACACTGCCCTGGGACTCAACAAATAGGAAGGTGGCAGAGAGGCAAACTCAGTCCAGGACCCTGCTGATCTTGGGAGTGATTATGGATCCTTTGGTAGTTAGCAAGCTCCCACAGAGAAGCCAGAGCACAGGTAGCCAAGGGTCTGCAGGGAGAGATGAAAAGAGGGTGCTGCCCCTGAACCTTGCCAGTGGACTGCCAAGGGCAGTGCAGGGATAAGAACACAGGGCACGAGTCATCCGTGACACACCATAAGTTCAAAAGCAAGAATCTACCGTACCGGAGGGAGCCTGCCCAGAAGTCAAACCGAGCAGAGGAGTGACAAGCGACCCAGAGGACTGACACCCCTGGGGCGTCTATAATGTAACAGACCCCATATTACCGGAATGCATTGTCACGGTCCGTGGCAGGTAACATTTCCCCCCATTTCACAAATGAGCAAGAGGAGCATCAAGGAACGTGTCTAAGGTCATAGTAAATGAAGGACTGGCAATTCGAATACACATCTGTCTAACTCCAGAGTGCATTCACTACAACAGCTCGCCATTCTGCTCCAAGAGAAATAACATCTTCCTTAGCGTATAAGAAGTAAGGACTATTTTGGGGTTCCTGGTTGGCTCAGTCAGTTAAGCAGTTGCCTTCCACTCAGGTCTTGATCCTGGGGTCCTGGGGTGCAGCCCCATGGCCAGCTCCCTGCTCAGTGGGGAGCCTGCTTCTCCCTCTCCCTCTGCCCCTCCCCAGCTCATGTGCTCTCTCTCAAATAAATTAAAAAACAAATCATAAATAAAAGAAGTAAGGACTATTTCTTCGCCTCCTTGGCCAGCAAGCCCAGCTCCCCCGTCCCCTCCCCCGAGCTGCACAGCCAGGGTGACCCTGTCCCCTCTCCCTCCCACTTCTAGGCACACCATCAGGCCATCTTTTACTAGATCCATCCTAAACCCTATGCAGGGGCCCCAATCTGGAAGAATAATCCCTGCTAATATACCATTGTTCACCAGTAATTGCCTTCCTCTGGTTCCACCTTCTCTAAAGCCATGGGCAATTTCTCCCAGTTTCTACCTTCTTGAAGCTTTTGTTTAAGTCTTTTCAAGACGCGACTTTCCAAAGAAATAATTAAGGCTTTCATGCCCAACACTTTTAACAAATATAGTTTGACCTCGTTTCATCCCTTTGGATGGAAGCTGTTTTCTGGCACCTTAAAGGGATTTCCATTCAATTATCCTCCAGAATCCTCTTTTCTCTTCTTCTGTCTTTCAACACAAAAAGCTTCCCATTTGCCTCCAAAGGTGAAATTAGGTGCTTGCCCATTCAGCAGCGGGCAGAGTTTTAAATTGGATGAAGTAATAATGCTTCTTTGAATTTCAGGGCTGCCTTCAGAGAAAGAAATTAGAATCTGTTCTACGAAGTGGCTCCATCATTTGGTGCCTTCTATTCTCTGTGCTCCGGGGAAAGGGGCAGAAGCAGAGGGGGGATTCACACAAACAGACAAAGAGTGCTTTTAAGAAGTTTATTTGGGAGTTAGGATAAAGCCGGGGCGATGGTCCCTCATCCTTCCTTGCTCCTGGATCCCAGGAGCCGGTGAGGGTTCTTGCATTTAAACAACCTCCCCCTCAGCCCCTGCCTTATGCTGGGAGGAAAACCTTCCAGAGCAGGACCAGACTGGTGAGCTCCGCCAAGTCATGAGCATTTTCTTTTCAAGAGAGGAGGATGAATTCAAAAGGAATGATGATTAAAATCAAACAGAAGGCACTAGGGGAAAAAAAAAATGAAAACAGATGATTGGGATTAATTTGACCTGAGCCTTTATCCTTTTACTCGAAACAATTTCTCCCCGGACATCAGACCTGAAGATGAACAAGCTCCTCACATTCTGTGTAAAGCATCTAAATGCCTCCCCTCCACTCAGGACGACACCACTACACGTGTGCACGCATGCACAAACACACACACACACACACACACACTCAAATCCTAGGCATCTGAAAGAACTATTTATGGGACCAACCTGGCCAATTGGCACCCTCTTAGTAACTGGAAGCATTTTAAGTAACTCTGATGGGAAGAATATCGTCCATATGCCTCCTACGGCATGCCTAAAATACCTGGCATTTACTGTCATCCTGTAATGACTTCATTCCAAGAAAAGTAGGGAGTATGTAACAAAGTGACAGCAGGTCTCTGGGATAACCTGCCAAATTTATAACTAAATTGAGGGATTCACCTGTCTAATTAATCCAGTATCACCTGGCAGAGGAAAGGGCCTAAACAGCTTGCCAAAAAAAAAAAAAAGAGCAAGTTTTGATGAGTTCTGGGAGAGGCGAGGCGGGGCAGCAGGGTGACTACAAAGCTCTCAGGAATCCTACCAGAGGTCAGGGGACAGACAGGAGAGAATGAAAAAGCAGAAGCCAGCCAACAAAGGCGGCTTTTCCTGCTTCTCAATTATGCTTGAGAATAGAATGGGTCTTATTCTATTAAATCCCCTAAACGTGGTACATCTGATGCCCAAAAACCCATCAACCCAAGAGCCTTGTGTGATTTAGAAGCATATCTTTCCAAGTGAGAAATATCCACTGATCTAAATGGGCCCCTCCATGAGCTTTTTCCTTTGATAGGCACATCGTCCCCATTGTGCTTCTAAAATTATATTCATCTTCCCACATTGTTTAAATGAGGAAACCAAAACATTTAAAACACAGGTTGTTCCAAAATGTACCAGAATATTTGGACCCCCCGGGCACTCTTTGCTAAAAAGAAAAAAAAAAAAAGAGGGGGTATCCAGACCACTCCCCACCCAGCAGAGAGGGAAAACACACTCCCATAGAATCAGGCAGTGTATATCCAGCCTGCCTTTTGGTGAAAACGTGGAATCCCTCAGCTATTAGCTTAACTAACTGTTCTCAAAAGGCACAAGCAGATTGCTGGGCCCCAACCCCAGAGTTTCAGATTCAGTGGGTCTGGGTTGGGACCTGAGAACTTAAAACATTTCTAACCACTTCCCAGGTGACACTGATTCTGCTGGTCCAGGGACCCTCTGTAAGAACCACTGATCTCAATGACAAATTTCTTCATTCCTGTGAAGTCTAGCCCCTGCAGTCAACTTTATTTCATCACTAACATGTCCCAAATTGGGGTATCAACAGTTTACAACCTGTGTTTCCTTCTTCCCTTTTTGTCCCTGCCACCCAGATCAAGACTGTTACAAACTAAGAGTCCTGGCAGGAAACGAATTCTAAAAATCCAGGCTACAGCCCTGGAAAATGATTAAAAGTGAATTTGGAATGTCTGCAGCAACTGATTTTTAAAAGGTGCCAAAAACTGAAAACAAGCCAAGTGCTTTTCAGTGGGTAACTGGTCAAACAAAATCTGGCCCATCCTTACAATGGAACCCTCTTCCGCAACAAAGGGGAATGGGTCATTGATACATAGTAGCACCTGGGATGGATCTCAGGGCCACCGCGCTCAGTAAAAGAAAAGCCAGTCTCAAAAGGTGGCCTACTATATTCTTCCTTTTGTATACCATTCTCAAACTGATGAAAGTTTAGCGATCGCTAAAGAACAGATCAGCTGTAAGGGTTGAACCAGGGAAGACTATGCCTGTAAAGGGGTTAAGGAGGTTTTGGGGGGATGATCAAACAGTTCTCTTTCCTGACTGTGGTTGCAGCCATCCCAATGTGGTAAAATTTCATAGAACATACGCTAGATTTTTATTAAAAGGAGTCCATATAAGAGCTAGTAAAAAGCTGAATAAGATCTGAGGTCAAAGTCAATGTTTTGATCATTGTGCTACTGTGTTAGATCTTGCCGTTGGGAAGCTGGGTGAAGGATATCGAAACCATACTATTTTTGTAACTTCTGTGATTGTCTAAAATGATTTCAAAGGAAAAGGCTTTGTTTTTTAAAACACCTGGGCATGGGGAGGAGCACAGAATTTATTTGAATAAACTCTAAATAAATACAGGAGGCAGCAGTTTGAGGTGGAAACACTCAAACGGAACAGGTTATGGTCCCGAATCTGTTACTAGTGCTGCAGAGACTCAGGCAAATTACTGAATCTCATAGACTCTAGTTTTCTCATCTGTAAAATGGGAAGGGGGATTAGACTATGATTTTTTTCCCCTAACATTTCTAGTTCCCACCTAACACCCTGGGTTTCCAAAACCAAAGTGTTTTCAATTATGTAAGCCTGCTGCATCTGAAAAACAAAATCTCCTAAAACTTCCTCGTGAAGTTTCTACTGGTTTCTGACTTTGACAGATCTGTGAGAATTCCCTCTGCCGGTTTTACTGCAATTCCAGTGGTGGTCAACAAAGGTGCCTCGATGCTGCCCATTCAGACTTGAGACGTCCCCTCTCTCATTTGTCTCCGTCACTCCTCAAGCCCAGAAACATGCTGAGCTGAGCCCATGGCAGGGCTCAGAGGCAAAAAAAAAAAAAAACCTACTACATCTGGGGAAGAGGCAAGCCAGGACTTAGCAGTCAGAGGCTAAAGTCCATGACCAAAGGACTCGAGAAAATGCAGAAAATCAAGAACGGCTTTGAACAAGAAAGACTTTCATGAGTCTGCAAGCACTGGGCATGCAGGCAGATACGCCGGGTTCCTGAGCAGAAACTACTCCTTGACGCACACAGGACTAAAACCCGCTAATGGCCAATGCATAATAAGGAAGAAATGCTAGCTAGCGGAGCACCTGGGTGGCTCAGTCGGTTAAGCACCTGCCTTCGGCTCAGGTCATGATCTCAGGGTCCTGGGATCGAGCCCCAGGTCCAGCTCCCTGCTCAGCTCCCTGCTCATTCTCTCTCTCTCAAATAAATAAATTAAATCTTTAAAAAAAGAAAGAAAGAAAGAAATGCTAGCAAAGATACCTTGAGTTTTTTAATAGCTCAATTATCAGAAGAGTCATATGGGCTCATAATAGGATATTTTTGATCGAAAGGAACAGACAGTACCACCCAAATTGGCCTTTTTGAAAAAGGAAATGTAATGATATAATTAACTAGAATTATCCAAAGATAGGACATATTCCTGTGTTGGTTGCTTTAGAGGTGCACTGTCCGCATTTGGCTATTGAGCACTTAAAATGTGGCTAGTGACAATTGAGGTATGTTTTAAATGTGTAATATTCACCGGACTTCAGAGACCTTGTACCAGAAAAGTAAAATATCATTAACAATCTTATATTATTACATATTGAGATTATATTTTTAATAAACTAAGTTAAGACATGTTATTTAAATTAATTTCCCTTGTTTCTTTTATTTTTCTAACGTGGCTCCAAGAACATTTTAAATTACATATGTGATTCACATTATACTTCTCCTGGACAGCCCTGCCTCACTGCAATTTTGTCCCCCAGGATATATTTGGCAATGTCTAGAGACATTTTTTAATTGTTGTGACTGGGGCGGGGCGGGGGGGGCGGGGGGTATTATTGGCATCTTTTGGGTAGAGGCCAAAGATGCTGCTGAATATCTTATAATGCACAGGACAGACTGAACAACAAAGAATTATCTGGCCTAAAACGTCACCAGGGCCAAAATTGTGAAACCCTGCAGAGGATTTTCCTCTCTGCTGTTGACATGATTTGGCTCCTTTTAAGGCCGGTTCCCCCCACGGTAGAAAGATGGCTGCCTATACCCTTCTTTCTTGTTGGTGCCTACGGAGAGAAAGACTGCTTCCCTTTGTTCTCTCTCAAGACCAAAGCAGAACTTTCTCCCCCAAGATGAATCAAAACTTCAGAGATTTCTTTTGGTGATCAATGGATAAAGTGCTACTATTTTCATTCACAAATTCCAGCATGATACAAAATATACTTCTGTTATGTAATTTGCCCATCACTACTCTCTGAAATAGACCTGGTAATGGCACTTGATTCTTACAAAGAGAAATGGTTACCCACAAAAAAAAAAAAAAAACTTGGAGATCTCATGCAGTTATTTCAACACACTGCTTTAAGCAATTCTCAGCATTTTTCATTATCAAATAAAGATGTGTTCTTTTCCACCACTGCATTGGCAAAACAGTATTCTCATCAAGTGATGCTTAAACAGTTAGCTTTATTTCTCCACAAACTAAATATTCAAATATCTATTTGCTTGGTTCTGGGGCCAAAAAATTCTTTCTTGTTATTATTCATTCTTTACATGAAATTCAGTAAACCATACGTGGCATTTTTAATTCAATTGATTTTTCAGCAAATGTAATAGAAGTTAGGTGGAGAACCAGAGGAACAATGAACTGCAGGGTTTCAGCAAAGACATTCTCCATTTTTAACCAAATCAATATTCAATCACCTTAGTGCCCAGAAAAGCATATCTTTACAAATAAGGGAAGTGACTCAAGGTTTACGTTATGGAGTGGAAAAAATATGTGCTTCTCATCTTTTTCTTCGCAGAACAGGACCCAAGATTTGGGGGGAGAAATAAAGCAAGGCAAACAGCCCTTTTCTTGTCAGAGTAATCAGACATCAGGTCGAAGCCTCTCCAAAAGCCATTTGTTCAGGGTACCTCCGCTCCTTAATTTTCAAGACATTTTAAAGACATCTTCTGTCCATTTTTTCCTTTATCTGAAGTTATCTCCTCTGTCTCCAGAGAGTCTCATATAATTGAAAATGTGCTGAATGGCCTAGAGAGAAAAGAGAAGAATCCAGACCTCATTTCCCCACCACTCAGGCCTCTCCTCAACCTCACCTATCCCCTACCCCTACTCCATCCCCCCCTTACTCCAGGCTCATAGTTAAAATGAAGTCTGGCCATCAATATACTCTTCTTTTATTTATTTATTTATTCATTCATTCATTCATTCATCCATTCATTCATTCATTTGAGAGAGGGAGCATGAGCAGCAGGGAAGAGGCAGAGGCAGAGGGAGAAGCAGACTCCCCGCTGAGCAGGGAGCCTGTGATCCCAGGACCCTGAGATCATGACCTGAGCCAAAGGCCGATGCTTAACCAACTGAGCCGCCCAGGCGTCCCTCAATATGCTCCTCTTAACTAGGTAACTAGAGAATTCCTCTGGAGAGGTGAAGAGGCACCCCAACCTTTTTCCATCTGTTCTATCCCCATTTCAGTTCATGTTGTACCCTGGCCTCCTAAAAGAAATAGAAAGAACAGTGTATTTTGTCAGGGTCACATTAACTGTTGTAACAAAGAAAACCCCAAATGGCAATGGCTTAATGATTAAAAAGGTAGTCCTCACTCGGGGAACACATGTGTTTTTGCTCCTGGTTGGGGTGGAGGAGGGGGAGTCTGTCCAGGAAGCCGGGCAGAGGCTCCGCAGGCTTCTACAGGTACTTTCCAAACTTGCCAGGCGGTCACCTTCCTGGGGGGCAGGTGGAAGTTACGCACACCGCTTAACCACTCCGGCCTAGGGGCCGCCAACATCTGTCTACTCCCAGGTGAAACTAAGTAACGTCCCCACCTCAGCAGCCACTTGCCAGGGAGCATCCTGCACTGGGGAAGGGTCCGTGAATTTGGGGTGGACAAATTGAGGTTCTCTCCGCCACTGATGTCACACCAGCATTTTCAGGGCCTCACCCCAGGACAACAGACTGGTCGAAAACAGTTATTCTAGAAGCCTGGGGCCTATTCCTCAAACTGCACATTTGTTCCTTGTAGCAGGTTAGAGCAGACACACTTTCCAAAGATTGCTAACGGTAATTTGGGAAGGTAATGGAAGTTAAAATTGGGCTTTGGGTTTCTGCAAGGTGGTTATAAATACCAGCTCTGCTACTACCAGTCTCCTTAAAGTTCCGTGGAAAAATTAAGATTCTAACAAGTCTTAAATTAGAATTTGTTGCCAGTTTAAAAGACAAGATTCTCCTCTGAAAACACACATTTTAAATCTCCTGTCTTCCTTTTAATTCTACAAGCCTCAAATTGAAAGAACTTTCGAGGTTTGAAGCAAAACACATTTGTTTGGCTTGGTTTACTCTGTTGACATGATTTATTTTTTATGTATGACTTTGGGTGTGCGTGTGGGGGGGGTGTATAAATTACTGTCTTCTTACTCAGAGTTGTACATGCATTTTAAAATGGATCCAGAGATTAGTAATTTATGAGATTTTTATAAACTTAAAATCTGAAGAAATGGTAATAGATTATATTAGTATAAATGGGACCAGATGCTTATTCTTCGACGTTCTAGAGGGATTCCATCAGCTCCTGAACATTCTCAGCCTGGGCGGATGCAAAACCATTGCCTTCGTTAGAGACAAATACCAAAGTGGGGAGTTCTAACATAAAACATCGAACAAGTCTATGGGATCTTGGGATCGTCTTCCACACTGATATTATTTTAGGCTCCTGATCAAGTAAAGTACATAGTAAAATTAAGTATTTTTGTCATGACAGAGAAGGAAAAAGATAAATAATAAGAAGAAATAAAATAGGACTAGAACCCGAGCATGGAGTAGCCTTCACCTTGTCTCTTGTCTCAATGTCTCTACTCTTCCCATGGTTCAGCCACTTAATACAACTGCCAGTGAACTTTGCCCCTAACAGCCCACCACCAAATCGCAGCAGTCAGGGGACAAAGAGAGATGAGGAATGGGATGGAGTGAGGATGAGGGCAGAGGATGGAGCCAGTGTCCTGCTGCCGGAAGTCCCAAGTGATGAGAAGTCAGATGGCCAGTCGTTGGTGAGGTCCATGACCTGAGCCAGGAGCACCAGCTCAGGCTGGAAGTTCCAAAGAACTCAAAAGCCAAGAGCTGGCAGAAACTGAGGCAGAATGGAGGCTGCATGAGGATTAGAGTTAAAAGAGTCCTGGGAGCGCCTGGGTGGCTCAGTCATTAAGCATCTGCGTTCGGCTCAGGTCATGATCCCGGGGTCCTGGGATCGAGCCCCGCATCGGGCTCCCTGCTCGGCAGGAAGCCTGCTTCTCCCTCTCCCACTCCCTCTGCTTGTGTTCCCTCTCTCGCTGTCTCTCTCTCTCTCTCTCTCTGTCAAATAAATAAATAAATCTTTAAAAAAATTAAAAAGAGTCCTGATTAACCGCCCCGACTAGCTCCAAAATACCCATAGCTTGACTTGGTGGGCCAACAGCTGCATAGCAAGATGGTGCATTGGGAAGGCTTCAAGGGTCAAGGCCATGTGTACCACTACAAGCTATCTGTAATGTGAACAAATGACTGTGCTTCATGGTCTCTCTCCCCATTTGTCCACTGAGCCCCTCTAAGTTCTGTTCCAGGCCCTGGGGGAGGGGAGGGGAATTCCAAGTTGTAAAGAGACAATCCTTGTCCTTGAGGTGATCAGGCCAAAGAGAGAAATGGACAAGGAATGAAATGAACAATGAATGCAATATAATGGGCACAGAAATTTCTGGAAGCACAGAGGAGCCTCACAGAAAACCAAGAGGAGGCTAATAAGGGAGACAAAGGAGCATGGCGGAGGCCTGAGCTGATTTCCCCAGGCCTCCAGATGGCATACGCAAAGGGCTGTTTGCGTATGCGATCTCTCAGCTCTAATATCAGTTAGCTCTAATATCAGTTATCCATTTCTTTACAGGAAGCCACCCAAAATATGTATTATTGTTCCTCATTTTGTGGGTTGGCAATCTGGGCTGGGCTCAGGAGAGCTGTTCTTTGGTGGTCTTTCTGGGGATCATCCATGTCTACAGCCATCTGGCCGCTCAGTTGGGGTGAGATGGTCCAGTGTGGGTGGACTCACATGCCTGACTATTGACACTGTCTGTTCCCTGGGTTTCTCTCTTTGTGTGGTCTCAAATACAAAAGTTTATCAAACTTTGGCTTCTGTCGTAACTACAAGTGTCCAATTGACCAAGGCAAGCCATTTGGCCTAGCCTGGAACCATGTGGGGGCAAACCACACATGGCTGGATATGAAGAGATGTGGTTCACAGAGGCAATTATTGTAACAATCTACTGGAGCTCTCTTCTCCGAATTATCCCAGATCTGATGTTAGATGCAGTTGAGGCAGAATGGAGGCTGAGTGAGGAGCTTCTCCCCACCACCAGTCTCCATCCTTCACAGAGCAACCAGGCTTAGCTAGGGGCCTGGGGCAGGGGTCATCTCTGCTGATAGCCAAAGCCTCCAAGCCTACCCCAGTTCCTGGGACCAGGATCCATTGGGTCAAGATGGAGCCTGAGCCCCCTCACAGCCTGCCTCTGCAAAGTCACAGGAAACAGGGACCTGGGACGCAGGTCACCCAATACTTCACAATCCAGACACCAGGATAAGAAAGGGAAAAAGATGCTAGAGAAGACTAAACCACAGGGACTTGGTGGATATTTGGGAAGAGAAAAAAAAAAGAGAACTTGACAGCTTGGGGGGGTCCCTCTGAATCCCAGAGATCTAGCTCCTAGGGGTCACAAGTACCCAGCCTGTTTAGATATCAAGACCTTACATAGTGACCCCCACTCAAAATATGTCTCTGCCCCAACCCAGTGAAACAGACACACTTAACAATTTTCACAAGAGCACAGAATCTCAATGTTATGAGGAACCAGGGAGGTTGCTTATCTGACCCCTAATTTTTCTGATAAGTAAACTGAGACCCAACATAATTAAGTGATCAACAAAGTAATAAGTACAGAACCAGGAGGAGAGCAGCAAAAGGATTAAGAACACAGAATCTTAATTTGTGCTGGATATTAAAGATTTGCAATCCCCTGAACAGTATGATAGTTGTGGGTTTTATTCCCATATCTGATTAAATCAAAATGAAATTATTTTTTTGTTTAATCCAATGATTAGAAAAGATGTGAAGCATCTGAAGAATCTAATTAGAAGTAAGTTTTATCCCTGGAACTCATGTGACCATAGCCTTTTTTTTTTCCAGTTTCATTGAGTTATAACTGACATACATGACTGTATAAGTTGAAGGCATACAGCTTGATGGTTTAATTTGCATATATTGTGAAATGATCATCACAATAGGTTCAGCTAACATCCATCTTGTCATACCAATACAATAAAAAGAAAAGAAAGAAAAAGAAGAAAAAAGGAAAAAATTTTCTTCTTGTGAGGAGAACTCGTAAGATTTCCTCTCTTATCAACTTCCTTGTATATTATACAGTGTTAGCTATGTAACTCTTCACTTAGGAAAGAGTCAGAGACAAATCACAAATCTCCATTGACCCCCATCACAATTCTATTCACAGTAGACTTTTTAAAATAGACTTTATTTTTGGAATAGTTTCAAGTGCACAGCAAACAGGTTAGACTTTACAGCAATAACTTGGGTAGGTTCTTTTTTTTTTATGACAATGGTTCTGTCACCATTGTTGTAAAAAAATGCCGAGATGCTAAAGTTAAAAACCTCTTTATGAAGTTCTATATATTTTCTTGAAAGATCATGGGTAGATAGCTTTTCAAAACTCAGGACTAGTCTAATTTACTGACGAAAAATCTTCCCCTCATACACATAGCCGAGAGAAACCAGGATCCATCTAAAGCCAGGGTTTCTCCACCTCAACACCATTGACATTTGGACCAGAGAATTCTTTGTTGTGGGGGCTGCCCAGTGCATTGAAGGGAGTTTAGCAGCATCCTCAGCCTCTCTGTTCACTAGATGCCAACAACATGTGCACACACACACACACACACACACACACATATTCATTCCTCCCTCCTTCATGCCCCCAAACCCAAGTCTTGACAACCAAAAAGTCTCCAGATGTTGCCAAATGTCTCTTGTTAGTAAAAATCATCCCTGGTTGAGGACTGCTGATCTAAGGAAATCAAAGTAAATCAGAGCCTCAGATACATTTAACATAGTCTATTCTGTTCATTTCACCTTGGAGAACAAGCTAGAGAAATAATTAGAGGTGTATTTGTCGCCGGCTTCTACACGCCAGTTAAAATGTTTGCCATTCTCTTACTTAATCCTCATAATTTTCTAACTTAGGTATATTATTCCTAAGGTCTTTGGTATAGCATCAAGACTGGGGAGAGAAGGGAGAAATTTTATAGACTTCTGGAAATATTGAAATTGAGACCCCTGAGTGGAGCAAGGCAAACGTTACATACCAAGTCATGATTTTTCACCCAGGTTATGTCTTTTGTTTTAAAAACCTAGAGCATGCATTTTCTTCAGTACTCACTTTAAGGTTCTTCATCTATTCTATAAAGACTGAGGCCTGACAACAACAGCTGAGTGTTTTTGCAAATAAATAAACGGGTTTGGATTTTGTAAAATGTAAAATGTGCCGAGTCCCTGAACTATTAGTTTCAATGTGTTTCCATCCCAAGGCTACACATGATGGATGAATTTAGCAAGCTTCTTCCTTCCAAGAGAGTGGAGGATCTCAAATTGCTTAGAACACTGAACACACAAGGATCATGCTAGAAAGGGCAGTCAGCATCTTTGCCTAATCTTCCAAGGTTGCTGTGAGGGAGACACATCACATCCTCAGCTTTCTGATTGGCAGCTGAGCCTTGGAGAGCTTCAACCCCTTGACCATGTGGTGGCAGAGCTCAGATTGGAACGGAGGTCTATGCAATGATAAAACAGGCACACTTAGGATGCTACCACATTCCCCAGAGTTCAGCCCCTGACCAGGCAGAGAGTAGCACCGATTTGGGGAGAAAATGCGCTCGCTATGCAGTCAACCCTTGAACAACACAGATTTGCACTGTGTGGGTCCACTTACATGTGAATGCTTTTCTTTATAAATACAATACAGCACTGTAACTGGTTTTTTTCTTCCTTATGGTTCTCTTAATGTCTTCTTTTTCTCTAGCTGATGTCATTGTAAGACTACAGGATATCATGCCTATAACCTACAAAGCACGTGTTAGTCAACTATTTATATTATCAGTAAGGCTTCTGGTCAACAGTGGGCTATTAAGTTTTGGGGAGGTCAAAAGTTGTATGTGGATTTTTTACTGCATGGGGGTTGGCGCCTCAACTCCCACATTGTTCAAGGGTCAACTGCACTTAAATGAGAGGAAAATCTGGGGTTCAATATGATGTTTGAGAAGATCTCTAAATGGCACCAGAGGGACACCTGGGTGGCTCAGTCGGTTAAGCATTTGATTTCAGCTCAGGTTGTGATCTCGGGGTCCTGGGATCCAGGCCCATGTCGATCTCCCCACTCAGTGGGGAGTCTGCTTCTCCCTCTGCCCCTCCCCCCACTCATGCTCCCTCTCTTTCTCTCTCCCTCTCTTAAATAAATGAATAAAATCTTTAAAATAAATACATAAATACATATATACATACATAAATGGCACTGGACAGAGACGTATGCATTTGGAAACATTTTATATGTGATACTTTGGGGAGAAATAAAGTGGACTGAGGGAGAAGAATTTAAAGATATTAACTCAGTCAGCAAGGAATAGGTCTACATGAAGAAGCAGGAATTATAGAGGAAGCAAAAGAAAGGAACTGAGTCTGGGAAGTAGCTTATGAAAACCTAGAGCATCTTCCTATAAGGAAGGCTTGAACTGTGAGGAAAAAAGGATTGCATGTTCAAGATGTCCTGGCAAGCCACCTTTCTCCCTCTGGTTTCGTGGTGACCCCAGTAGGCCAACCAGGTATCTATGAGTCCATAATGACCACCCCCCCACTCATCATATTACCTCACAGAAGGAAACCATTCCAGCTCCATGGATTGTAAGAGATTTAGGGAGGACACGCACAGTCAACTTACTCTTTCTAAGACCTAAACGATCCTCCATTTGTCCCTAGGAGCTAACATCATCACCAGACACTTGGGTTTTCTTAAGGTGCTAAAGTAAGGAGCTTGCTGCATTTGGCCTTGGATATACAGTGGTGTCCGCTGGGCGTTCTTCAGTTTCAAGAAGTCTGTTCCAAGACTCCAGGAGTGAGGTAAGAAGAACAAAGCAAACTCATGGCCAGGTAGGCTGAGTCCTCACTGTGAAGACAGGTAGTCACAGAACTATCCCCTATGTTTCAGGAAGAAGGGTCTACAAGTGCTCAGGGGTGGGGACAGGCCAGGAGCCTCACCAAACACTCCCCTCTGGAAACTGAATGTCAAGACGAGAGCATCTGAAACAGCCATCACCCCAAGGGCTGCCAAAGGGTTCCTGAGCCCCTTCCATAAGGAAGCCCCGATCTGATGATAATCCAAACTCTTTCTCAGCTCCAACCACCTGCCCATCTCCAGGTCTGAAGAGACACAGGACCATCTGCACAGGAGTATCAATGCTAGTCAAAAATCTGGTGGAGAAAAGGTTACTTTTGCTCCTAAAACCAAAATGGATGTCTTATGGGGCAGAGTACCAAACTCACAAGAATTTTTTTAATTTAAAAAAAAAAGTCACACCTTAGCTGCGCCACTTCAAAGACGGTGCCTTCCTCAGATCCACGGGTGGGGGTGGCATGGCATGAGGTTAGAAGTTTACTTGTTTCGGGTGTTCAGACTACTGGGGGAACTGAAGAACCCCACGTGTAAACCTAGACTTCTGAGTCCCGTGGGCTGACCTCAGGGCTTACGCTGGGGTGGGGGAGGGGACGCACTGGAAATAGTCTTACTATTTTCGGGGGGCTCAGAGTCCAGCCAGCTGGTTACAGATCCAACCCAGAACGAGCTTCACAAACTCTTCCCGTCCCTTAGAGGCAGGCCGGCCCACTAATCAAAGATACAGGAGAAAGAGTCAAGACTGAAAAAGTAGAATAGCAAATCATAACTTGAGACCCTTTTATTTCTCCCCAGAAGCTCAACTTCTGGTAACAATGGATTACAAACCGCTTCTCTTTTCCTCCATGCTGATTCCAGCGGGTAAGATCAGGAGGTAGCTATTTCCAGTTGGAGATCCTCACCTGGGTTTTATTTCAAGTCTGTAAGGGTTTTCTTTGCGGGGGCAGAGCTGGAGAGGACAGATGGAGGATCTTAGGACAATTCATGGGTTTTTGGCTTAGGGGTTTGTTCTTTTTTTTTTTTTTTCCACTTTTGTTTTGACAAGAGATACAGGTGTTCCCATTTGGAACATAAACTATATTTTTAAAAATTAAAAATGCCAGAAAGTCCCCTTTGGCCCACAAAAGAAAAAAAGCTGACAGACAACCTTTGGGGAGACAATACCTTTCTGGCAGGGATTGAATTGTCTGGGATAACATTGTCCAGATTCCAGCGTGGAAAAGCGCCCCGAGGGGCCTGCAGCAGATCCGGGAGTCATGAAAGGCAAGAGGGGCCTTCCACGCTCCTCAGCCCTGCTTGCAGCTGCCGGGGTGGGCTGAAGGCAGGAGGCCAGGTGCCACTGTGAGCGGAGGGCCTCCTCTGCAGGCAACCCCCCTCGGGCCCCCTCGGGCCCCCACAGGCCAAGTGCAGGCGTTTTTAAGAGAATGCAGGCCACTGCTGGAATCGAGCGAAACACCCTTCTCCGTGGAGGTATGGCAGCCAATTACCAAACCACCACTACCAACGAAATCACAAAAGAACAATTAACTAGCAAACGCAGGCACTGACAAATGAGCCCAGAAAGAAAGAAAACTGAAAAAAGTGGAAGGAAGGAAGGAAGGAAGGAAGGAAGGAAGGAATGAAGGAAGGGAGGGAGGAAGGAAGGAAGGAAGGAAGGAGAGGGGAGGTGAGGGGGGGAGGGAGGGAGGGAGACAGACAAAGTCCTGTACAATTTGTCAGGAGCATGTACATGGGTATTTTAAATCATCTCTTTGCTTCTCCATGATGCTGAGAGGGTTCACTTGTGAAATCTCAGGGCATTCAGTCTGCCAAAAGCATCAGCAGTGAATTAAGGCAGTTACAGCAGACAGCAAGTGAAAGAACAACCAAGACCAATTATTTATGGATTGTTCACCTGAAATTCCCAAGCTTCCGCTCGGCTCAGATTGATCTCCAGTCGGCTAGAGACATCTGTTTTTCCAGTTTTGTCAACATCTCCAGAGTTCCTTTGCATAAGGTATGATTTGCCCCAAGCTCTGAAACTAGGGTGTTGATTTCACAGACCCCCTGCAAAAAAAAAAAAAAAAAAAAGTTTATCTCTAAGATAGAGAAACCAAAATTCCTGAAGTTCAAGTCCTTGCACATGATGCAGTTCACAAAAGAATTTTTCTATCCGCTGTGATGAGTTGGAGTGTGCCTCCCCGACCAAAGTCATTTGTGGGAGCCCTCATCTGCCCGCACCACCCCCGCCCCCACTTCAGTATGTGACCTTATTGGGAAATAGGGTTATTGCGGGTGTACTTGGTTCAAATGAGGTCACACTGGGGTAGGAGAGACCCCCAATCCAATATGATCAGTGCCTGATATTTAGACACAGACACCCATTCGGGGAGAAGACCACATAAAGAGGAAGGCAGAGACCGACAGAGTGATGCCCTACCAGCCAAGAACAACAAAGACTGCCAATAAGTCCCCAGAAGCTAGGAGAAAGGCATAAAAAAGTCCTTCCACAGAAGGAACCAACCCCGGCAAATGGATACACGAAATGATTCTGCCTCATGACGCTTTACACTGGGCCCCTTTCCCTGGTCCTCCAAACAGTGGTAAGAAAAGCAGGCCAAGCTGATGGAGCACCACAATGTGCCATATAGCATGCTAAACGCTGCCCCTGGGGCTCCCATAACAGATCCCCACACACCTAGAGGCTTCAAACAACAGAAATTCATTCTCTCGTGGTTCTTGAGGCCACCGAGTCCAAAATCAGGGTGCCAGCAGGGCCGTGCTCCCTCCAAAGGCATAAGGAAGGATCCTTCCTCTTGCCTCTTCCAGCTTCTGGTGGCTCCAGGCGTTCCTCAGCTTGTGGTCACATCACTCCAATCTCTGCCTCCGACATCACAGGGCCTTCCTTTGGTGGGTCTCAGATCTCCCTCTGCCTTGCTCCTACAAGGAACCCGAGGCCCCGAGAAGTTAATAACTTGCCCAAGATGCCAGGAGCTTGGATTTGCACCCCAGTCTGTCTGATGTCTTAGTGCTCCTTTCAAGGGACTTTCCTCCTCCAGTGAGTCCCGTAAGAGTGGGAGCGGAGTGGGCAGATCCAGCCTGCAAGGTCAGGGATGGATTTTCAGATGGAGGAATAGCCGAGCCAGCCCTGAGGGTGAGGACAGGTGAATGAGAAGAAGAAACCAGGGAAGGGTGTCCGAGCAGAGGAGGCCCATCTGCGGAGCCGGGGGCCACCTAGATCACTGTTGAGGGGTGAAACGTGGGGTGCAAGGAGAGAAGTGAGCCCTGAGAACAGGGCTCAGCAGGGCCAGGGCACAGAGGGGTTCAGATGCCACAGGTGACAGGCAGACCTTTGTCCTTCAGGCTGTGGGAACCACTGACCAAGCTTACGCTAAGGGAGGAGTATGCAGATGCCGCCCTCCGGGAACACTGACCAATGTGGAAAAGTTGTCCGCCTCCTTTTGGCCAATCTGCCTGATGGCTGTGTGCAGGTGCGAGGACCGGTGGAACTTGTGTGACTCGGGGGGGCGGGGGGAGAAGAGCCGGGGGGTCCCAGGCCCCAGCTCCAGCACATCTGTGTGGTCTGTGCCTCCTGGGCCCAGAAACCTAGGCCTAAGTCTCAAAGAAGCTGGCTTTTTGAGGAAGGCATTTCTGATGGCAATGACAGCAAGGGCAAGCAATCACAATGACAGCAAGGGCAAGCAAATTACAACGGTAAGAAATCCTCTGCTGGGAGGGCTGTAAGCACTCCAAGGCGCCCACCTCTCTCTCCCCGAGACCCAGGAAAACAGAACCAGATATCATAGTCCCCGCACTCATGGGCAAAGCACCGCAGGGTAGGTGCAATAATCAGGAAGGTAGCTCACTGCACAAAGCAAACAGAGAGGAGGCCCCATGCCAAGTTCTGGCTGCCCCGACTGCACTTAGGTCACAGCTGGGAGAGGAGAGAGGGGAGACCCCAAGAGAGAGAACAGAAGATTCTAAGTAACCTGGCTAGCAGCGGCCCCCCTCCGGAGCGCCTGGGAGCCCAGCGCCCCAACTTGCTGCTGGCATACCTGTGGCCGACGCTGGTTAGACTCTGGGCAGGCTATTTGCACACTGGAATCCTGTGTATTTTGTGGGCAGTACCACAGTTAGACCTACATCTCACCGTAAAAATATTCATGCGTCGCCCGGGGGACGGCTAGAGGGTGGCTGAGACAGGACGGGTGCTGGAGGGGAGGGCACCCCTTCAGTGAGTTCTGGAGACAAGCCGCGGTGCCCAGCTCCAGCCTCTGAGCAAGCAACCTCGGGGTTTCCACTGAAACACCAGCCAGGGTGCTTCCCACATGTCTAGCTGTCATCCTTCATGAACTAGAGGATCTTTCTTAAGGAAAACACGGTCTTTCCTTATTTTCTCTGCAGTTTCCCTGGTTGAAGAAAATCAAAGAAATAAGAAAAATCTGGGTGAACTGGGGAGACAGGGCTAGCAGCTCGTGTAATTAAGCTTGATTTCAGTTCATGTTTATCGAGAATCTACTGTGTGTCGGTGCAAGACAACACTGTCTATGGCCTAGCAGCCTGGGCCCCTGAGTTCTCAGGGGGCCTTCCAGGACCCTGTGGCCATTTCACCTGAGTGAGTTTTATGTAATGATTCAGACCCAAACTTTCTCCTCTGTAACCTGCCTGCCTTCCATTTCCTAGATACAGAAAGGCCAAGAACAGGGGCATCTGGGTGGATCAATCAGTTAAGCATCTGCCTTCTGCTCAGGTCATGATCTCAGAGTCCTGAGATCTCTCTCAAATAAATAAATAAAATCTTCAAAAAAAAAAAAAAGGCAAAAAAAGAGTAGAGTGTTTCAGGGTATGGAGCCAGGCTGCATGGGTCCAATCTTGATGCCATGTGGCTCAGTTTCCTCATCTGTAAAATGGGTTAATAGCACCTTCCTTTGACGGCTGCCCTGAGGATCAGTGAACTCCCCCCTTATAAGTGCGGAGACCAGCGTCCAGCACACAGGGAGGCCTCAGCAAGCTCCCTCTCTTATTATGACTCAGGGAACCTCAAGTGCCCAGTTCCAGGCTCTGTCTGCCAGGTTTCCTTGGCCACATGAGTCAAAGGAATTTCTGCCTCACACAAAATAAGATTATTTTCAGTCTCGCACCCTCCCAGAGGAAGGAGCCCAGGAGCTCCTGGTTAAGTAGTTCTAGTTACCAATGGTCACAAAATTGCTTCACTGGCCGTAACTTTTCATAATTTATTGGATCCATTTAAAGTGATTTTAATTACTAATGCTCTAGTTCAATTCAATGCAAAATTAAATGCAGGCACCTAATTGTATTTCCCCCATCTATTATGTTCGGAAAGAAATGAGTAGCTTAGTGCATCCTCATTGTCATGGCGTTTCTCGGCCCACGTGCTTTCTGCAAGAAAGAACTTTCCATTACTTGCTGAAGATGTCAGCTGCCAGTGAGCCGCGGGGGCTGGGCAGGGAGTGAAGCAGATGCCATCAATCTTGCTGGGGTGACAGACAGCAAACAGTTGTCTCCCTGGGGCTGCACTTCCAACTTGCACTAATCCATTCTCCTCCTGGGCCCTGGAATTCTCTTAGGACTTCGCTGACAAGTGGTCTCCTTCCCCCATTTCCATACTTTTGCTGCCTCCCTTTGTAGCTCAGCTGGCGAAAACAGGAGAAAGAAGGACAGGCTGGGTGTGCACTGGGTTTATGAGACCCCGGGTATGAATGTCTGTGTGCAGTTGATATCACTGGGCGGGGAAGGAAGATAGAAGGAGGTTATTCTGTGGCTGGGAGATTTGCAAGTACCAGAAAAAGCCTTCCTATGACAGACTTATTTTATGAGATGGGTTAAGGGAAAGAACTCCAAAATCAGGTAAGCGTCCTGTAAATGGGAACACTCAAAAATGTGAGCCCCATCTGGGAGCAAGCTTGCCAACATCAGGAGAACCTTCCTGCATGAGCATTTTTTAACAGGGTAATAGAACGTTGAATAAAACCGCGGGTTGGTAGAATGATTTGACTCATTCTCACTTCTTCATTACTTGCAAATAATGGGTCCGGAGGCAGGAGTTCTGGAAACGGAACCACGCACATGTGGTACCTTAAGCCCCGTCTGACATACTGGGAAATTGGGGTTACAGAAATCTGTAGCCAAGGGCACAGGGCTACAAAGTGACAGAGCTGTACCAGATCAGGTCTGTCTGTGGTCTCTGGCTCAGTCAGGGTCAGGCCTGGGCGTCTGTCCCCCTTTATGTGGCCTGAGAGAGGGATTAAGTCTGATCCTAAGCTTTACCTCAGCCGGGACACTTTCCTCCCGGGCAACAGTGACAGAACACAACGTGTTGGTTGAAAGGACAGTGACTCGTCTCACGATGTCCCGATTTCCTGTGCCATCTCAAAAAAAGTTGATCTTCCTTCCTCCCCACCTCTGCCTCTTGGCTGGGGCCGTCCAACAAGGGGAAGTTAGAGATTCCCTTCTGGCCAGGCTCCCTGGTCACCCTGGGCTGCTCCGGGGGACCCCTGTGAAGTTTGCCATGTGCCTTCTTTGGGAGAAGCAGCCTGTGCCAAAAACGAGCCTGCGTGCTCTGCCCTGAGGAGGGTTCTGGGGTACAGTGTGAGCCCACACATGCGGCCCAGGTTCTAGATTTAATGCCTCACTTCCATGCGTGTCATGCATGAGGCGATTTGGGGTGGTACAAATGGAAACACGGATGATGGCAGCTTATGCATCCTATTGTAATGCACATTAGCAATGCAGAGCCCAGCTAGCCTGTGATTTCACAGATACTGCTGAGGACAAGACTCATTTCACAGACATCTATAGCATGCCATCTGATGTATAACATCGGACGTAGCCACCACCCCCATGTCCCCAATTAGGTGCGCATGGCACCAAGCATATGGACAGATTACCCTTCCAGGTCTGAAGAAGAGGGAAGGAAATAACATTGCAGAGATGTCTTAGCATGTTGGATGGCAACACAAGAGAGGAGAGAAGCAGGTATTCGGGATTGGAAGTGCTGGCCCTTTAATCTCTCAGCCGTGTGACTTTGGGCAAGTTACTAAACTTCCCCATATTGCTTTAACTAATTCAAGTGGGACCGAAATTTGGGGGGCTCTCTTCTTTTGCAGCTAGCATTACCCTCATACAGCCAATATGCCAAGCTACAGCAAAGGATGTTTTTTTCTCATCTGTGAATTGACTCTTTTGAAAAGACATAAAGGTATCGAAACTAAAAACCAAAAAAAAAAAAAAATGTGTTTACAACATTTAATACCTTGCTTGTACTGAATAGCATCAAATAACATAATGTGTTGGAGCCTGGGCAATTTTGAAAGAATTCTCTTCCTAATCAAAGACATCAGATGCCCGTGGGGTGCTTGAAATATTGCCCTCAGAGCAGGCCCAGGATGGCTCCCTGCCCTTGGGTTGCTTTGCTTTCTTGCCCTTGACGGGATCAGCACCAGGAAGCAAGCCTTCACCATCCTGGACCGACAGGCAGAGAAGGTGAAACTTCAGGTAATGAAGATGCCACCTTATAATTAACATGGCCTCTACTAGTCTACCTGAAGTTAAGGACATTTCTTGGCAACAAATACGATAGCGTTTTGTTGTTTTAAGGTTACAAAAGTTTTAACAGTGAGCTTTCAAGTTAATAACTCCAAGTCTCTTCTTAAGGGAAAGAATAAAGGCAAAAGATGATATGACCTTTTCAGAAATAGTTCTTTTCTGATTGCAGAAGCAAGACGTGTTGACTTCAGTACATTTGGAAAGTACAGAAAAGTACAAAGTAAAGAATTCTAAGTGGCTGGTCATCCAACTATATCAAGAAGTGTGTCTATGTGTTACCACTTTACTTTTTCTGCCCCAAATTGAAGTCCTGCATACAATCTATTTTGCAATTTGTTCTGCATTAAAAATATTGCAGACTTTTTCCCATCTTACTATTCTCCTACATCATTTCAAACCTTCTCTGCCAATCCCCCACCAACCTCCCATCCTGCCTCCTCCCTTCGCATGTGAAACAGCCAGCCTCACTTCTGCCTTCTCAGAAAAAAGTAGAAACCATCAGAAAGAAGAAATTCCCTGATTTTCCTGTTACTAAAGCTGCAAACCTCCCCACAGCCACACACGTTCTCATGTTTCCCTTTGCTACGATCATTTGCTAGCTCAACTTGGCCCTCCCGAATCTACTTTGGGTCCCACCTTCCCCCACCTGGCCAAGATCTCCCCTAAGCTTTCAGTGGAATGATCCAGTAGCCTTCCAGGCTCTTCTCTTGAAAGACTCAAATGCACCTCAAAGCCCACATTCCCAAAACAAACCCATGACTTCTCCCCAAGCCTGGTGCTCATTCAGTGTTCTTGCCATGCAGTTGTAGATGCAAGAGACCCAAAAGCCAGCCTCATGCTTTTCCCTCCCTCACACATGTCTGGTTCATTACTGAGTTCATTCACATTTCTTTTCCAGAGATTCCTGAGTATGTCTACTTAGGGCAATCTCCAACACCACCACCTCCCTGTCTCTCACCAGGAAGACTTTGTGGTCTCCCCGCACCCACTACACCCTCCTCCCAACCATCCTTCAAACTGCAGGCTGCAAGGTCCTTTTCATCTGCTGAAGTATGCCACTCCCTAGCTCAAATCTTCAGTGGCTCCCCAGGCTCTTGGATAAATCAAGTTCTTCAAGCGGGCTTCCATGGCCCCGCAAAGCCTGGCAGATGCTCACCAGACCCTACACCGCTTCATCCTTCTGCATCCCGCCCCACTAGCCATTTCCATGCCTCGTGCTCTTACTGCTCTGGCTCACCTGTTCTCCCTATCTAGAACATTCTTGCTCTCCTTTTTTCTAGTCAGCCCTCTTGAAGTATCTCTCTCTCAAGAAACCCTTCCTTAATCTCTCTTACTGGGCTGAATCTCTCCGTTGTTGGCTCTCATATTGCTTCTCACTCATAACCCATGTTACACCTGCAACTTTATACTCGATTGTATGTTTGAGGTCTGTCCCCACTGGGTTCTGAGCTCCTCAAGGGCAAGAGTTTGATTTGCTCGTATCTATGTCCACAGCACTTAGCCCAGCACCTGCTACATGCTGCCGCTTAGTAAACCCTTAAGGATAAATGAATGAGTTAAAGGTACTTCAAACTCAAACTCAAAAGACCTAAGACCGAACTCAACGTCTTCTCCCCCAAGTGCGGTTTGATCCAGTGTCTCCACTCTCACAGACTAGCACCACCATCTACCCAGTAGTATGGTCAGAAGCCCAGAAGGAGTCTGTTATGGATTGAATTGTGTCCTCTTCAAGGACATGTTGACACATAACCCGCAATATCTCAGACTGTGACCTCACTTGGAAACAGGGTCATGGAAGATATTAGTTCAGATGAGGTCTTCCTGGAGTAGGTCATACTAGGTGAGCCCTTGATCCAATATGACCATCATTTTAAAAGGGGGCATGGAGACACGTACATCTAAATGTGGGCACAGAGACACATACACACGAGGAGAGGGCCACGGGAACACGAAGCCACCATCTGGGTGATGCTTCCATAGGCAGGGAATGCCAAAGATGGGCAGCAAGTCACCAGAAGCTAGAGGAGAGGCCTGGAACAGGTTCTCCTTTGGAGATCTCACCAGGAACCAACTTGGCCAACAACTTGATTTTGGACTTCTGGCCTCCAGAATTGTGAGACAATACATTTCTGTTGTTTTAAGCCACTCGGTTTGTGGTATTTTGTTAACTGCTGCGCTCAGAAACTAATATATAGTCCTGGACCCTTCATTCCTTCTTAGGCTGTCCCCTCCCCCGGCCATATCCAATCCATCACAATGTCCCATTGCTTTTGCCTCCTAAATATCTCCAATCCGTCTGCCTCTTACAATCTCTATCCCCACCACCAGTCCAAATGCCCCTGTCTCTGCTGAACTAACCACCCCCTAACTAGCCTCTGCACACCCCCTCGGCCTCCTGTCAACTTTGCACTATGCTGTGCCACAGGGATTTCTTTGCACATCTGACTTTGTCACACAGCCCTGACTACCCCTTGCCTTCTCACTCCTGGCCACACTGAAATGGCTCATTGCTCTTAGAACAGAGAGCAGACTCCCGACATAATCCAGAAGGCCTCCAGGCCCTGGCCCTGCCTTCTTCTCCTGCCCTGTGCAGCCCGCCCCGGCCTCCCTCTCTCCATTCTTGTTGCCCACTCCCTCTTGGCTTTCTGAACAAGCCATGCTTTTCCCAGAACTGTGGCTTGCAAGAGGCATGGCAGTCCCTCTGCCTGGCCTGCATTTCCTTCACTCCAGCCATCCGCCATGTTTCTCTGTGTGGTCCTTCGGATCACAGTTCAAAGATCCTCGGCTTTTAAAGAAGTATTCCCCTGTCTCTGGATGAGACTAGGTGTCATCAAGACACCCTCTCTTCATATCTTATCACATCCATCATTTTCCATATGGCACTTGTCATGATTTGTGATTTGCATTTCTTTCTGCATTATCTGACTATATCTTTTAGCTTTATTAGGGCAGGGATCATATCTTTTTTTGACCCCCATTGATCTCCAGCAACCAGCACAGGATCAATATATAGCTGTCGAATGAATGAACAAAAAATAAATCTGTTTGCTAAAGTACAAATAAGCCATGATGTATTTGACCAATCCTACTTCTGGCCATTGCAGACTTTTTCCATCGTTTCACCAACTAAGTGACGCTGCAAGGCATCACAGAGGATTCTTTGTGCAAATATCCTGAGGACAAATTTTTGGAAGGAACGGGTTGCTCAAAGATTTTGAAGCTCGACCTCATTGTATAGAATTTGTGCAAGTAGGAGAGCACTCCCAGTAGCTTATGCCAGAGAAGGAGGGATGGAGGCAGGGAGAGAGAGGAAGAGAGAGAGAGAGAGAGAGAGGCAAAGAAGGGAAGAAGATAAAGACCACCATCCAAATGAACAAGACTCCGTGGGCCTGAGAAGTTCTCTCTGCTGAGCTCGCTGTCCAACTCGTTCCCTAGCCCCCCTCTCTCCATATCCCTGCCAAACTGTCCCTGGGAAAGGCCAAGTCAGACACTCTCAAATCCCAGGGTTTCAAATGATAAAGACCCCGAGAGGCAGGGGCCAAGCACTTGGGGGCTTTTTATTCTCTTCCCCCTTTGTTCCAGCGACTTCTCCCAACTCAAAGGATTTTCAACAGCACCAAGAGCCTGACACTTTGCCCATCCTGGTTCTCACAGACTTTTCCAACGAGGGACAAAGCAAAGTTGGCACGGACAACAAGGCGGGCAATAAAGGGGGACTGAGAAGCAAGGAAGCGCCGTGAATCTGGCCGGCCCAGGATCTTCAGTTGCTGGAGCAACTGCAAGTTAATGAAATGGGGAGGAGACCGCCATTTTCTTCACCCTGGCCAGTTGTCATGGATACTGGGATTTGAGACGAAAAAGGATGAAGGGTTTGCTTTGCACTTTACAAATGGTGCCTTTTTTCACTTACTCACTCCAGGTTCGAGTCTGACTCAAAGGAGGCTCAAGAAGGGGCGTGACTGGGACGCTCGCTGCACAGGTGCCCGTGTGGCCCGAGGCTCTAAAATCCATTCCTGTCTGACACCAGGCACAAAGGCCTAAGTATGAATGGAAATTTCCAGCCACTAAAACCTTCCTGTCTACACTGCAGGCAGGCATCTCTCGCCCTGAACGCCTTCCTCTCTCAGGATTCTGATTCTCCCAGCAGTGCTCACACAGGGGCCTAAGGGTTTAGCTTTGTGCCCTCCCCGAGCCCCTGGCTCCCAGAGACCCCCCAGTAGCTTCCCTTCCTCCCCCCCCACCCTTCCTCCTCCAGGACTAGGCGGGAGGAATACAGCTCAGGCCCTCCCTAGACATTGGGTCCCATGCTCTCACCCCTGTCACTGAGCCCTTCAGCACCTTATGGCAAGGAGGCCGCAGGCTCGAGCGACTGCACATCAGGGCTCAGCTCCGCCACTCCCTAGAATGTCCTTGGGCAGTGTATTTAATCTCCCTGAGTCTTACTTCTGTACCTGGAAAATGCAAACTGTAACACCTACCACGTAGCCTCGTGGAGGGTGTTAGGTGAGAAGAGGAACACCATGTCGGGGCTTACAGCAGGCACGCCTGAAATGATGGTGCCCCTGCCTGCCTCTTCATTCCCTCCTGCCTGCACACACACACACTCACAGACTCACACGCTCAGTTTTCCCTGTTGACCTATAGTTTAGTCTTTATCAAGCAAGAGGGAGTGCAGCTGTTTGATATGAGCAACTCCATCTGTCCATCCATCCATCCATTCAAACATTGATTTACAGAGGGTCTAATGTGTGCCAAACACAGACGTCATAAAGGGCCACCAGACAGAGCCACCGGCCCCCCTCTTGTGCCCGCCAGGCTGCTCTGCTCCTGGAAATCAGGGTGTCCCCAAGACACTCTCTCAGCCTCCGTGTACCTTCATTTCCCAACACTTGACAACACAGCCTGAAACCCAGGCCACGGAACAAGGGCTGTTCGTGTTTGGGTGACCAGGGCAAGGATGGGCTCACGGCGCTGTGCTCACGGCGCTGTGCTCACTTCGGGCTTCCGACAGGCTGCTGTTCTCTGGCTCTTTAGAGGAATCGGCGGCGGGGGGGGGGGGGGGTGGGGGCGCGTTCAAACTGACACCAGTATCTTAGACACATTTGGAACAAACGTCAACCTTTTCAGGACGTGTTCTGACTTCCAAGGGGGGGTTCAGTTTTTCCTCTGTCTGTCCTGCACTGTGTGGGGACAGCAGGTCCCACGCCTCTCCCTCGGCAGCTGGGAAGTGGGTTCAGGGGCTGCTGACGTGGAGTGGGGGGGGGTCTGCATCAGGTTTGACCGTAGTCCTGTCAATGCTGCTTCCCAGGCTGGCAGTCCTGTCCAGCAGAGTGAAGAAGGGCTCACATACAAACCCCACTGCTCCCTAATGCTTAGTTTCCTCATCTTTAAAATGGGATAATAATATACCTAGCTCGTAGGGTTAGGGTGAGGACTCAAAATTCGAAATACACATGAACCATTTTTGCCTGGCAAATAGTAAGTACTTATCAATAATGGACTTACTTTTTCTTAGAATTCCTATTCCTAGCTCTGCTATGGCTCTAACCATGCAAAAGTCATATGGATACCTCTTAAAGGGAATTAGAATGAGTCACAGAAAACTGAAAGCAGTCGATTTGTTTGGAGTAGTGGCATTGCATGCTTTTGACCTTAATTTCCATTTTCACATTATTCCAATATTACTGCAAGAAATAAAAGTTAAAATTATAAACACAGATATCTGTGTTTACACTGCTTTACAGTAGCCACGTAAACAAAATAGTGAGTTTTTCAATTGTTCTGAGTGTTTGCATGGCATACAGGATTAGTTTCTCCTAAAAGAAAAGAAGGGAGTTCTGGAAGCATCCACTGAATCCACAACTAGAATTCAGACAACAACCTCAGAAATGTATCCAGACCCCCTTGTCCAAAGGTTTAATTCCAGAGTCAGGAAAGCTTCATCTATGAACTTAACAGGAGTTCTCCCATATGCCTCCCTCTGTCCTGCACCGAGGCTGCCAGATAGCTGCCATCAAGTATGAAAGCCATCCTGCATAAAGCAAAAGGTAAATGCCAGGACTGTTCTAGACACAGAAGATATCTGACCTTTGGGCAGCTGGAAGTATAGCTGGGAAGGAAGAAATACCATGAAGCAGGTAGGTAGAAATTAAGTTCTCACTTGGCTAGTCCTAACGAGGAGCTGTATCATCAAGCAGGATGGTTGGAAACTGAGCTGTTGGAGAAGAAGTAAAACATGTTCAGTCTTGAAGGGTGAACAGAAGCCATGATTGCCACCCAGGAGACCACTTGAGCATTCACATTTAACGTCCAGCCAGCCCATGATTTCCCCCTGTGGGTTGAGCATCGAAGGAGACACAAAATACATATTGATGAAACGAACAGTATTTCCCAGGATTTTGGAATGAAACAGATCTACACAGCCACTGTCTACCTGTATCCATTTAGAGAAAATACACTTACAGATATTGACCAATAAAGACAAAATTAGGTCTTCCATAAAAAAAAAAAAAGTGCAGGGACGCCTGGGTGGCTCAATCAGTTAAGTGT